>NC_064858.1:61483541-61783541 GCF_024139225.1 Suncus etruscus | reverse complement strand
CACTACTCTGGCCCCCAGCCTATATTTTTAATTTCATAAGTTAATGAAAGGACTTGTACCATCTCCAAGTATAATACACAAGTTTTTTCATTCTCCTTTTGGGTTTACCAGTTCTGTGTTTTGTTTGTTGACCTTCTCAACATCCATTCAGTGTCCATCTTTATCCTGCTACAATCCCTATTGAAGACTTTCAAGGTGACAAACAGGATATAGTTTTGTACATTGACTATGATACTAATTTTTTTTGTTTTTGTTTTTGGGCCACACCCGGTGACACTCAGGGGTTATTCTTGGCTATGCGCTCACTCCTGGTTCAGGGGACCATATGGGATGCCAGGGATCAAACCGAGGTCTCCTAGGCTGCTGCGTGCAAGGCAAACACCCTGCCTCTGTGTATTGCTACTACCCTACTCATTTTTTTCTCAGTGCTGCTCTCAGACCAGACAGTGAATCAGATTTGCAAAAATAATGGGTCTTTCACAACTATGAATTTATGGCTTTGGAATATGGGACTTCACATAAAATAAGTGAGCTTTTCTAAAGAGTTTTTTGTCTTATTGGCCTAGGATGTGACAGCAAAGAAACTTGTATTTGGTTGAATGTATGCAAGCTATTTAAAAATAAGAGGATAGTGATAATTCCTTTGGATTTTTTCATTTCAGGTATTGGTGGTAATTTGGTGGCCATACAAGCCAGCAGGATTTCCACCTACCTCCACTTACATAGCATTCCAGGAGAATTGCCTGAGGAACCCAAAGGTTGTTCCTACCCATGTGGAACATTTTTTGGTCCAGGTATGTGTTTATGGATTTGTACATCATTTGTTTTTTGAGAGTGAACACATGAACTCTTTGCTGCATACTTATTTTGCAAGTGTTACCCAACTCTATTCTGGGAACTTGATTGATTTTTCTCAGTGATTTCAGGGCATTTGTCTTAAACTTGCAGTTGCTGCAGAGTTTCATGGGGGTTTCTTTTGATCATATTTCTTTTACCCTTCTCTCTGAGATCTGTTACTTGAATCAGGAAAGAAGAACCCAGGATTTGCAAGAAAGCTTTGCTGGGTACCTAAGGAGCAGGGAAACTGTCTTTTCTATTTTTTTATTTTAGTTTTTTGGTTTTTGGGCCACACCCAGTGGTGCTCAGGGATTACTCCTGGCTCTGTGCTCAGAAATCGCTCCTGGTAGGCATAGGGATGCTGGAATTCGAATCACCATTGGCCCTGGGTCAGCTACTTGCAAGGCAAAAGCTCTACCGCTGTGTTATCTCTTCAGCCCCCAAGTCTTTTCTATTTTTAATCCTTAACCTTTCATTCTAGTCATAGGCATTTGGTTGCAAACAGATTGCGAGGAATTTGCACAGTTGTAGAACTGCTTCTGTTACTTAGACAGGTTATTGCCAAGTCACTAAGCCTACAGTGTTTGGGGAGAGGGGGAGTATGTGTAACAGGGATCAAACCCAGGGCCTCATACATTTGAAGCATGTGTACTACCATGACATCCAACAACCCCTTAAGGCCATATTTTGGGTGGAGGTGCCAACAGGCAGCTGTACTAAGGAGTTACTCCTAGCTCAGCATAGAGGACCATGTGGTCCTGGAATCCAAACCAGTATACCTGTATATAAAGTATAAGTTTCAGCAACTTAAACTATCTACTTGGCCCAAGACCATACATTGAAGCCAGATAATTCTTCTCATTTTGTTATTCTGATCAAAGTAAATGTAAGTCTCTTTTTTGATATTTTGAATAAGGATCAGAGATACCCACCCAGCCTGATAATATCAGTGAACAAAATTCTAAAAAGCAAGATTTAGAAAAAAAATTTTTTTTGATTTTCAGGGCCACATCCAGCAATACTCAGGAGTTAATCCTGGTTCTGCACTCAGGGAACTATATGGGATACCAGGGATCAAACCCCTGTCAGCCACATGCAAAGCAAGCAGCTTACTCTCTGTACTGTTTCTTTAGCCCCCAAAGAAAAGCATTTAAGTGTTTTAAGTACTGGATTTGGGGGGGTGTCACACCCAGTGGTACTCAGGGGTTACTCCTGGCTCTGCACTCAGAAATCACCCCTGGCAGGCATGGGGGACTATAAAGGATGCCTGGAGTCGAACCACCATCCCTGATCAGCTGCGTGCAAGGCAAATGTCCTACTACTGTGCTATCTCTCCAGCCCTGGACATTTTTTTATCTCTCTTATTTTTATGATAAATATTAACTTCTGACCTCTTTTTTCATAAGTATTTTCAACTCTTTCCTTTAACTGACATAGTGAGAAATTCAAAGTATTAAGTGAACTGTAAATAATTGAACTTTACTTTTATTATATTTGCCTGCCAGAACTGTCGTTTTTATTGAGTACAGATACCACCTCATGCTGGGGAGTAAGGATAGATAGCTCAGGCTATTCTGATCCAGTCCCAAGCAAGTGTAGATGTAAGACAATTTCTGTTTTGGGGTAAACCAAGTTGTAAACAAATATACAGTGGAACCAGGGATGATCTTTGTAAAATAAGCTAACATTTGGGCCAGCTGTGCTCAGGACATAACTAATGGCTCTGCAGTCAGGGATCACTCCTTGTGAAGCTGATACCTCTTATATGAAATAATCCACAAAATAAGCAAATTTACAGGGACAAAAAGCAAATTAGACATTGCCAGAGCTGGGAGTCGGGGAGAATCAGGAACTCCTGTCCAGGGAGACCAGAGTTGGATTGAAGAAAAAGAAAGCAGTCTTTTAAGTAAGGGTGCTGATTTACTTGGTTATATATGCAGTTAATGCCACTAAATTGTGCACATAAATGGTTCAAATGGTCCATTTTATCTGGTCTGTTTTGTCAAAACAAGACTTATGCAAAATAGGGCCGGCGAGATAGCATGGAGGTAAGGCGTTTGCCTTTCATGCAGAAGGACGGTGGTTCGAATCCCGGCATCCTATATGGTCCCCCGTGCCTGCCAGGGGCAATTTCTGAGTGTAGAGCCAGGAGTAACCCTGAGCGCTGCCGGGTGTGACCCAAAAAATCAGAAAAAAAAAAAAAGAAAAAAAAGACTTATGGAAAATAGGAGAGAAAGTAAAAAGATGGCTTCAGTACCATGCTAAACAGTCCAAGTCTAGTGTTCTACCCCTAATTAGCATTAACCCTTTGCTTTGAACTTTACTTTTAGCAATTGGATTTGATGTGTGCTGTACTGTAAAAAAGTAAAATAATCTTCAAATCTTTAATAACTGTTATTTACCAAAATATGATTTTTCAACAACTTATATATTTTGTATTGCAGGTGTAAATAATAAGTCTGCTCAAGTTCTGCTACTTTTAGTAATTCCTGGACATTTAATTTTTCTCTACACTATTCATTTGATGAAGAGTGGTCACACTTCCTTAACTGTAATCTTCATAGTAGTATACTTATTTGCCGCAGTGTTACAGGTAAGAGCTAAAACCTTCCAATCTCTTTATGCCAAGGTCTTTAAAGTGTCACTAATTTATAAAAGTAAAATCTAAAAGCACATGAAAATATTTTGACATTAAAAAAATCAGTCGAGTACTTCCTATTAATTTTATCTTTGTTTGGTTCTGATTTGGGTTTTGAGTTTTAGTCATACCCAGAAGTGCTCAGAGCCTACTTCTGGTTCTGCACTTAGTATCACTACTGGTGGTTTGGAGGACCCATCGTGTTGGAGTATCTAGTTTTTACCCTATTCAGGATAATTTATCTTTGCTTGAGTTGTCCCTCTGGATTGGTCTCTTACCTTTACCTATTCTCCACCTATACTTCCCAATAATGACCTTGGGACTTTCTTTCCCAATAAAGACCCAATGAGACTGCTTGGGATTTCAGTTCTACAGTTCACTTGTCTGCCTTCTGGTATCTTTTGCTTGCTTGGAGCTAGCTTGTGGTGGAAGTTCCTGAACCTGTTTTATCTCCCTAACCTCCTGTGGATTATTTCCTGTGTTGGTGTTGCTTTCAGATCCGTATTACCCAAATTCCCTCAGGACTAGGGTATAAGACTTCCACTACTATTGGGTGCTGGGGTTTAAAACCCAGGTCAGGGGCCGGAGAGATAGCATGGAGGTAAGGCATTTGCCTTTCATGCAGAAGGTCATTGGTTCAAACCCCAGCATCCCATATGGTCCCCCATGCCTGCCAGGAGCAATTTCTGAGCGTGGAGCCAGGAGTAACCCCTGAGCACTGCCAGATGTGACCCAAAAACCAAAAAATAAATAAATAAAGCCCAGGTCTTGTGCATGCTAGAAAAATGCCATACCCACTGTACCCCAGCCCTAATTTCATCTTCTTAAAAGCATAAAATCATATTTAAAAACTTTTAATATGAGCCAATCAGTAAGAATTTTGGATTTCCTATTTTTATGAATTGCATGTCTTTAAAAATATTATTTTATTTTGTGTGAAGTTATTTTCTTATATATTCTGTAGAAAGAAAGCATAAGGATAAATTTTTTGAGCCTTTATATGATGTAAATACTTTTGCATTATTTTTATTGGAATTTGAAAGTCATTGCTTCTTTGCCTTTAACTTCTGTTGCCACTGAGAATAATTAAGTGGCATATGTAATACTGATCTCATGTACTCCTTTGGCCCCAGCATTGTCTCTTTTCTCTTCTTCCCTTCTTTAATATTGTATGTTAATATGCCTGGCTTTGTGTAAATCTTGTTTGTTTTGTTGGACATTGTTTGACCATTTTAGTCTGAAAAATTTATGTTTTTCTGTTCTTAGTTTTTTTCTGAATTATTTTCTGGTGTTTCTTTCCTCTTCTAGAATCTTTTTGTTGTTGTTGTTGTTGTTCCTCTTTTAGAATCTGATCCAAGAAATAAGTTCTTTTGAATGTTACATGGTTTTCTATAACTAACTATTTCATAAAATTTCTCTTCCTTAATTTCTTGTTTTCCTTTTCTGGGAGATTTCTGTACTTTGGAAAATATTTTCATGCTTTAGAAATTTAGAAAAGATTTCTAAATGTTTTCCCTGTTATACTGGTGAGATTTCTACAAAGAGAGTATTGAATTTCCCAAAATATGTGATCAATATAATATGTACAAAAAGTTAAATTAAGTAATACTAAGTGTTCTGTGTTGATTGTTTTTGTTTTGGGGACATGCCCAGTGGTACTCAGAGGTTACTCTTGTCTCTGCAACTAAGAAATTATTCCTGGCAGGCTCGGAGGAATATATGGGATGCCAGGAATCAAACTCAGGTTGGCCATGTGCAAGGCAAACACCCTACCTGCTGTGCTCCTGCCCCAAGTGTTTTATGTTGAATCACATCCATCAAAAACAATCAGTTTGGAATATTTTAGTTTTGGAGTCACACTTGGCTATGCTCAGGGCTCACTCCTAACATATGGGTTATAAGGGTCGTACCCAGGTTTGCCATGTACAAGGCAAGCATCCTTCCTGTACTGTTGCTCCAGTTTCCTTTATATATATATATAATATATTTATATATAATAATTTATATGTAATTAATTATATAATATATAATTATATATAATATAGTATATATCAATATAATATATATGCTCCTGTCGAGCAGTTTCGGCTTACAGTGAAGCCCTGAGCATCAAAATTCACAAACATTTAAGGGAATTCATATGATAATGAGCACACCGGTCAAAGCATTCCATAGGTTCATACAGTTTAAATCATTCAATAATTTTTACGAAAAAGGCACGATTTTCTGTCTGTTTAGCCCCTTCATGACATCATCTACCCCAACCCCTAGACCAATAACATGTAGAGATACGGTGGAAATATATATATATATATATATATATATATATATATATATATATATGTTCCAGGTAGAAATATATATGTATTTATATACATATCTATATTTCTAAAGTAATATGTATAAATTTAAAGTTTCTGGCGACTTTTACTAATGAAAGTTTAGAATTTTGAAGTTAATATCTCCCTTCTTTACCATATAGCAGTATCACAAGTTTGTGTTAAACTAATTATCTATATTTGCATCACCAGAACTTCATGACTGTTTACTGGAGAGCCAGATCATATATTAGGATTGTCTTTTATTTTTTCTCTTTTTATGAGGTTATTAATTGCAATTCTTCATTTGAGTCATTTCCCATAAATCCACCCTTAATTTTCTCAAATGTTCCCATTTGCTTTGGCTTTTTGCTAAAACTATAGTATCTGTGGGGTGGGGTGTGGGGAGAAACTATAGTATCTGTGTGTGTGTGTGTGTGTGTGTGTGTGTGTGTGTGTGTGTGTGTGTGTCCCTCACTCTTAAGAGAGATATATTCTAAGAATTCTCTGAAGTGACAGCATTTGAATTTGACATTTAAAGCTTCTGATGTAAGAGTGAGTCTAGAAAGTTGATGGAGACATTATCTGGCCCAAAGAGACCGTTTTGTGGATGATTATGACAGTGAAATGAGTCATTAGCAGTGTTTCCTGTATGGCTGACACTATCCTATTTTACCTGCATTGATTCACTTTCTTCTCACAAATCTATGAGATTTATTCTTTAGGTGCAAGTCAATGATTTGCAAAGTAAAGTGCTTGCAAAACAATCTATTTACATTTTACCTCATTTATTTAAAATGTCTAGTTCCTTTTTTGTTTTGGTTTTTGGGTCACACCCAGCAGCGCTCAGGGGATACTCCTGGCTTTACGGTCAGAAATCACTTCTGGCAGGCTCTGGGGACTATATAGGACGCCGGAATTCAAACTACCGTCTTTCCATGCTATTTCTCCAGCCCCTCTAGTTTCATTTTTGATTGTTTTGCAATAAAAAAAAAAAGATCAGTGCAGTGTTAAATAAATATACACAAATAATTACATAATTAAAAATATTGTGTTAAGGGACTGGAGAGATAGCACGAAGGTAAAATGTTTGCCTTGCATGCAGAAGATCAGTGGTTTGAATCCCGGCATCCCTTATGGTCTCCCAAACCTGCCAGGAGCGATTTCTGAGCATAGAGCCAGGAGTAACCCCTGAGCACTGCTGGGTATGACCCAAAAACCAAAAAAAAAAAAAAAAAAAAGAAATGTATTGTGCTAAAAGGGACCAAGAAAGCCTAGGGCTTGGGGAAGGCCCAAGGTCCGGGACAGACCAGGACCCAAGGAAAAAAGCCCATTGCTTCAATAAAGACCACAAAACATACCTTCAGAGAATATAAAAGCAAAGTGAGGTTTATTCCAGAGCTCTGAGGCCTCATCGTGTCCTTGCCTGTCGAGCAGTTTCTGCTTACAGTGAAGCCCTGAGCATCAAAATTCACAAACATTTAAGGGAATTCATATGATAATGAACACACAGGTCAAAGCATTCCATAAATTCATACAGTTTAAATCATTCAATAATGTTTACAGAAAAAGGCGCAATTTTCTGTCTGTTTAGCCCCTTCATTACATCATCTACCCCCAACCCCTAGACCGATGACATGTAGAGATATGGGTTGGACCTTCCAGGCAGTCTCCTAATCTACAGGGTTGATTCCCTAGACAATGTAGGGACTTGAGCGATTAGGGGAAGGGAACCTTTTTTATTATATCATACTTCAAGCAAGTCAGTGACAGAAGTGAAAATAGCATTAAACTAGGTTTTACCCTTATTCTATACCTATTGTGCCATCTATGTGTTATTCTTTTAGTGACTGTGTTCAATTATTCCTCCCTAATCTTCAAGGCCATCTGACATCTCTCAGTCCCTCTCTCTTGCGGGGACCAAGGTGTCCCGTGCTGGAATGCAGGATGGTCAGTCTGGTTCCACCTCCCTCCCATGTCCTTCGAAGGTGTCTCTGTGCTGGAATGCAAGATGTCCTTGCACTAATACGCCCTTATGGTTTGCAGCCTGGTTCCAATCAGCTGTCTCTTCAGGCCTAGATTTCCTTACCTTGTAATTGCAGCCTGTAAATTTCTAAAATTTCTAAAAATTACTAAATTTCTAAAAGCAAACTAAAAACAGAAGCCAATAGCATGGTTAATTCTATTACAATCACACCTATTACTAAGAAATCACTATTCCTATTAAAAACTACTTGAGAAACATTATAAAATTACTTAAGAACACACTATGTCAAAAATGTCCATTCCAAAAATTGGAAATGACTGAGTTAAAGTATAGAAAGAAGAAAGCTCAAAATTTTGTCCTCAAAAGAACATATTATACAAGCATATAACTAATGTAAAGGAGTAAAAGAAATAAGTATCAGAAAGTAGATTAGGGGTAATATCAAAAGGCCATAAAGGCTAGAAAAGGAAAGCAAGAATATATTAAAATAACAAACCTCTGTGACCTAGTTGATATTTTTAGCTCTCCTGTAGAGCCTAAGATTTTATTAAAAATCACTTATCAGGGCCTGGAGAGATAGCACAACGGCGTTTGCCTTGCAAGCAACCGATACAGAACCAAAGGTGGTTGGTTTGAATCCCGCTGTCCCATATGGTCCCCCGTGCCTGCCAGGAGCTATTTCTGAGCAGACAGCCAGGAGTAACCCCTGAGCACCGCCGGGTGTGGCCCAAAAACCAAAAAAAAAAAAAAAAAATCACTTATCAAATTGTTCCTTTGTTTATTCTTTAAACCTTTATTCTACTAGAGACAAGAATGGGTGTAAGGTGAACCCTCCCCCCAACTTCCTTTTCCCCTAACCTCTTCCTTTGAAATGTAAAACCCACTGGATAGTTGCTTTTGTATCTGACATGATCTTCCCCTCCTGGGATTTAGGAGTTGGTTTGAATAAAGAAAGAAATCTAGATTGGGGCTCTGGCACATGGCAGATAGGCAACACATGGCACAGAGAGGCCATGAAGTAAAAGCAGGCTAACTCCATTGAATCTTTGACTGGATTTTATTTTGATTTGATTTATTTCTCCGCCGTTACCCTGCTCCATCAGACACATCTGCCTAAGGTTAGAAACATGGTGCCTGGGACAAGCTCACCAGCCTGTGGATATATTTTTATTTTAGAAATGGGTTTCAGGAGCCGGAGAGATAGCACAGTGGCGTTTGCCTTGCAAGCAGCCAATCCAGGACCTAAGGTGGTTGGTTCGAATTCCGGCATCCATATGGTCCCCCGTGCCTGCCAGGAGCTATTTCTGAGCAAATAGCCAGGAGTAACCCCTGAGCACCACCGGGTGAGGCCCAAAAAACAAAAAACAAAAAAAGAAATGGGTTTTAGTCCCAGCATTTATAAATTCAGACGGTGCTAAAGGACTTAGTGTGGAGGAAAGGAAAAAGCAAATAACCACTTAGGGAATAATTTTTTTTTTTACTTTCAATACCTTATTGAAAGAATAATTTCATATGCTTTTTTACTACTCACTACTTTTATTGCTATATCTATACAGTTATCATCATTGATGTTCCCTCTATGTGTAAGTTTTATATAAATGAGATGAATTTCTCAGTCTTATAGGAACAATTTAAAAGCTATTTTTTGGTCTATTGCTAAAGGTACCCTTTTAAGAGCTTTTGTAATTTAGTCCATATAGCCACTGGGATTAACTATATATGAAAATATATTTATATTAACACAATGAAAAATAATGTAAACCCCCCACAAATTCTATCAATATTTATTAAATTTTTAAGATTTTACTGAACTGTCTAGAGATGAAATAATTTAATATTTAAGAAAAGCAAATGGTGGTATACAAATAATAAAATTGATCATGTCCATGTATATGTATTTTTCCATATTGAGGAATTTGGAAATTTAAGGCTTAATTCAGATGTTAGCATTGTAGTCTCTTGCAGATATTGTGTTAAATAATTAAGGATGGTGCTGGATGGAGCTGGATGTAGAATCAAATAATTAAACATGGGGCTGGATGGCAGTGGATGCCATCCCAGGCCACGTGGCTCCGCAACCCCCATCCAGCCGGCGGGTCCCAGGCCCAGGTGAAAGGCGGAATCAGACTCATCCAGAGACAGGCATCAGGAAGCATCAGCTTTATTCATCCCTATCCACCACATGTGTGGCCTCTATCCTAACCTTTCAAGAATTCAGCCATTCTTAGCTACCCTGCATCTTAATTCCTTTCAGCCATCTTCCTTTGACCTCCATCCTGGTCAAAGACCAAAAGAGGCAAAGACCCAAAAGCCAGAGAGCCCAGCAGGGCAGAAACCCCTAATCCCCTGGCTCAAAGGCTTATCTACCTTTTTCCAAGACCCCTCCCAGAAATGGGTGGGTCTCAGGTAGCTACACCTTAATCCAGGGTGGAGTTACATTTCCCCTTTTCTGAAATATAAAGACCCTTTTGTAATTTTGACTCCACCTTTAGCCAAAGGTGGGTTAATATTTTCATGCAGCACCCTAATAAAGTGAAAATTAACATACCAGCCCTTTTCAAAAACATAACATTTTTGCAAAATATACTATACACCTGTAACTAATATTTTTTAATGCTTTTTTACCAAGCACTATTTTGGAACTTTTATGTTCCTATACTTTTAAACTATATTGGGGGAACTTTTTGTTCCTATTAACCTTTCCTACACAAGTACTACAGCATAAATGCATAACATACATTTTAAAAACAGGCTAAGTACATTAAAATACACACAGTAAAACATTTTGCAATAGAAAATATTAACTGGAAAACAAAACACATTTAAATTATAAAGAAAATGACTAAAACAAGACAAAGATGCAGGCGGTTAGAAATCAGATTTTTAAATGGGCTAAACTGTTACTACTCCTTTTTTTTTTAAACCACTAACTAACTAAAACTTATCCCATCACCAACTATGAGTAAAATATATGACTACCCACTTAGTCCCTACACCTAAAATCATAAGTTCAGATGATTAATTTGTCCCACGCTGTTCTCACCACGTGGATTACTTCCAAAGTTTCAGGCCTCGCAGAGGGTTTGTTTGCTAGCACTGTTGTTGACCATGTGGTCCCAGGTTCCGCAGCCGGATTGTGCTGTTTCACCTTACTGATTTGGAGGGCGGATCCCAGGCTCGCAGCTTTTCTCCCCTCCGGGCGGCACTTTGGAAGCTGCCACAACACAACTTGTTTGCAGCTTTTTTTCCCCCCCACAGGGCATGTCTGGATGTTGAGTTCAAACTAAAAGTCCAGTCCGAAATTTCCAAAGTCGAAATCCAAATTCAAGCCAAAGGTTGTTCTCAGAAAATCAGTCCACTTGCAATACAGTCTTTTTTCTCCTCCGTTTCCAATCTAGGATTTTAATCAGTTTTTGAGGAGGCCGAGGTTTTTGTTTATTGTAACAAAGTTTATAGTATGCTCGCCTTCTAATTTTGGCCCAGTGGTTATATCTGACCTCAAGGGAAAAGTAAAAGTTTAAAATTATTTGGGTGTAGTTGTGTATGTAGCCTATTTTGTCCTAAGTGTATCCTAACACCTTTTTTGTTTGTTTTTTTTTGTTTTTGTTTTTTTTGGGGGGGGGGTTTGGGGGCCACACCTGGCGGTGTTCAGGGGTTAATCCTGGCTGTCTGCTCAGAAATAGCTCCTGGCAGGCACGGGGGACCATATGGGACACCAGGATTCGAACCAACCACCTTTGGTCCTGGATCGTCTGCTTGCAAGGCAAACACCACTGTGCTATCTCTCTGGGCCCCTAACACCTTTTTTGAAAGTATTTTTAAAAACTAAGTTAGGACCAGAGGGGCCAGAGAGATAGCATGGAGGTAGGGTGTTTGCCTTACATGCATGCAGAAGGACAGTGGATGGAATCTTGGCATCCCATATGGTCCCCCTGAGCCTGCCAGGAGTGATTTCTGAGTATAGAACCAGGAGTATCCCTGAGTGCTGCCAGGTGTGACCCAAAAAAAACAAAACAAAAATACAAAAAGTTAGGACCAGAACTATAGCACAGTGGTTGGGCTTTGTCTTGCAAACAGCCAACCCAGGATGGATTCTGGTTCAATTCCTGGGATCCCATATGGTCCCCAAGCCTGCCAGGAATGATTTCTGAACAAAGAGCCAGGAGTAACTCCTGACCATTTCTGGGTGTGGCCCACAATCAAAAAAAATTAAAAATTGATTTATATGTCATAAATTAATGGCATAAAATGCATGTGTTTTGCGATTAGAAGTTTGTGTTGTGTGGCATTAAGAACAATAATCTGTTAGTAAATCAGAGAAGCTGTGCTCTTCCACCTGTTCTTGTACAGAAAATGACCTTGAAGAACATATGTGAAGTATGTCCAGGCCTGAACACTGTGTGAAAGATGCTCATGAAGGGGAGGGTTGGTTTTTGGGTCACACCCAGCAGCGCTCAGGGGTTACTCCTGGCTCTACATTCAAAAATCACTCCTGGCAGACTCGGGGGCCCATATGGATGCCAGGATTCAAACCAACGTCCTTCTGCTTGCAAGGCAAACGCCCTACCTGCATGCTATCTCTCCAGCCCCCAGTCACTTGCATTTTGATTTGGTTTTTAGCAGTAAGGATGAATTGGCCCAGAGCTGACCATCCTGTAGTACCTTTTGTAAATGCTTTAAGTCAGCATTTATGCAGCTGCTTGGTTTGAGTTAAAGGTATAGTTGTTTGCCTCTGGAATATAACTTTACAACTTATCAAATTTACCTATTGAACCCACAACTTTCATTTCACAGAACCTGACCATATTTTTATCTTCAAACTTAGCAACAGTTGGGTTCTTTCTCTAGAACTGAGTAGTGGTTAGTAATGATTTTGTTAGGGTTCGAGAAGCCAAGGGAGGCAGAGATTCAAGAGCAAAGGCCGAAGCACTCGGCTATTAATATTGGGACAGTATTTTGGTTTAGCTAATGTGTGCCTAATGCCATTGCACAAATTGTCTTCTGCAGGGGACAGATCTTTTTCTAGAGAAAGACACTCATCCTGTCATGAGTGTCTTCACAGCCACCTACTTTAAGAGCGTTTAGTTAGATGGACCTTTGCCCGAGGGCATATTCAGACTGCTTCGGGTAAAAGAGAGTTAGGGGTACAGTAAGTCAAATAAAATGGAAAAGGCAGAAGGTTAAGAAGAAAACCCGGGTTGCAGCCCATCCAATGATTCTTGGAAAGAGAGAGCCACAATCAATCAGCATTGCAAGAACAATGGGATTTTCTTTACTTGGGTGCCCAGGGTTCCAACAGGTTCCAATCTACTAGTGGAGCAGACTGGTCTGAAGGGCCCCCCCGCATCCACATTTTACAGCTTATATAGGGTTTCTAAGTGGTTACATATGGCAGTCATTAAATCATCACAATACAGTGCAAATTTTCACCTGACAAGCAAAACAATGAGTTCTTCACACTTTAATTGTTTTTACCATTCCACCTGCATCTTATATATGCTCTTCTGGAGCCTCTGGGAGAGCTATTTTTCTGGGCCATTTTCGGCCCCTCCCAAGAGGTTCAGGAGATAGGACAGTGGGAAAACACACACAGGCAACACTCACAGTTTCTCACAGTCGGGAACCACTGGGCAGGTGTAGATTTTCCAAGCCTGACATCACAAACAGGAGACCTGCCTTTCTACAGAATACTGCAGGTAGCCGGTTTTCATGGTTGGACACAGTTCCTTGGCGTTCCAGTCCTTGGATGAGCCTCTGGGAGAGCTATTTTTCTGGGCCATTTTCGGCCCACTCCTAAAGAGGTTCAGAAGACAGGACAGTTGGAAAACACGCAGTCCACTGTCCCTTCAGCTCCTTCATGCCCAACAACTATTATACTCATGTCAAAGCTGAGTTTAATGTATAGCATAGATAAGGGTGTGGGCACAATTGTACAAAAATACTTTTACCTGGTCACGTATGCTATCTGTGCTCCTTGATCAGGCTCAGGGACTGGTAGGGCCTGGCTTGTCATGACGACATTTAATCCTAGGCGAATCAAGCAAATCTTATAATAATGGTTACAAAAGCAAATTAGCATACTAGTATAATACATTTCAGACTTTAACAATTTCCTCCACGTGCAGAACTAATTCCCATGTTCATTTGGTGCTTCAAACCTATTGTTTGTGACATCAAAAAGCGTTGAAGGAGCTCCCAGACTGTGAGGAATCTTGTTGGCCTTTATTCAAAGATGTAGAGAAGGGAATTTGATACTTTTTTAAGGTTTTTTTCTCTTTGATACCTTAATTGATTACAGTTTTTTCAAAGATAGTATATCTTTTTTTTTTTTTTGTGGTGGTAGAGGGGTGGGGAGCACATGTCTGTAATGTTCAGGGCCTACTCCTGGATCTGCACTTAAGGATGATCCCTGGCAAGGCTTGAGGAGACCATATGGGAAGCCTGGAATTGAACGCAGGTTAGTCAGCCACGTGGAAGGCAAGCACCCTGCCCACTATACTGTCTCATTAGCCCTCAAAGTAGTGCATTTTGATAATGTATCAGCATAATAAACCCAAGAAGGTACAGAGATAGCTACTATCAATCCAACATGTGGACAGACAGTCTTTGGAGCAGAGAAGGAGCTTCTAAGTAACATTATGCTTCACTTTCTTTTTTCTTTTTGGTTTTGGGGTCACACCTGCCCACGCTCAGGGGTTACTCCTGGTTACATACTCAGAAATCGCTCCTGGCAGGCTCGGGGGACCATATGGCATGCCGGGATTCGAACCAATGACCTTCTGCATGAAAGGCAAACGTCCTACCTCCATGCTATCTCTCCGGCCCCATGCTTCACTTTCTTAAGAAGTCTTTATTACATGTGAAAAATTCTAACTATGCATTCTGTCTATGAAAAAAAGACAAAAGCAGAAAAATGTGAATGATATTATCCTAAAAGGAGCAAAAACATAAGTACATTGAGGGATTTTAGGCTTTCTTTCCTGCTATAAATAAAGAAATCTCGGGGCCGGAGAGATAGCACAGTGGTAAGGCGTTTGTCTTGCATGCATGCAAAAGGACGGTGGTTCGAATCCCAGCATTCCATATGGTCCCCTGAGCCTGCTGGGGGCAATTACTGAGCATAGAGCCAGGAGTAGCCCCTAAGCATTGCTGGGTGTGACCCGAAAACAAAAAAGAGAAATCTCAATAAGGTGAAATGGGAGATTTTTTAAGCCCTATATATGCCTAGTGAATTTTTTTTTTGTTTTTTTTTTTTGTTTTTTTGTTTTTGGGTCACACCCGGCAGCGCTCAGGGGTTACTCCTGGCTCTATGCTCAGAAATCGCTCCTGGCAGGCTCGGGGGACCATGTGGGATGCTGGGAGTCTAACCACTAACCTTCTGCATGAAAGGCAAACACTCTACCTCCATGCTATCTCTTCAGCCCATGCCTAGTGAATTTCAACAAATGTTTCTTCCTCCATTTGGTAACAATGAATCAGATGGTTTCTGAATAAAAATAATTAATTTTATATTCATGGCACTGATTGTTTCCTACAAACATTTGGTTATTAACTCCATTGAAATTCCAGCAGCTTCCAATCCCATTGGAGTTTCATTGTGCAAGTTTGCTAATAGAAAACTCTTACTCCAGAGCTGTATCTGTTTTCTAATATGGAAGAGACAAAATCCTTCCTTTACTTCAGGAAAAGACTGTAGATTCCCAAAAGCTAAAATGGCCATGAATTGCACGTACAATTGTGAATTCCAGAATTGCATCAGATCTATGGTCTATGCAGCCCACCACTTTCTGAGCTAGTATCTATACAGTATCTACAGTGAAGGAGAGCCTCAGCTTGACACATCTTAGAGATGTCCTGGTTATATTCCTCCATGCCTTTACATGCCTCAGGCTTGGTCTGCCTTTGTCTTTTCATTGTTTATTTGTGGATTTTTTTAAATTTACTTATGTTTGTGGGATCAGGCATTGAACCTCAGGCTTCAAACATGTGACATACATATTCTCTTGCTGATCCATATCCCAGCCCTTTCTGTTCTTCAAATTTTGAGAAATTTTTGAGAAATATTTTGAGAAAAGGATCAGAGTGTATGTACTACAACTGATGAGAAACTTGAATTAATATTGTTAATTATGTCACTGCTCTGAGGCCAAAGAGATAGTACAGGGATGAAGCCTTGTTGTGGCTGGCAACAAAACCCTAAGCATTACCAGAGGTAATCTCTGAGCAATGAACTAAGAGTAATTCCCGAGCACAATCAGATGTGTCCCCCCCAAAACCAAACTGAAGCTCCTCTTAGCAAATGTAAAATGTAAATTTACTATAATTCAAAAACAGAAATCTCTTCATTTTTATTTACTAACTTTTGATAATTTTTGTAATTTTTGTAATTTTTTTTGTAACTTTTGTAATTTTTGTTGTGGTGATTGTTTTTTTTTTTTGTTTTGTTTTTTTTTAGTTTTTGGGTCACACCCGGCAGTGCTCAGGGGTTACTCCTGGATGTCTGCTCAGAAATAGCTCCTGGCAGGCACGGGGGACCATATGGGACACCGGGATTCGAACCAACTACCTTTGGTCCTGGATCGGCTGCTTGCAAGGCAAACGCCACTGTGCTATTTCTCCGGGCCCTGTGGTGATTGTTTTTGTTGTGGTAGTTGTTTTGTTTTTGGCAACACGTCTGGTGGGTTCAGGGAACAATATGGGATGCCAGGGATCCAATCTGAGTCAGTCACATATGAGAAAACCATCTTACCCATTATGCTATCATTCTGGCCTTATTATTTTTATTTATTTATGGGGTTGGGGGCTGTGCATCAGTATTCAGGGATCAGGGACTACCCCAAGCAAGAATCTGCATGGCTGTGCAGGCCTGAAGGTTCAATGCTCAGGCCAGTGATGCTCAAGTCTGACAGTACTTGGAGACTACCAGGCTTCACATGATGGTACTTGGGGAGTTATGTGGAACTAAGGATCAAACTTGGGGCCTCATGCTTATGAGACCTGTCCTCCAGTCTGATTTATCGCCCCACCCCCACATTTGTTTTTAATGTTATATTCAAATACATTTGGTACCACTCCTTTTTTGGTGGGGGCACACCTGGTGGTGCTCAGGGGTTACTCCTGGCTCTGTACTCAGAGATTGCTCCTGGCAGGCTGGGGGGACCATGCTGGGGATTGAACCTGGGTCAGTCCCAGGTCAGCTGCATGCAAGGCAAATACCCCAGCACTATGCTATCTCGACAGCCCCTGGCAACATTCCTTAATTGGGTCCATGTTCTCAAGAAATATTGTTCTCTCAGCACCTCCTCAATCTATAGGAATAGAGAAAAAATATTCTTTATAATGTAGTTTATAAGGTGGATATCGATTAATGCACTTCCCAAGAAACATTTTTATTTTATAAGTGGTAACTCATGGTAATTTTGAAACATGCTTTTGTGATGTGAACATGACCAAACACAGTGTGAACTAAAAGCAAATATCTCCCTTTTTATCATCTAGTAGAACATGCTTGGGGCATAAATGTAGTCAAGATAATTACTAATAACAGCACTGACAGTATCTTAGTTCTGAAGTCACATTCACATGATTCAGTGTCATTTTATTTAATTATGAGCACTTAAAATAAATATTTCTGCAGAAGGAAAATACTTATAAATCAGATTGTGATTGTGTATGAAGGACAGGAAAGAGGGAAGATGCCAATGTGCAAAACATTGCAGACAAGAGCATGGACCCTTGAGAGTTGCACTTGTCTGAACTTCTGCTCTGTTTATTTTGTGTTCTCAGTCAAGTCTCACAACATCTCTGGCCTTTATTTATTTATTTATTTTTGTTTTTTGGGGCCACACCCATTTGATGCTCAGGGGTTACTCCTGGCTAAGCGCTCAGAAATTGCCCCTGGCTTGGGGGCACCATATGGGACACCAGGGGGGTCGAACCGCGGTCCTTCCTTGGCTAGTGTTTGCAAGGCAGACACCTTACCTCTAGCACCACCTCACCAACCCCTCTGGCTTTTATTTTATTAACTTTTTTTTTTATCCCAACGAGTGCTTAGAGTGGGTCTGTGGGGTATTCCTAGTGATATTCAGCAAACCAGGGCATATGGTTCACTCTTTTTTGTGGTACTGACTGATTTCCATCTTCAGAACAGCCAGAACTCACTTGTGACTTTGGCAACACTCCAGGCTCACACGCAGAGCTATCTCATGTCCATTATGTGTGGGACACAGGAGATTTGAACTCATTGGCCATAATCCTGTGAGGCAGATGAGCTGAGATTCTGGGCCTTTATTTCTCTGGGTCTTTGAGTAGGTAAATTTTAAAGTCCAAGCTAAATGTTAGATCTGTTTGCCCTAGAACAGTCTTCTTTAGGACTTTGGAGAGAAAGAAGATTAATTCTCTTTATTAGAAGGGCATATATAAGCAGGGTTTTCTTGCTATCTCTCAAGTTGTTCCTTCTTAATATTTTCTGTTTGTTGGTTTGGGGGTGGGGGTGGGGGAAACTCAGTGATACTCAGAGCTCTGCTCTCAGGGATTACTCCTGGTGGGTTCTGGGGACCATTTGGGTGTCAGGGATCAAACAGAGGGTCAGATGCATGCAAAGTAAATGGCCTATCTGCTATCGCTCCAGCACCTGTTTTCTACCTCTGACCTACTGTCAGAGGTTTTGGTGATCTGCACCAACTTTTCCAGTATACATGAGTTTCAGAAGTAAAACGGTCAACATTTGGATGGCATTATTAGGAACCAAGAGCTGCTTCAACACTCACTATGTGTGAGCTCAGTGAGAGGGCAAGTGAGGTGACATTATTAGTCCCCATAAATACATGAGGCAGCTCAGGTAAGTTAAGCTTTTCTCAGTCTCCACTGCCTGTGTGGAGACTGCCTCCAGACCAAATTCCTCCCACTGGGTTTTACAGGAATAAGTTGGATACTTATTTTGCTTAGTGTGGGTCAAAGTAGACGAACAATGCCCAGAGATGTAAAGCTCTTCCACAGATACTTCCCTCTTAACTTTAATAGATAATTACTGCTCTTGACCCTCAGGAATTTATTTATGTGGCTGCTTTCAAAGGAAGATGTTGACACAACTGAGTTTCTGAGGATCCTTTCTTTTTTTAGCCTCATGGCTATATTTTGGTGATTCGGGACTGTTATTATGTTATGAGAGCTTAGATTTTAGAGTCCAAAAATTAAGTCATGCCCCTAAATCTGCATTTTGAATGAATTCTCTAGCTAGATGCACTGGAGGTCAATCATGCATGAAGATGAAATAAGGGACTGGAGTGGTAGCTCAGTGGGTAGGGTGCTTTCCTTGCACACCCATGTTTGATCCCCAACATCCCAGATGGTTCCTTGAGCTTCACCAGGCATAATCTCTAGAGTAATCCCAGAGCACAGTTGGGTGTGGCAATATATACCGTTATTCATAAATTTTCCCAAATAAAACTTGGGCTGGTTGTAGTTCAAAATATTGACTACCAAACCTGAGTGGTTCTACAACTCAGTTTTAAGGTACTTTAAGGACAAATAAATCTCCAGTGCTATGCTACTTTTTATTTTGCATCTTAAAGCTATCTGTCCAGTTTGTTCTGTTTATCAGAGCTACAATAAATTATTGTTTTATGCTACATCTGCTGGGAAATGTTAAAACAATAAGTCCCTAAATATCTGTGCATTCACTGAAAGGAGCATTTAAGGAATGTCAAAGGATGATAAAAGAAAGACATTCAGTATCTGATGGAAAAGACAACTTTTTGGTCATTATTGTAAGGCAATTATACTAGAATTAGTCACTATTTCCCAACCAAGCAAAACCATGTTCATACACATTTAAGGGCAGTGTAGAATTCCATAATTGCCAGAAATTCCAAAGTTCGAGGTTGATGTCTTCTGGACAAGTATGGTCAATTGAGTATGTTTGGTGGAGCTCCAGAGAGGCATTTGGTCCCTAACTGACTCCATCAGGAAAGGCAGTCATTGACTTGCTGACTTGGAAAGAATGTTGGGAAAATCGAATAGTTGATGGATTTAATGAATTCAGAGGTGGTTCCATTGATGTTGCATGGCTAGAGAGCAGTTTCTTCCTATGAGTATGGGGGATTTTCAATTCTTCACCCCACTTTTTCTTCTTCACTTAGGCAAAGCTGCAGGTATCACTGTGAACTTTCAGTTTTTGTTTTTGTTTGTTTGTTTTTACATTTTCTTTTCACTGAATCACTGTGAATTATAAAATTACAAATATATTTATAATTAAGTTTCAGGTTTACACTGTTCCAACACCAGTTCTATCATTGGACTCCACTATCAATCCCCAATGTCCCTCGCTTCCCTCCTGCCCCCAGTCTGCCTCTGTGGAAGACGCCTTTCCACTCCCCCATTGTCCTAGTATTCCCTTCCCTAACTTATCCCCTAGCCCAACCACCCTTCGTGACAAGCTTCCTACTGAAGACCAGTTCTCCTCTATGTTTCTCTTGCCATTGGCATTTGATAGTCCCCCCTGAAGTTTCTTGTGAAAACACTCAGAGGGCTGAGGAAGTCAATGATTGCTCTCATATGTGGGCTATAACTTTCATAGTTTTGATGAATGAAGATACCACACCTTCCCAGTGCTTGGTAATAATCTGTTTCACTTTCAAAGACCACAAGTTTGTCCTTATTAGATGTTGTCTGTTTATTTTGTTTCTCTGTATACCACAGATATGAATAAGATCATCTGGTATTTGTTCTCCCTCTGACCTACTTAACATCATGCTACTTAACAGTGAGTGTCATTCACGTTGCAGCAGACTACAATATTCCATTCTTTCTTACAACAGCATAGTATTCCATTGTGTATATAATCACAAATTTTTTGTCCAATCATCTATGGTTAGGCATTTGGTTGGCAATAACATATCTACAATGAGCATATATATAGATTCATCTTTTTTTTTTTTTTTGGATTTTTGAGCCACACCCAATGGTGCTCAGGGGTTATTCCTGGCTATGTGCTCAGAAATCGCTCCTGGCTTTGAGGACCATATTGGACAAAGGGGGATCAAACTGTGGTCCATCCTAGGTTAGTGCAAGGCAAACTCCCTACCGCAAGCATCACCACACCAGCCCCTATAGATTCATCTTTTTTCATTTATTTTTGCTTTTTATAACAGATGATAAAAAGTGAAATTAGTATTTTATTTATTTTAGTTTGGGGCCACAGTACCCAGCAGTGCTCAGTGATTACTCCTGGCTCTGTGCTCAAGGATCATTCCTGGTAGTTCAGTAGTGAATTGTTTTTATTTCCAAGTGTTTGAGGCTTATGCTCATTTCAATTTGTATTTAACTTTTATTTTTGATACATTGTGATCTGAAGTATAGATAATACAATATCTATCTCATTTTATAGAAGTATGTTTTGTGACCCAGGATATGGTCTGTCTTGGAGAATGTTCCATGTGCATTGCAGCGGAATGTGTAGGTGACTTTTGGGGAATGCAGAGCTGTATGTCTTAGAAGGCCCTTTCTTCTGCTTCTTTCTTCAAAGCCAGTTTTTCCTTGTTGAGTTTTAGTCTAGTTGATCTATCCAGAAGTGATAAACAATATTGAAGTCTCCAACTTTAATTTGTTGTGTTGTCAATATCTGCCATAAATCTGTTAGTTTCTTACATCTATTAATGGTTCCTCATTAGATGTATAATTATTGAGGCATATGAGTTCTACATAGTGAAGATCATTCCTTTCCCATGTAACTTCTTTCAATTTGATGTCTGTTTTATCTGATATAAGTAGGGCCACCCTGACCTTTCATGTTCATGTTCATTTTAATGATAACCTCTAGTTGGGTCTGAGTCCAAGTGACATGAGTATTTATAGTTTGATAGGTTTAGACAGGCAAAATCGCTCAATTTAATATAGACATATTTTTCTCTTCTTTTTGCAAAATCATCACCCTTTTATTCTCCCTTAAAGTAGAGTTTTTAGGGCCGGGCGGTGGCGCTGGAGGTAAGGTGCCTGCCTTACCTGCGCTAGCCTAGGAGACGGACCGCGGTTCGATCCCCCGGCGTCCCATATGGTCCCCCAAGCCAGGAGCGACTTCTGAGCGCATAGCCAGGAGTAACCCCTGAGCGTTACCGGGTGTGGCCCAAAAACCAAAAACCAAAAATAAATAAATAAATAAATAAATAAATAAATAAATAAAAATAAAAAAGTAGAGTTTTTAGTCGTTGTGATCATAATTCAGCAGTAGTAGTAGTTAGATTTATGAATTTTTATATGGAACTGTCTTTCAAATCTTATGTAAGTCCAAATTGATTATGTGTAGAGCTTTTCCATGTGTCACTCTGTTTTGCTGCTTTTTCTTTTTCTTTTTTTTGCATATAAATATTGTCTTACCTTTATTCATTTTCCTAAAGTTTAAATTAATAAAATGCTACTAATTAATCCAACAAAAATAGTATTTTACATATTTCATAATTACTTTCTAGAATTTCTCACATCATCAAAATATTTGCTTTTCTTCATAGTATTCTCTAAGGCAAGATATTTTAACATAGTCATACATATTTAGACAATGTAGTAGATTTACACGTATTTGAGAGATTGATATAAATGAACAATATCTGAAGAAATGTCATATGCACCTCCTTTTGTGTTGATGCATGACCATCTAACAACACTTCTGTTTGTATATACCTTCCTCTTCTTCTTCCTACCTCTATGTATGTGGATTTTAATTATCTTGTCCATGTAGCTATTATGTAACAGGACTGGAATGTTTTAGATTTAAATTGGATGGTAAGAAACTGTAGTTCTGATTAAGTTCCATTACTTGTAATCAACAAATGAGCTTTTCTTTTTTTAAAAATTTTTTGTTTGTTTGTTGTTTTTTAAAAATATAGAACACTTCACGAATTTGTGTGTCTTCCTTGTGCAGGGGCCATGCTAATCTTCTCTATATAGTTACAAATTTAGTATATGTGCTGCCAAAGCGAGCATTTTTTTTTTAAATTTTAATTTGTTTTTTTTATTTTGATCAAAGTGGATTACAAATCTTTCACAGTAATATTTTAGGCATATAGTGATATTGAATCAGGGGTGTTCCCACCACCAATATTGTCCTTCCTCCACCCCTGTTCCCAGCATACATCTCATATCCCCTTCTTTTACCTCCCAGGCCGCTTTGTGTCTAGTGTGTTGTAAACTGGATATCAATTCTGTTGTCATTGGCTTTGGATTTGGTGCTTAAGTTTGATCCTTTTTTTATTATACTTAATGTTTATATGACTGTTTGGTCTTGTTACCCTCCATTTTCCCCCTCCATTAGTGGGGCGAAACAAGCTGGTTCAAGTTGTGTGGTTGTGTTTGAAGGAAAGAAAAAAAAATTAACAAATAATGATAAAATAAAATGGGGCAAAAATCAAACAAGCAAAAAAAAATGAGAGGAGTCCTTCTAGAGGCTATATCTATTAGTTTAAGAGCAGGGAGGGAGAAGGAAGAAAAACATAACAACAATACAAAAAATAGATAAATAAAATAAAAGATAAAAAAATCAAACAAAAAACTCAAAAGCACCAGAGTAATATATGTCTATATGTCTATAGACAGCAGCCATACAATAACCAAAGTCCTAAAATAAAAACAAAACAATGCACAAAAGAAAAAAAAAACAGGGGCCGGGAAGGTGGCGCTGGAGATAAGGTGTCTGCCTTGTAAGCGCTACCAAGGAACGGACCGCGGTTCGATCCCCCGGCGTCCCATATGGTCCCCCCAAGCCAGGGGCGATTTCTGAGCACATAGCCAGGAGTAACCCCTGAGCGTCAAACGGGTGTGGCCCAAAAACCAAAAAAAAAAAAAAAAAGAAAAAGAAAAAAAAAACAGCAACAGACAACAACAATAACACAACTAAAAAATTTGATTTGTGCTTTTCTTTTCTTCTTTTTTTTTTTTTTTTTTTTTTTTGCATAGGCACAGTAAATATTGGGAAGATTAGAAAGGGAATTACCTTGGCCTAAGCAATATAGGGTTTCTCCACCCTGGGAATAACTGTAGGCTTCATACATGCTCTTTTACTCTCCCCTAGGTCTTTCTGTGGTGTCTGGAAACTTTCTACTCTGTCGTGGGTGATAAAATCATGCCTCTGTAGCACAAGTCAAAGGACAGAGCCTAGGATGAAGTCTTTCTTTATGGTTCTCAGAGTTATGATCCATCACTGTTATTTTAATCAGTCTTCTGTAGTTGGTGGTCTTGGTTTTTGCCCTGATCCTACGATAAAGCCTAGGATAGAGTCTTTCATTATGTTTCCCTATGATCTGCTTGGTTGCAGTTGTTTTAGTCAGACCTCTGGAATTAGAGATCTTGGTTGTTGTACATATCATAGGCCAGGGCTTAGACTAGGGTCCTTTTTATTGATCCCAGGATGAATCTGTCCAGTCATGGTTATCAGAGTCAGTTTTCTGTAGATAGCGAACTTGGCTTTTGTACAAATCAAAGATGACATGTCTTCTGATTCATTTTATCGTTAGGAGGTGAGGAAAGACTACCTGTCTTACACCAAATTGTTGTTTTGCTGCTTTTTCTAAGATGTTAATCTAGATCATTGAAGCATGTTCCTTGCTTTTGAATGCCCAACTATTTGATGGCTTTATCTCTATTCAGTCTATAACCAATGACTTTTGACCCTTCCTTATTTTAAAAAACATACTATTTTCAAGGGTTCAAATTACCTTTTTACCCCAACTCCCAGAGCAGTTATCTTTTTATGATATGAGCCAATATTTTTATGGGGTTGTTTTGATCAAATTAATTGCAGGCAAATATAGTTTTAAATAGCCCCATTTCTTTTTTTCTTTTCTTTTTGTAGTGGGACCGGCGAGATAGCATGGAGGTAAGGCGTTTGCCTTCCATGCAGAAGGACAGTGGTTCGAGGGAGGGAGGGAGGGAAGGAGGGAGGGAAGGGAGGGAAGGAAGGGACGGAAAGGAAAGAAGGAAAAGGAAAGGAAAAAGAAAAGAAAAGAAAAGAAATCGCTCCTGGAAGGCTTGGGGGACCATATGGGATGTCAGGATTCGAACCACCATATGTCCTGGATCGGCTGCTTGCAAGGCAAATGCCCTACCACTGTGCTATGTCTTCCGCCACTAATTAGCTCTTTTTTCTAACAATGCCTATTACTCAATTCCTGTAGAATTTAAAGTAATCATTTAACATTTGTTTTCTGTGATCATATGTAACCTTGTGAAATGAGAAAACAAAAACAAAAACAAACCATATTTTTATCTCTAGCTTAAATGAAGAAAGGGGTTTTTAGGTCCTTGTTTCATGAGAATTTTTGTTTAGAATTTTTTGTAATAATATATTTAAGGAAAAACAAAAAAATATATTTAAACACCATGATTGCAAACATGTTTGTACTTGAGTTTCAGTTATAAAAAAAGAACATCCCCTCTTCGCCAATGCAACCTTCCCACCACTAATCCCCCCATTTCCCTCCTCCCCAACTCCCTGCCTGTATTCGAGACAGGCATTCTGTTTACTCATACCATTGTCATGATAGTTGTTGGTGTAGTTATTTCTCCAATTGCACTCACCACTATTTGTGGTAAGCTTTATATCGTGGACGAGGCCTTCCAGCCCTCATTTCTATTGCCTCACGGTATTACTATCATACTTTTATTTTTCTTAAATCCCATAGATGAGTGAGACTATTCTGTATCTATCTCTCTCCCTCTGACTCATTTCACTCAGCAAAATAGTTTCCATGCCGTTTCCATGTATAGGAAAATTTCATGACTTACTTTTCCTGATGGCTGCATAGTATTCATTGTATATATGTACCACAGTTTCTTTATCCACTCATCTGTTGTCGGGCATCTGGGTTGTTTCCAGATTCTGACTTTTGTAAATAACACTGAAATAAATATAGGTGTTCAGAGGCATTATTGTATTGTTTTCTTTTTGTGTGTTCCTACGGTGTATCCCTAGGAGTGGTATAACAGGATCATATGGGAGCTCAAGTTTCATGTTTTTTGGGTTGTTTGATTTTGGTTTTTTTTGTTTTGGGCCACACCCGGTGACACACAGGGGTTACTCCTGGCTATTTGCTCATAAATTGCTCCTGACTTGGGGGACCATATGGGATGCCAGGGGTTCGAACCACAGTCTGTCCTAGGTTATCATGTGCAAGCCAAACGCTCTACCACTTGCGCCCCTGCTCTGGCCCCAATCATGCTGTTTTAATGATTATTGCTTTGTAGTACAATTTAAAGTTTGGGAAAATGATGTCTCCCATCTTCTTTTTTCCTAAGGGTTACTTTAACTATTAGTGGGTGTTTATATTTCCAAATGTATTCCAGGAGTATGTGATCCACTGCTTTGAAGAATGTCATGGGTATTCTTGTAGAAATTGCATTCAACCTGTACAATGCTTTGGGGAGTAGTGCCATTTTAATTATGTCAATCCTTCCGATCCATGAAGTCTCCATTTCATGTGTCTCAATTTTCCTTTTGTCCTTTTTTATTTTTTATTTTGCCCTTTTGTAATTTTCTTTATAAAGGTCCTTCACCTCTTTAGTTGACTTCAAGTTATTTGAGTTTGTGTGGCACTAATATAAATGGGTTTGTTTTCTAATGTCCATTTCTCCTGTATCATTACTTGTGTATAGGAAGACCATTGATTTTTGCATGTTAATTTTGTCGCCTGCCACTTTGTTATATGAATCTATTCTAGAAGCTTTTTAGTATAATCTTTAGAGTTTTCTAAATATAGTATCATGTCATCTGCAAACAGTGAGAGCTTGATTTCTTCCTTTCCTATTGACATCTTTAACTTGCCTAATTGTCATGGCAAGTACTTCCAGTACTTTGTTGAATAGGAGTGGTAAGAGGAACAGCCATTTCTAGTACCAGATTTCAGAAAAAAAACTTTTGGGGCCAGAGAGATAGCATGGAGGTAAGGCATTTGCCTTGCATGCAGAAGGACGGTGGTTTGAATCCTGGCATCCTATATGGTTCCTCAAGCCTGCCAGGAGCGATTTCTGAGTGTAGAGCCAGGAGTAACCCCTGAGCACTGCCAGGTGTGGACCCCCCCCCAAAAAAAAAAAAAGAAAAGAAAAGAAAAGAAAAGAAAAAAAGCTTTTATTTGATCTCCACTAAGTATATAATATTTGCCTGGGTTTGTGGTAAATGGCCTTGACTATATTGAGAAAATTTCCTTCCATTCCCATCTTGTTGAGAGTTTTTATCATAAGTGGGTATTGGACCTTATCGAATACTTTTTCTAAACCTATTGATATACTTATATGCTTTTTATTTTTTTCTTCTGCTGATATATGGTGTATTATGTTGATTGACTTACATATGTTAAACCATACTTGATTTTCTGTAATGAAACCTACTTGGTCATGGTGTATGAATTTCTCTCTCTTTTTTTAAATATGGAACACTTCATGAATTTGTGTGTCATCCTTGTGCAGGGGCCATTCTAATCTTCTCTGTATCATTCCAATTTTAGTGTATGTGCTGCTGAAGCGAGCAGGGTGTATGACTTTTTTTGATGAGGCATTGGATCATATTTGCCAGGAATTTTTTAAATATAAAATCTTTATTTAAATATCATGATTACAAGCATGATTGTAGTTGGGTTTCAGTCATAAACAGAATACCCCCCTTAACCAGTGCAAAATTTGCACCACCAATGAACCCCCCTCCCTCCTTCCTCACATGCCTGTATTCCAGACAGGCATTCTACTTCTCTCACTCATTAAGATTGTCATGATAGTTGTTAGTGTCGTTATTTACTTAACTGCACACACCACTCTTTGTGGTGAGCTTCATATCATGAGCTGGTCCTTCCAGCCATCATTTCTATTGTCTCTGGGCATTATTACAATACTGTCCTTAATTTTATGAGTGAAACTATTCTGTATCTCTTTTTCTCTTACTTATTTCACTCAGCATAATAAATTCCAGGTACATCCACATATAGGAAAATTTTATGACTTCATTTCTCCTGATGGTTGCATAATATTCCATTGTGTATATGTACCACAGTTTATTTAGCCATTCATATGTTGACAATCTGTTGATTGTTTCCAAGTCTGGCTATTGTACATAGCGCTGCAATGAATATAGGTGTGATGAAGGGATTTTTGTGTTCCTAGGGAATATCCTTAGGAGCGGTATAACTGTATCATATGGGAGCTCAATTTCCAGTTTTTTGAGGAATCTCCATATTGTTTTCCATAAAGGCTGGACTACACGGCATTCCCACCAGCAGTGAATAAGAGTTCCTTTCTTTCCACATCCCCACCAGCACTGATTGTTCTTGTTCTTTGTGATGTGTGCCAGTCCCACATCATTGTTTTGATTTACATTTCTCTGATGATTAGTGATGTGGAGCATTTTTTCATGTGTCTTTTGGCCATTTGTATTTCTTCTTTGAGGAAGTGTCTATTCATTTCTTCTCCCAATTTTTTGATGGAGTTAGATTTTTTTTTCTTAAGTTCTGTCAGTACCTTGCATATCTTAGATATTAGCCCCTTATCTGATGGGTATTGGGTGAATAGTTTCTTCATTCTGTGGCTGGCTTTTGTATCCTAGACACTATTTCCTTTGAGGTACAGAAGCTTCTCAACTTAATATATTCCCATTTGTTTATCTCTGCTTCCATATTTGTTTGGAAAGTGCTGTTTCTTCCTTAAAGGTGCCTTTAGTCTCAGTGTCATGGAGTGTTTTAACTATGTGTTCTATATACCATGTGGTTTCAGACCTAATATTAAGGTCTTTAATCCATTTGTATTTACTTCTGTGTGAGGTGTTAGATGGGGGTCTGAGCTCGCTTTTTTGCAAGTGCCTAACCAGTTGTGACAACACCACTTGTTGAAGAGTATTTCCTTGATCCATTTTGGATTTTTTGCTCCTTTATCAAAGTTAGTTAATTGTATGTCTGGGGAACATTTTAAGAATACTCAAATCTATTCCACTGATCTGAAGATGTCTTTATTCCAATACCATGCTGTTTTAATAACTATTGGTGTTGTAATACAATTTAAAGTTGGGGAAAGTAATGCCTTTCATCTTCCTTTTCCTAAGGGTTACTCCAGCTATTCGTGGGTGTTTATTGTTCTAAATGAATTTCAGGAGTGTTTGATCCACTTCTTTGAATAATGTCATGGGTATCTGTAGAGAATTACATTAAATCTGTACAATGCTTTGGAGAGTATTGCCATTTAATGATATTAATCCTGCCAATCCATGAGAAGTGTATATGTTTCCATTTCCTTGTATCATCTCTTTATTTCTTGAAGCAGGCTTTTGTAGTTTTCTTTGTATAGGTCCTTCACCTCTTTAGATAAGTTGACTCCAAGATATTTGAATTTGTGTGGCACTTATGTAAATGGGATTGTTTTTTGGTGTTTTTTTTTTTATCTTTTTGCTTTTTGGGGGCCACACCCAGTGACACTCAGGGGTTACTCCTGGCTATGCACTCAGAAATTGCTCCTGCCTTGGGGGACCATATAGGATACCAAGGGATTGAACTGTGGTCTGTCCTAGGTTAGCAAATGGCCTACCGTTTGCACACCGCTTCGGCCTGGGGTTGTTTTCCTAATGTCCATTTCTTCTCTATCATGTATGAGAAGGCCATTGATTTTTGCGTGTTAATTTGCGTGTTAATAGCCTGCCACTTTGCTATCTGAATCATTGTTTCTAGAAGCTTTTGGAAAGTCTTTAGGGTTTTCTAAATATAATATCATGTCATCTGCAAACAATAAGAGCTTGGCTTATTTTGTTTCTATCTGGATGACCTTGATATCTTTTGCTTGCCTAATTGCTAAGGCAATTACTTCCAGTACTATGTTAATTTGTTAATTGAGTTGCAAGAGAGGGCAGCCTTGTCTTGTACCATAATTTAGAGGAAAGGCCTCTAATTTATCTCCATTGAAAATAATAATTGCCATTGGCTTGTGATAGATGGCCTTGAACATATAGAGAAAAGTTCCTTTTATTCCCATCTTGATGAGAGTTTTTTTTTTTTATCAAGAATGGGTGTTGGACCTTATCGAATGCTTTCTCTACACCTATTGATATGATCATATTATTTTTATTTTTGGTTGTTTTTTGTTTGTTTGTTTGTTTATTTTTACGCCACACCTGGTGATGCTCAGGGGTTACTCCTGGTTATGCTCTCAGAAATCGCTCCTGGCTTAGGAGACCTTATGGGACCATGGAGATCAAATAGAGTTCGTTCTAGGTTATAGTGTGCAAGGCTAACGCCCTACCACTGCTCTAGTCCCTCCTTTTGTTGATATGGTGTATTATGTTGATTGATTTATGGATGTTAAACCATCCTTACATTCCTGGGAAGAAATCTGCTTGGTTGTGGTGAATGACCTTGTTGATGAAGCATTGGATCCTATTTGCCAGAATTTTATTGAGAATCTTTGTATCTGTGTTCATCAGGGATATTGGTCTATAATTTTATTTTTTGTCAGCATCTCTGTCAGTTGTTTGTTTGTTTGTTTGTTTTAATTTGGGACATACCCAGTGATGCTCATGGGTTACTCTTACTATGCAATCAGAAATTGCTCCTGGCTTGGGGGACCATATGGGACACCAGGGAATCAAACCACTGTTTGTCCTGGGTCAGCCACGTTCTGTCTGGTTTTGGTGACTAGTGTATGTTAGCTTTATAAAACCTATTTGGAAGTATTCCTATTATTTCAATTTTTTGAAAGAGCCTGAAAAGGATTGGTAGTAGTTCCTTTGAAAGGTTTGAAAAGAATTCATTAATGAACCCATATGGGCCAAAGCTTTTGTTTCTGAGAAGACTTTTGATTACTATTTTAATGTCCTCAATAGGGAAGTGGCTGTTTAGATATGCTACATCATCCTTATTCAACCGTGGAAGATTATGAAAGTCCAAGAATTTATCTATTTTTCCCAGGTTCTCATGTTTCATGGCATGGAGTTTTTCAAAGTCATCTCTGATTACCCTTTGAATCTCTGCAATACCTATAGTCACCTCCCCCTTTTCATTTCTAATCTGGTTTATCATGTTTCTGTTTTTCCCTTTGTGAGTTTTGCCATGGTTTATCAATCTTGTTTACTTTTTTAAAGAACCACATTTTGCTTTCCTTGATCTTTCGGATTGTTTTTTGAATTTCCACTTAACTGATTTCTGTCTAAGCTTTGTTATTTTCTTCTGCCGATCTATTTTTGGTTTAGTTTGTTAATCATTTTTTAATTTTTTTTGTTTGTTTTTTGTTCTTTCGGCCACACCCGGTGGTGCTCAGGGGTTACTCCTGACTATCTGCTCAGACATAGCTCTTGGCAGGCACGGGGGACCATATGGGACACCGGGATTCGAACCAATCACCTTTGGTCCTGGATTGGCTGCTTGCAAGGAAAACGCCACTGTGCTATCTCTCCAGGCCCCATTTATTTTTATTTTTTTTTTATTTTTTTACTTAAACAAATTTATTACATACATGATTGTGTTTGGGTTTCAGTCATGTAAAGAACACCACCCATCACCAGTGCAACATTCCCATCACCAATGTCCCAAATCTCCCTCCTCCCTACCCGACCCCCGCCTGTACTCTTGACAGGCTTTTCATTTCCCTCATACATTCTCATTATTAGGACAGTTCAAAATGTAGTTATTTCTCTAACTAAACTCATCAATTTCTGCGGTGAGTTTCCTGAGGTGAGCTGGAACTTCCAGCTCTTTTCTCTTTTGTGTCTGAAAATTATTATTGCAAGAATGTCTTTCATTTTTCTTAAAACCCATAGATTAGTGAGACCATTCTACGTCTTTCTCTCTCTCTCTCTCTCTCTCTCTCTCTCTCTCTCTCTCTCTCTCTCTCTCTCTCTCACTCTCTCTCTCTGACTTATTTCACTCAGCATAATAGATTTCGTATATATTCATGTATAGGAAAATTTGATGACTTCATCTCTCCTGACAGCTGCATAATATTCCATTGTGTATATGCACCACAGTTTCTTTAGCCATTCGTCTGTTGAAGGGCATCTTGGTTGTTTCCAGAGTCTTGCTATGGTAAATAGTGTTGCAATGAATATAGGTGTAAGGAAGGGGTTTTTGTATTGTAATTTTGTGTTCCTAGGGTATATTCCTAGGAGTGGTATAGCTGGGTCATATGGGAGCTCAATTTCCAGTTTTTGGAGGAATCTCCATATCGCTTTCCATAAAGGTTGATCTAGACGGCATTCCCACCAGCAGATAAGAGTTCCTTTCTCTCCACATCCCCGCCAACACTGTTTATTCTCATTCTTTGTGATGTGTGCCATTCTCTGTGGTGTGAGGTGGTACCTCATCGTTTTGATTTGCATCTCCCTGATGATTAGTGATGTGGAGCATTTTTTCATGTGTCTTTTAGCCATTTGTATTTCTTCTTTGTCAAAGTGTTCATTTCTTCTCCCCATTTTTTGATGGGATTAGATGTTTTTTTTTTGTAAAGTTCTGTCAGTGCCTTGTATATTTTGGATATTAGCCCCTTATCTGATGGGGATTAGGTGAATAGTTTCTCCCATTCAGTGGGTGGCTCTTGTATCCTCGGCACTATTTCCTTGGAGGTGCAGAAGCTTCTCAGCTTAATATATTCCCATCTGTGAATCTCTGCTTTCATTTGCTTGGAGAGTGCAGTTTCCTCCTTGAATATGCCTGTAGTCTCAATGTCCTGGAGTGTTTTGCCTTTGTGTTGTTCTATATATCTTATGGTATTGCGTCTGATATCAAGGTCTTTAATCCATTTGGATTTTACCTTCGTACATGATGTTAGCTGGGGGTCTAAGTTCAATTTTTTGCAAGTGGCTAGCCAGTTGTGCCAACACCACTTGTTGAACAGGCTTCCCCTGCTCCATTTAGGATTTCCTGCTCCTTTATCAAAAATTAGGTGATTGTATGTCTGGGGAACATTTTCTGAGTATTCAAGCCTATTCCACTGATCTGAGGGCCTGTCCTTATTCCAATACCATGCTGTTTTGATAACTATTGCTTTGTGGTACAGTTTAAAGTTGGGGAAAGTAATTCCTCCCATATTCTTTTTCCCAATGATTGCTTTAGCTATTCTAGGGTGTTTATTGTTCCAAATGAATTTCAAAAGTGCCTGATCCACTTCTTTGAAGAATGTCATGGGTATCTTTAGAGGTATCGCATTAAATCTGTATAATGCCTTGGGGAATATTGCCATTTTGATGATGTTAATCCTGCCAATCCATGAGCAGGGTATGTGTTTCCATTTCCGCGTGTCCTCTCATATTTCTTGGAGCAGAGTTTTATAGTTTTCTTTGTATAGGTCCTTTACTTTTTAGTCAAGTTGATTCCAAGATATTTGAATTTGTGTGGCACTATTGTGAATGGGGTTGTTTTTTAATGTCCACTTCTTCCTTATTACTATTGGTGTATAGAAAGGACATTGATTTTTGTGTGTTAATTTTGTAGCCTGCCATCGTTCTATATGAGTCTATTGTTTCTAGAAGCTTTTTGGTAGAGTCTTTAGGGTTTTCTAGGTAGAGTATCATGTCATCTGCAAACAGCGAGAGCTTGACTTCTTCCTTTCCTATCTGGATTCCCTTGATATCTTTTTCTTGCCTAATCGCTATAGCGAGTACTTCCAGTGCTATGTTGTATAGGGGTGGTGAGAGAGGACAGCCTTGTCTTGTGCCAGAATTTAGAGGAAAGGCTTTCAGTTTTTCTCCATTGAGGACAATATTTGCCTCTGGCTTGTGGTAGATGGCCTTAACTATATTGAGAAAGGTTCCTTCCATTCCCATCTTGCTGAGAGTTTTGATCAAGAATGGGTGTTGGACCTTATCAAATGCTTTCTCTGCATCTATTGATATGATCATGTGATTTCTATTTTTCTTGTTGTTGATGTTATGTATTCTGTTGATAGATTTACAGATGTTAAACCATCCTTGCATTCCTGGGATGAAATCTACTTGATCGTAGTGGATGATTTTCTTAATGAGTCATTGAATCCTATTTGCCAAGATTTTGTTGAGGATCTTTGCATCTGTATTCATCAGCGATAGTGGTCTGTAATTTTCTTTTTTGGTAGCATCTCTGTCTGGTTTAGGTATCAAGGTGATGTTGGCTTCATAAAAGCTATTTGGAAGTGTTCCTGTTTTTTCAATTTCATGAAAGAGTCTTGCCAGGATTGGTAGAAGTTCCTCTTGAAAGGTTTGAAAAAATTCATTAGTAAATCCATCTGGGCCTGGACTTTTGCTTTTGGGCAGACATTTGATTACTGTCTTAATTTCCTTAATAGTGATGGGTGTGTTTAGATATGCTACATCCTCTTCCTTCAAACGTTGAAGATTATAAGAGTCCAAGAATTTATCCATTTCTTCCAGGTTTTCATTATTAGTGGCATAGAGTTTCTCAAAGTAGTTTCTGATTACCCTTTGGATCTCTACCATATCAGTAGTGATCTCTCCTTTTTCATTCCTAATATGAGTTATCAAGTTTCTCTCTCTCTTTCATTGTTAGTTTTGCCAGTGGTCTATCAATCTTGTTTATTTTTTCAAAGAACCAACTTCTGCTTTCGTTGATCTTTTGGATTGTTTTTTGGGTTTCCACTTCATTGATTTCTGCTCTCAGCTTTGTTATTTCCTTCTGTCTTCCTATTTTTGGGTCCTTTTGTTGAGTACTATCTAATTCTATGAGCTGCGTCATTAAGCTATTCAGGTATGCCCCTTCTTCTTTCCCGATGTGTGCTTGCAAAGCTATAAATTTTCCTCTCAGTACTGTTTTTGCTGTGTCCCATCGGTTCTGATAGTTTGTGTCTCCATTGTCATTTGTTTCTAGGACGGTTTTGATTTCCTCTTTGATTTTATCTCGGACCCACTGGTTATTCAGTATTAGGCTGTTTAATTTCCAGATATTAAAGTTTTTCTTCTGTGTCCCTTTGTGGTTCACATATAATTTCAGGGCCTGTGGTCAGCGAAGGTAGTCTGCAAAATTTCTATCCGCTTAATATTATGGAGGTATGTTTTATGTGCTAGCATGTAGTCTATCCTGGAGAATGTCCCATGTACATTAGAGAAGAATGTGTATCTGGGCTTCTGGGGGGTGGAATGTCCTGTATATATCTACTAGGCCTGTTTCTTCCATTTCTCTTTTCAGGTCTAGTATATTCTTGTTGGGTTTCAGTCTGGTTGACTTGTCAAGTGTTGACAATGCCGTGTTGAGGTCTCCCACAATTATTGTGTTGTTATTGATATTATTTTTCAGATTTGTCAACAATTATATTAAATATTTTGCTGGCCCCTCATTCACTGCATACATGTTTAGGAGAGTGATTTCTTCCTGCTCTATGTATCCCTTGATTAATACAAAACGTCCTTCTTTGTCCCTTACAACTTTCCTAAGTATAAAGTTTGCATCATCTGATATTAGTATGGCCACTCCAGCTTTTTTATGGATGTTGTTTGCTTGGATGATTTTCCTCCAGCCTTTTATTTTGAGTCTATGTTTATTCTGACTATTCAGTTACGTTTCTTGTAGGCAGCAGAAGGTTGGATTGAGTTTTTTGATCCATTTAGCCACTCTTTGTCTCTTAACTGGTGCATTTAGTCCATTGACATTGAGAGAAAGAATTGTCCTGGGAGTTAGTGTCATCTTTATATCAAAGTTTGGTGTGTCTGTTGGTCAGTCTTGTCTTAAAGTAGGCTGTTCAGTTTTTCTTTTAAGTATGGTTTTGAATAAAGTTTCTGAACTGTTGTTTGTCTGTGAAACCATGTATTGTTCCTTCAAACATGAAAGTGAGTTTTGCTGGGTGCAGTATTCTAGGCGAAGCATTTATTTCATTGAGTTTTATCTCTATGTCCCACCACTGCCTTCTGGCCTTGAGTGTTTCCGGTGACAGGCCTGCAGTAAATTTCAAGGATGTTCCCTTGAATGTAATTTCTTTTTTCGATCTTGCTGCTTTCAGAATTCTGTCTCTAAATGTGGGGTTCGTCATTGTGACTAGGATGTGTCTTGGGGTGTTTGTGTCTCCATTGTTTGTGTCTCTTTTAGTTAGTACTCTTCGGGCATGCAGGATTTGATCACATGTATTCATTAGCTCTGGTAGTTTCTCTTTAATGATATTCTTGACCGTTGATTCTTCCTGGAGATTTTCTTCCTGGGTCTCTGGGACTCCAATGATTCTTAAGTTGTTTCTGTTGAGCTTATCATAGACTTCTATTTTCATCTGTTCCCATTCTTTGCATAATTTTTCCATTATTTGATTGTTTGCTTTAGGGCTTTTTTTCCAATTTCTTCTGCTGTATGGAATTGTTATTCATCTCATCTTCCAGTGTACTAATTCTATTCTCAGCTGCTATTAACCCATGGGAAATCTCAACCATGTTTTTCTTCAATTCATCTACTGAGTTTTTCAGACCTGTTATTTGACCTGAAATTTCAGTTTGGGGTTTTCTGATTTCTATCTTCATATTCTCTTGATTTTTATTAGTGTTCTCTTCTATACTTTCTTTGAGTTCTTTGAACATCTTTCATATTGCGATTCTAAACTCCTTATCTGAGAGACTGACTAGTTGGTTGGTCATGTTCAAGTCATCAGAGTTGCCATCATCGTTCTCTATGTCTGGTTCTGGCCTGCGTTGTTTCCCCATTGTCACACTTGTATTGTGGGTTTTTCTACGTGTTGTGGTTGTATTCATTGGCTAAATGATGTGCATGGCCAGGAAGTGAAGCGGAGCAGCCATGCTCCTCTGGCTCCACCCATTCTGGGCTTGTAAACTCACCTCCAGGGAAGGCTCCAGGGAAGGCGAGCTGTCCGCAGATGGGCCACATGCAGGATGAAATCAGGCCAAAGATGGAGCACAGCACAGAAGACAGGCAGATAGGGGTGCTGGTATCTGAGTTCCAGCAGAGTTCAGCAGCTTCTCCTTTCTGGGATTGTAAACTCACCTCCAGGGAAGGCAAGCTGTCCGCAGATGAGCCACACACAGGATGAAATCAGGCCAAAAATGGAGCACAGCACAAAAGACAGGCAGATAGGGGTGCTGGCATCTGTGTTCCAGTAGAGTTCAGTGGCTTTCCCTTTCTGGGCGTGTAAGCTCAGCTCCAGAAATGGCTTCAGGGAAGGAGAGCTGTCTGCAAATGAGCCACATACAGGATGAAATCAGGCCAAAAATGGTGCACAGAACAGAAGACAGGCAGATAGAGGTGTTGGCATCTGAATTCCAGCAGAATTCAGCGCCTTCCCCTTTCTGGGCTTGTAAAGTCAGCCATTTCTTTTTTTTTTTTTCTTTTTTTTTGGGGGGGGTTTTTGAGCCACACCCGGTGACGCTCAGGGGTTACTCCTGGCTATATGCGCTCAGAGGTCGCTCCTGGCTTGGGGGACCATATGGGACGCCGGGGGATCGAACCGCGGTCCGTCTCCTAGGCTAGCGCAGGTAAGGCAGGCACCTTACCTCCAGCGCCACTGCCCGGCCCCATGTCAGCCATTTCTTATTCACTCACTTGCTCACTGGGTAGCTTCAGAATGCAGTGTTTTTTTGGGTTCGCTTCCCAGGGCTCTGAGGAGAGCTTCAAGGATTCAGAAAAGACAGAGAAGCATAAGACAGGGTTTTCTTTAGGTCCTCCGTTTCCTCAGAAGAAGCACAGCAGGGCGGAGCCTCCGCAGGTGAATCAATCAGCACTTCACCTGGCAGTCCCCACAGTTAGCCATTTCTTACTCATTCACTCCCTGGGTAGCTTCAGAATGCAGTTTTTGGAGGGTTTGCTTCCCAGGGCTCTGAGGAGAGCTTCAAGGATTCAGGAAAGACAGAGGAGCACAGGACAGGGTTCTCTTTAGATTCTCAGTTTCCTCAGAAGAAGCACAGCAGGGCAGAGACTCTGCAGGTGAAGCAATCAGCACTTCACCTGGCAGACCCCACAGTCAGCCATTTCTTACTCACTCACTTGCTCGCTGGGTAGCTTCAGAATGCAGTTTTTTGGGGGTTTGCTTCCCAGGGCTCTGAGGAGAGCTTGAAGGATTCAGGAAAGACAGAGGAGCACAGGACAGGGTTCTCTTTAGGTCCTCAGTTTCCTCAGAAGAAACACAGCAGGGCGGAGACTCTGCAGGTGAAGCAATCAGCACTTCACCTGGCAGTCCCCACAGTCAGCCATTTCTGACTCACTCCCCATTTTTTAATTTTTAAAGCTCTGTCATTAAGCTGTTCATGTAGATTCCTTCTTCCTTCCTGATATGTGCTTGCAGAGCTATAAATTTTCCTCTTAGTACTGCTTTTGCTCTGTCCCATAAATTCTGATAATTTGTGTCTTCATTGTCATTTGTTTCCAGGAATGTTTGATTTTCTCTTTGATTTCATCTTTTACCCACTTGATATTCAGTAGTAAGCTGTTTAATTTCCAGGTGTTAAAGTTTTTCTTTTGTAGTTCCCATGTCTAATATCAGTACCTTGTGATCAGCAAAGGTAGTCTGCATGGATTCTAACCTCTTGATTTGATGGAGGTATGTTTTATGGCCAGCATGTGTGCTCTGTCTTGGAGAATGATCCATGTGCATTGAAATAGAATTGTATCCAAGTTTCTGGGTATAGAGTGCCATATATGTATATATGTATATGTATATACACACACATCTACTAGGCCATTTTCTTCCATTTCTTCTTTCAGAGCTAGTATATTTTTGTTGGGTTTATGCCTGGTTGACCTATCAAGGGGTGATAGGGCAGTGTTGAGGTCTCCCACAATTATTGTGTTGCTACTGATATCTTCTTTCAGATTTGTCAACAATTGTTTTAAATATTTTTTCTGGTCCCTTCATTGGGTGCATATAAGTTTAGGAGTGTGATTCTCCCTGTTGTACATATCCCTTATGTTCATCCTTGTCCCTTACAATCTTTCTGAGTATAAAGTTTGTATTATTTGATATTAATATGGCCACTCCAGCTTTTAAGGGTGTTGCTTGGATGATTTTCCTCCAGCCTTTGATTTTGAGTTTATGTTTGTTCTGACTACTCAGATGTGTTTCTTGTAGGCAGTAGAAGGTTGGATTTAGTTTTATGATCCATTTTGCCACTCTGTGTCTCTTAACTGGTGCATTTAGTCCATTGACATTGAAAGAGATAATTGTCATGGGATTTAGTATCATCTTTGTATAGAAGTCTGGTTTGTCTTTTGGTTTAAGATAAGAATCTTGGGCCCGGAGAGATAGCACAGCGGTGTTTGCCTTGCAAGCAGCTGATCCAGGACCAAAGATGGTTGGTTCAAATCCCGGTGTCCCATATGGTCCCCCGTGCCTGCCAGGAGCTATTTCTGAACAGACAGCCAGGAGTAACCCCTGAGCACTTCCGGGTGTGCCCCCCCCCCAAAAAAAGATAAGAATCTTAAGCCGTCAGGAGAGATGAAGTCATGAAATTTTCCTATATATGGATGTACATCGAATCTATTATGCTGAGTGAAGTAAGTCAGAGGGAGGGAGAGAGAAAGACGCAGAATGATTTCACTCATCTATGAGTTTTAAGAAAAATGAAAGACATTTTTAACAGTATCTCAGAGACAAGAGAGATGAAGGCTGGTAGGTGCAGCTCATGACATGAAGCTCATCACATAGAGTGATGAGTGCAGTTGGAGAGATGATTACACTGAAAACTATCATAACAATGTGAATGAATTAGGGAAGTAGAAAGCCTGTCTCGAGTACAGGTGTGGGGGGGTGGGGAGGAGGGAGATCTGGGAAATTGGTGGTGGGAATGTTGCACTGGTGAAGGGGGGTGTTCTTTACATGACTGTAATCAGACAACTATAATCATATTTGTAATCATGGTATTTAAATAAAGATAATTATTTTAAAAAAGATAAAAATCTTAAAAAGACCTTTCAGTTTTTCTTTTTAGGCTGATTTTGAGTCTGCAAAGTTTCTGAACTGTTGTTCATTAGTGAAGCTATGTATACTTTCTTCAACCTAAATGTGAGTTTTGCTGGGTGCAGTATTCTAGTTGAAGCCTTCATTTCATTGATTTTGTCACTATGTCTCACCACTGCCTCTGGGCATGAGGGTTTCTTGTGACAGGTCTGCTGTAAATCTTAAGGATACTCCTTTGAATGTAATTTCCCTTTTTGATCTTGCTGCTTTCAGTTTTCTATCCCTATCTGTGGGATTCGTTATTGTGACTATGATGTGTCTTGAGTTTTTTTTCCTTCAGGTCTCTTTTAGATGGTACTCTTCGAACATGCAGGATTTGATTGCATGTAGTCTTTATCTCTGAGAGTCTCTCTGCAATGGTATCCTTGACTGCTGATTCTTCCTGGGAATTTTCTTCCTTTGTTTCTGGGACCCCAATGATTCTTATGTTGTCTGTTGAGCTTATCAAAGAATTTTATTTGCATCTGTTCATATTCCTTGAGTAATTTTTCCATTGTCTGATCATTTGCTTTAAGGCTCTTTTATAATATCTTCTTCTGTATGGAGTTTCTATGTATCTCATCTTCCAGCTCACTGATTCTATCCTCAGCTGCTATTACCCTGTTGGAGATAGAGGCTTTCCATTGAGGTTTTTATTTTGTCTACTGAGTTTTTCCAACCTGTTATCAATTTGGAGTTTTCTGATTTATTTTTTGTTTTGTTTTGGTTTTGGGTCACACCCGGTGGTGTTCAGGAGTCAGTCCTGGCTCTGCACTCAGAAATCAATACTGGAAGGCTTGGGATACCATATGGGATGCCGGGATTCGAATCGCCATTCAGCTGCATGCAAGGCAAATGCCCTACCACTGTGCTATCTCTCTGGTCCCTGGAGTTTTCTGATTTCTATCTTCCTATCCTCTTGATTCTTATTTGTATTCCATTCAACTCAGTCTGTGCTTTCTTTGAGTTCTATCAACATCCTCCATATTCTCTAAACTCCATATCTGAGAGACTAAGTAGTTGACAGTTTTCGGTCATCAGAGTTGCCATCTTCATTCTCTATGCCTGGTGTAGGCCTGCATTGTTTCCCCATTGTCACACTTATAGTATGGATTTTTCTACGTGTTGTGGTGTTCATTGGCTAGAAGATGCGCATAGCTGCGAAGCGATGCAGCCATGCTCCTATGTCTCTATTTTTTGTGGGCATTGCTCACCTCTGAAGAAGAGGAGCCCTCAGGGAACAATGGCAGAAAGGATCAAATCCCAGGCCGCAGGACAGCAGAGAGAAGGCCCAAGACACCTGCCGTGTTTCAGGTCAAACAGCAAAAACCCTATTTGCCAATATTTTGTTGAGATCTTTGCATCTGTTTTCATCAGAGATATTGACATATAGGTTTTTTTTGTATCTTTTTTTGCAGTAATTCTGTCTGGTTTTGGTATCAGGGTGATGTTAGCTTCATAAAAACTATTTGGGGGGGCTAGAGAGATGGCATGGAAGTAGGATATTTGCTTCACATGCAGAAGGACGGTGGTTCAAATCCCAGCATCCCATATGGTCCCCTGAGCCTGCCAGGAGCGATTTCTGAGTGCAGAGCCAGGAGAAACTCCTGAGCACAGCCAGCTCACTGATTATGGTCTCACCTGCTGTTATTCTGTTGGAGTGGCTTTTCAGTGAGGTTTCTCTTCAGCTATCAAGTGTTTTAATTCTGCTATTTCAGTTTGTAGTTTTCTATTTTTTATTTTCATATCATGTTGTTCTTATTTGTGGTTCATTCAGCTCTATCCATGCTTTCTTTGAGTTCTATGAGGCTCCTCCATATTTCTTGTCTAACTCTTTATCTGAGAGGCTAAATAGATGGTTGGCACTTCTGGGTTCATTAGAACTGCCATCTTCATTCTCTGGTATAGTGTTGACCTGTGTTGTTTTCCCATTGTCACACTTGTAGTATAGTGTTTTCTACATATTGTACTTGGGTTTATTGGCTAGATGATGTGCTACCATGAAGCAAAGTGAAATGGAGCAGCCATTAAAAATGTCTCCCGTGTGCTAAAGCACATGGCAGGAATCAGCTCATGAGGATTTTCTTAATTTTTTTCACAATGGAACAATTTTTTGTCTTTGTAAAATTTCCCATTCCCCATATTTAAAGCAACTAGCAGTCTCTGAATGCTACATTCAAAATAGTTATTAATATTTCCTGAAATTAGACTTTTACTGAAAATGCATTCAATAATTTTTTAGTAGTTTTCTCCAGTGAAATGTTTTGCTGGTATCCTGCAGAAAGGCGTCCTATAGAAGGGTTTTATAAGCAGGACATAGGCTATGGAAAATACATGAGGGGCTGCCTTTTGCCATAGCCCATGTCCTGCTTCTCATCTTTCAATTTCCCAGCTTTCTGCTGCACACTAACAAAATCACTCAGTTTTATACTTCATTTCTTTTTTTTTTTTTTTTGGTTTTTGGATCACACCCGGCAGTGCTCAGGGGTTACTCCTGGCTGTCTGCTCAGAAATAGCTCCTGGCAGGCACAGGGGACCATATGGGACACCGGGATTCAAACCAACCACCTTTGGTCCTGGATCGGCTGCTTGCAAGGCAAACGCCGCTGTGCTATCTCTCCGGACCCTATACTTCATTTCTTAATGTGGACAAGAACAATCACTAATTGTTAATCTCCTATAGCTATGAATATGTCTGATTTCCATATTGTTTCTTTCTTGTTAGAAACTAAGAAACTTCTTGGTGGCCGAACAATGGTGCAGGGATAGGGTGTTTGCGTTGTGGGCAGCTGACCCAGGACGGACTGCGGTTTGATCTCCTGTGTCCCATATGATCCCCTGAGCAAGGAGCGATTTCTGAGCGATAGTCAGGAGTAAACCTTGAGTGTCACTGGGTGTGGCCCAAAATTATTAAAAAAAAAAAAAAAAGAAACTAAGAAACTTCTTACTTTGTTTGACTTTTTTTTTGATTTTCAGGTTTTCAGCATGATTTCTCATGCTAAATGATATTAGGTATTATAGCACTGGAAGGGAATTGCACTGTCAGTTAAAGGAAATGATCATCAGAGTTGGATAGACAGCATGGAGGTTCAGCACTTGCTTTACATGTGGCTGACCTGGCTTTGATCCCTGGCACTCCAATTGGTCCCTCAAGCCCATCAGCAGTAATCCATGAACACAGCCAGGAAAAAGACCTTAACACCACTATGGTTATCTTCCTCCCAAAAATATCCACCAAATATAAACAAAATTTATATTAAATTTTTATTGTATATTAATTACTGAATATGTAAGCAACAATGACATTCACCAGGTAGGAAGAAGAAAATATGAACAACTGTATATGCTTGCCAGTCATCTTAAGAATTATTTCTTACCAGCAGCAATATGGTTCTAATGTGTTGTTCCTCTGCAGAGCAAACTATTGATCCTCATGATCTACCTAACAAGTATTTTTTTAACTAGTGATTTTACTATGTATATTTGTATACCTAAATGATATTTTTAGCTTTGTATGATTTTGTAATTTATAAAATATATTCAGATCAGGGCCAGAGAAATAGCATGGAGGTAAGGCGTTTGCCTTTCATGCAGAAGGTTGGTGGTTCAAATCCCTGCATCCCATATGGTCCCCTGAGCCTGCCAGGAGCGATTTCTGAGCGTAGAGCCAGGATTAACCCCTGAGCGCTGCTGGGTGTGACCCAAAAAAAATTCAGATTGAATAAGCATTGATCGTTTTCATAGTATTATATTTGAGATTTATATAACTATTCTATTTTCTGTTATAAATATATCTATATAGATAATAGTATTCCATTATATGAATGCTTAACTTTGTTTTTAATGCGTAGACCTTTTAGATTGTAGGTTTTTTACCTAAAAAACATCAAGACATGGATATTGTTTTGTGTTTCTTAGAAATCATTCTGGTTTCTTTTGGACAGAAGATTTCAACCTTACTTTTTCCTCTTTGCATTTTTTAACCTATTTGTTTCCTCCTTTTACCTCTGTTGTTGATGTAACAAATATGCAGAAGTCACTCAACTACATGGTTATGGTGCTTAGGATCACACTGGCAGAATCAGGATCACACACAATAATATGGAACAGGGGGCTAGAGCATAAACAGTGGGTAGTGCTTGTAGCTGACCTGGGTTTGATTCCCAGCATTCCATAATGGTCCCTCAAACACCAGCAAGAGTAATTCCTGATTGTAGAGCCAGGAGTAACCCCTAAGCATTATCAGGTATAGTCCTCTACCCTTACCCCTCCCCCCCCCAAAAAAAAACCCAATATGGACAGCACAGGGTCCTAACACTCAGTTTTACATAATGCAGAAGGCATTCTGTTACTCAGCCAGGGCACTCTGATACCCAGGCATTTACTACTATTGTGCCATGAATTCCTTGGGAATTTGGTTAATATCACGGATTCCTTCTTAAAAGAAGGTTCCTCTGTGTCCCACCCTACCCTACCCACAGTCTCACAAAACTGTTTCAGACTGTAGAAATGATTCTTTTATCAGAATATCAGAATAGATTAAGTTAGGATAAAGTCTTCTTTTTTTTGTTTGTTTTGTTTTGTTTTGTTTTGGTCACACCCGGCGGTGCTCAGGGGTTACTCCTGGCTGTCTGATCAGAAATAGCTCCTGGCAGGCACCGGGAACCATATGGGACACCGGGATTTGAACCAACCACCTTTGGTCCTAGATTGGCTGCTTGCAAGGCAAACGTCGCTGTGCTATCTCTCAGGGCCCAGGATAAAGTCTTCTTAGCAAGTATTTAAATACTAGATTTTAACGAGCATTTTAGTCTCAACTGGGTTAGGGTCGCATATGTTTATAGCAAAATAAATCTAGCAGCTAAAAATTAGGGTTTGGGAAGAACTGCCCTAATTTGCTAGTTTCTGTGTTTATTTGTGGCTTTTTTCAGTTTTGTTTTGTTTTTGGGTCACAGCAATGCTCAGGGGTTACTCCTGGCTCTACACACAGAAATCACCCCTGGCAGGCTCAGGGGACCATATGGGATGCTAGTAATTGAACCACTGTCAGTCCTGGGTCGGCCACGTGCAAGGCAAATGTCCTCCCACTGTGCTATCTTTCTGGTCCCCTTTGTAGCATATTTCTAAGTATTCCTCCTCTAAAGAAGTATCTCTCTCACAATATACAAGGCTGCTACTTGCAACTGGGGTATTGAGGGGATGTTGCCTGGGGAAGCTTGGCAGTGTTAATTCTAGCTCAAAGAAGAAGCTGGCTTAGAAAATCAGTACCATCCAAAGCAAATATATATTTCTGTACTTAAAATATTTATATAAATTTCAAGCAACACATCTAGAACATTCATAATTAGCTGGGATGACAAAGTTGCCTTTCAGGAGGTATATTTATTTACCTAAAGAAGTTATGCATATTTCATAAAAAGCAGACAGTGTGAAAACAGTCTACCCTTAGTATGCTTTCAGTGTGTTTTTTCAGTGAAAAGCATACATTCCTGAAATAACCATTTACTTTTAAAATATACTGCAAGAAGAAGAATCTGATACTTATTGTGCTCTTATAATTCATTATACACCACATTCCAAGGAAACACTGATAGCTTTGGTTAACTTGCAAAAAAAAAATCAATAAACTTGAAACTGTTTGGATTTTAAGTGATCATAAGACATTCAAAACTAAATGGCATTCCTGAAAAAAGGCTCAGAGAGGGAAGGGGAAGAATCTCAAGTAAAGAGAGCACTTGTGAGATGATATACAACAACACATTTCTTCCCTTGTGCTTTAAAGCTAGAATTCACAGAGGACAGATACTCCATTTCACTGAACTTCACTGGAGCTGAAGAGAGCTGAAAGGGCCTTCCTTCATTCCAGGGACCTTTTAAACGAAGGTCTAGGTTGTGAGGAAGAGTAATAGTCAAGGAGAAATGAAGATGGTACTGAGATCAAGTCATTTCTTTTGGACAGCCAGATTCAGTGTGAAGTGTGCAGAATGGCTTAGGATCCTATGGTGTTTGAGAGGCTCCCAGGGCCTCTCACACACACAGGAGAAGCCCTATGTTTGCAGGGACTGTGGGCGAGCCTATAGCGATGGGTCTAATTTCATAGTACACCAGAGGACACACACAGGGGAGACGCCCTATGTTTGCAGAGAATGTGGTCAAGGCTTCATTAATAAGTATCATCTCATCAGACACCAGAGTATACACACAGGGGAGAAGCCTCATATTTGCAGGGACTGTGGGCGAGGCTTCATTCACAAGTGTCATCTTATCAGACACCAGAGGACACACACAGGAGAAAAGCCCTATGTTTGCAGTGAATGTGAGCGAGGTTTCAGTCGGCTGAAACATGTAAAAGTACTGGAATTTGGGGCTGGCCTTTTGGTGTCAGTTGAACTAGGTTCTGACTGTTGAACTAGTGATCTTTCCCAGATGTCTCGAGGTGCCTGATATTTTACCTCCAGCCCCAGTAATGATCAACTGAACAGGCCCAGGATTAGAGTGGGGAAGTCCTTTTCTCCTGACTTTGTCTTTCAAATGAAAAAGTTGTTGGAGCAGTTATTGGAAAGTCAGAATATTTTCTCCTCATTTAAGATGTGTTCATTCTTTTCAATCATAGTTGCTATTCTCAGTGTGCCAAGTTCTGTCCTGAGTGATCTACACTATTTACTCATCACCTTTGTGGTGAGGAATAATTTTCTCTGTTTCATAGTGATGAAAGAGGCACAGAGGGGCCGGGCGGTGGCGCTGGAGGTAAGGTGCCTGCCTTACAAGCGCTAGCCAAGGAACGGACAGCGGTTCGATCCCCCGGCGTCCCATATGGTTCCCCCAAGCCAGGGGCGATTTCTGAGCACATAGCCAGGAGTAACCCCTGAGCGTCAAACGGGTGTGGCCCAAAAACCAAAAAAAAAAAAAAAAAAAAAAAAAGAAAGAGGCACAGAGAGGTTAGTAAATTGGAAGCATGAGAGGGCTGAGGCTGTGCTTGCTATTAGAGATGGGGCAATTGTTGGGAACCTCTAAAAGTGAACATTTAAATTCCCCCTGGGACACTGGATTCCTGCAGTTTAGTGGGGTTTAAATTATTCCATCTTTTTAGCCAATGCCTCTTAGTTCCTACTCTCTGAGACTCCTTCATCTGTCCATTTTTCTCCAGAAATGGTACCTTTCTTCTCCAACCTGGGAAAGACTGTGCAAGAATGATGAGAGCATGTGTACATTTGCTCACTCCCCACAGAGTGTTGAAATAGCCTCAGCAGCATCAGTGCAGACAAGCCCAGGCCATGCATCAGTTCTTCAGGGTATCCTACCTTCTTCCCTGGTCTCCTTTTATCGCCTTTCAGCAGTTGTCAGCCTTCCAGATTAGTCTGGAAACTAAGATTTGTCTCAGACTGACATGCAAGTTTTTCTGTGGCTGCCTCACATATATGTAGAAATAACACTTTATTGCCTCTTCTCTCTTTACAGCTTTTTTTTTTATCAGAATCATATGTTCTGTATAGTCTTCTAGGTTTTTTTATTCAGTCTTTGAGACCTATTCATTGATTCATGTTGCTTTTTCATATACATTTAACCTTCTACACATTGTTTAGCCTCATATCCTGAACTCATTGAACCATGCATCTATAAGCTGACATTTTAGGTTATTTCCAGATCTTGTTTATGTTTTTTTTTTTAGTTATTATTGGTTGTTTTGTTTTGGGAGCACACCCAGCAATGCTCAGGCTTCGTGCTCTGGAGGGCCTCAGGGGACCAATAGGCTGCCAGGATCAAATACAGGTCAACTACATACAAAGAAAGTGCCTTACCTTCTGTGTTCTCTCTGGTTTTTATAAAAATGGGATCCATGGATATAGTTGCACATTTCTCTAGGCTTATAGATGTTTATAAATTTAGAGCAACACCAGTGCCTGGTGTCCTCTCAGTGCTTAAGGTGGCCATAAGAAGCCTGGGACCAATGGAGATCAGATTCTTAGCTAAGATCAGTTTTATTTGTATTTCTTAGTGTAAATGCTGAATTAATTTGTGCACCACTGAACTTAATCAGTATCATGAAATTGCTCTCAAAAGGTGTCACTACCTAACCCGAGTACCAGTGAAAAAAAGCTCTATACTGTGCTGCTGATCTCATACTGATTTCTTTCTTTTAATGTTTGAAACTTTATTTAAACACTGAGATGTACAAAGTTGTCCCTAATATAGTTGTTTCAGGCATCCAATATTGCAATAGCAATTCCACCACTGATGTGACCTTCTCTCCCATTTTTCCCTCCCCCAAGCCTGTCCCCTCAGCAGGTAGAATTTACTTTACACTACTTCTTACATGTATCTCATAATCATGTCACTAAGGCATTATCAAAAGATTTACTGAGCTGTTAGGTGCTAGTTGAGCCTTCTGTGTTATTGTTTTTGCTCATTGATCTTAGTAGGCTTCTATACTACTTTTTCATCATTTGCTATGCTTTTATAGGCCTGTTAGAACTGAAATTTGGATGTGTTGTGTGGCTATATATATGACTACATGCTCCAGGAGATATGGAACTAGAATGATTCAGCATTAATCTTTGAGATTAATCACAGAGTTGGGTCATTTATATACTGAAGGAAGTTGGGTATGGCTGCGAGTGATTCAGTCCACCCCCATCCTGAGAAGCTCCAGGGGTTTCAGCCTGGATCCCAGGCCTACCTGGGGTGAGTTATCTTGGGAATCTCTAAGCAGATTTCTTTTTTTTTTTGTTTTGTTTTTGTTTTTGTTTTTGGGCCACACCCGGCTATGCTCAGGGGTTACTCCTGGCTGTCTGCTCAGAAATAGCTCCTGACAGGTACGGGGGACCATATGGGACACCGGGATTTGAACCAACCACCTTTGGTCCTGGATCGGCTGCTTGCAAGGCAAACGCTGCTGTGCTATCTCTCCGGGCCCCTCTAAGCAGATTTCTTATACTCTACATTTATTTGTGTTTCCTCGGAGGTCAGCTCAGGTTTGTAGTAATCCAGAGCATAGTTTTGAGATGTTTGGGTGATAAAATCAGTTTATGCACATGACACTTGCAATCAACACTTTAATGGCCCTGTTAATGGCCATTTAAAAAATGCTCACTCCTGTTTTTTAAAGTTGATTTTTGCCAGTTTTGGGGGGTATGAAAGGAGTTGGTTGTATTTTAGCCATCCCCATTGTGTATGAAATGGAGTTTGCTGTAGTTTTCAGGCATTCCTGTAGTTGTGTAGTTAATTCTTTTTTTTTTTTTTTTTTTGGGGGGGGCACACCCAGTGGTGTTCAAGGGTTACTCCTGGCTCTCCACTCAGAAATCTCTCCCTTCAGGCTCAGGGAACCATGTGGAATGCCAGGTATTAAACCCAGGTTTGTCCCAGGTCAGCCATGTGAAAGGCAAACACTTGCCACTGTAGGTGGCTCTGGCCCATGTAGTTATTTCTTTTGTAAGATTATTGATACTATTCCTTTCCTTTTTATATTGGATCACTTTTCTTTTATACTGGATCACCTCTTTTTCACATTCACTGTGATTCTCTTTAAATATTTAGCATACAGATCTTTGTTAGTTTTTGCAACCTGGAGGGTTTTTTTTCCTAAATAAAAGTGTGATTTTATTTACATTATAAAAGTAATTTGTTAGAAAATATATAAAATATAGTGCATATATTTTAAAGAGTGTGCTTTATTACTCTACCTCACCTGTTGATTTTTTAATATCACCTACTATACTCTCCATTCTTGTCATTTCTGAATGTAGCTTTCTCATTTCCATTTTCATACTTTTCATGCTGTGCTGACTACTCAGGTCATTGTTTCTTTGTCAGGTTATTCTCTGAAAATGTATAGAGCAGGTTGGTGTTGGTAAAACCTTTAATGTTAATGTTTTTAGTCATTGATTATTTTATTACCATTTAGTTATAGCAAGCAATATAAAATAAAATAAAATAAAATATTCTGTGCCTGCCAATGTCCTGGAGGCAGGATAGAGAAACTTTGGACAATGGTACAAGGAATGTTACATTAATGGTGGGATTGGTGTTGAACATTGAATGCCAAAAACTACTGTATTGTATTTTGTAAATTACAGTGTTTAATGAAGTGATAAAATAAAAATATTTGTATTCACTGTATCAAATCTATACAAGCAAGTCAGTCATGAGTGAACTTATATTTGGATTATGTCTTTCCCAGCACATTGAACCTGGCAAACCATCTGCTAACCATAGTGTGTGCCCAATAATGGCCACTTTTTTTGTTTTGTTTTTTGGCCCCACCCGGTGACACTCAGGGGTTACTCCTGACTATGCACTCAGAAATCACTCCTGGCTTAGGGGACTATATGGGACACTGGGGTATCAAACCACAGTCCATCATAGGCTAGTGCAGGCAAGGCAGATGCCTTACCCCTTGCACCACTGCTCTGGCCCCTAAATGGCCACTTTTTTTATTTCACATGCCATACCTGCAGCCAGAGACTGAAGTCATTTCTTTTCCCTGTCTTCTTGCTTTTCAACATAAAAGACAGTTGACATCTAGTAGTAACCTTGATCCCATTACGTGTACAAATTCTTGTGGTTATTTTGAGAAGCTGAAGAATATTTGACTTAATTTCAAAGACGAAAAAACTTTGTGGGGCCAGAGAGATAGCACAGTGGTAGAGTGTTTACCTTGCATGAAGCAATCAGGGATGGGCTCTGGTTTGATTCCTGACTTTTTATATGGCCCCCCGAGCCTGCCAGGTGCGATTTCTGAGCACAGAGCCAGAAGTAACCCCTAAGCGCTGGTGGGTGTGACCCCAAAACAAAACAAAACGAAACAAAAGCTTCATGTTTTTTTTTATCATGAAAAGAAAGTGTTCAGTTTCAGTGAACAGGTTCTCCCCACCCCACCCCACCAGCATGGTTCTTGTCCTTGACACATGCTTTCAGATGTATCTTTCAGAAAGCAAAGATTTGGGACCATAATTTTTAGCCTCTTCTGCATCTACAGACCAGTGAAATGAGAGAAATATTTCACAGGCTGCTATGAAAGAAACAAAAACCATTAATTGTAATAAGAACAGTGATATATCAGGACTGGGATGACTTTGCATTTGTGAGTCAAGTTTGATCCCTGGGAAGTCTGTATGTTCACATACAAAAATAGCTACTTACTAGTATTAATAATGGTACTATCACCAGAACCCAATATGCCTGGGGAGCCCAGGGCAGTCGCTTTTTTTTTGGTCAGGGGTTATATGCAGAGACCGATAAGCTTACCTTGTCAGCCTTGCACAGTCTTTAGGAGTTATCACTGGTGCTCTTTTGTAGGTGTTCACTTTGCTGTGGATCGCTGACTGGATGGTTCACCACTTCTGGAGGAAAGGAAAGGACCCGGATAGTTTCTCTATCCCCTATCTCACTGCACTGGGCGACCTGCTTGGGACAGCTCTGCTAGCCTTGAGTTTCCATTTCCTCTGGCTGATTGGCGACCGAGATGGAGATGTCGGAGACTAAGGCCCTCCACTCTGCTGCTCTCAAGTTACCAAAAAGGAAAATACTAGACAAACACTTCTGCCTCTTTTCCAACAAGCTTAAAGTTCAGTAGTTAGAACTTGTGCCCAGGGTAATCTCAGTTGGCCCTGGTTCAATTAAATGGCCTTAATGTTTTGTTTAAAAAAAAAAAAAAAAAAAAAAGAATTTGTGTTGAAACAGAATGAATAATACTTGTGCTACTTTTCTTAGAATAAATGTTAATTTGACATGGACATAGATATACAAGCTCAAGCTTTGAATTTAATTAAATAGTAAAGTCTCTGGGATGTTTACAATAATCAGCTTCTAAACCACAAACAAGTCAGATATATACTCTGTTATTGTGTCACTTAAAATGTGAGATTGGAGGGCAGAGTTCCAGTTGGGCATTTGTTGTCTCACAGGTAAGAGAAAAAAAGGCCCGACCAGCCATCTCCTTGTTTCACACTATGCCCATCTCTCTGCCTGTGGAGATAAAGTTACCAATTACTTGTTCTAATGAGCTGTGTTCTGCTGAGCACACAAGAAACTCCCTTTGACTTGCATCTGTGAATTTCCCTGTGCCAATACTAATTTAATTTCAACTCTGAACGTTGTTGGCAGATAACCACTTAAAACACAGGATGATCTTAAAACAAGATTTTTAATATGAGCAATGAGTTATATTTTTACCACTGACATGTTGAAAGGAATGTTGATGTTTTTCAAAAGATTTGATAGTTCACACCAAAAGTTAACATGAGCTACATTTGTAGAGATCAGATGATATAAGAAATGATGTAGTTGTGTGTATGAGAGAAACATACACAAAACAGGGAAGGCTTTGATAGATAACTGCACTATGGATTTTTAGTAGTAAAGATCACAATGTTACCAGAATATCGGTAAAATTTTTTGAGTTCTTTAACACGCTGCATTGAAATGCAGTTGTCAATCAGTCCAGAATTTTTTTCTCCTTCTGAATTTAGTATTTATCACCTATATTATAATGGTTTCTTCTTACTTAAAATGTGCCATTTAGGGCCGGAGAGATAGCACAGCAGTAGGGCGTTTACCTTGCAAGCAGCCAACCCAGGACCAATGGTGGTTCAAATCCCGGTATCCCATAGAGTCCCCATGCCTGCCAGGAACAATTTCTGAGCATGGAGCCAGGAGTAACCCCTGAGCACTGCTGGGTGTGACCCAAAAGCCAAATAAAAAAAGTGCCATTTAAGCTAGCCAAGATAGTAAGATTGCTCATTATCATATTTAGATGAACAGGTGATAGATTTGCTTGTTTAAAGAAGCCCATTGAAACTGTCAGGCTCGCTGTTGAAAGAGAATTTTGTGGATTACTTCAATCATTGTTCATTCCAGGACACATCATCTGTGTTTCTTGGCTATTTTTTTAAAGTTCAGATCTACATTCTAAACATTTGCAAATTCCTTAGTTATCCTATACACAGCATTTTGGTCCACATAAGTATATTTAGAAATAAAGTGTTGGGGCTGGCGAGGTGGCACTAGAGGTAAGGTGTCTGCCTTGCAAGCGCTAGCCAAGGAAGGACTGCGGTTCAATTCCCCAGCATCCCATATGGTTCCCCCAAGCCAGGGGCAATTTCTGAGCGCTTAGCCAGAAGTAACCACTGAGCATCAAACAGGTGTGGCCCAAAAAAAAACAAAAAAGCAAATAAAAGAAATACAGTGCATTTCTCAAAGCCATCACACTAATTGCACTAATGAGGTAAGTTAAGGCACATTAATTCTGATCATCATGGCAAGTTGTGAAATAGTGTTAGTGTTATGTAAATAATAGGTTGTTTATACATTATTTATGTTCAGCTCCTTTTCAGTTCTTTCAAATCAGAAGACTATGGTTTAGAGTTATATATTTTTGCTTATTTTAAACATTAATTATTCCATTCTGCTTTTTTTTTGGGGGGGGGGCCACACCCGGTGATGCTCAGGGGTTTGGCAGGCACGGGAAACCATATGGGACCCGGGATTCAAACCAATCACCTTTGGTCCTGGATCGGCTGCTTGCAAGGCAAACGCCGCTGTGCTATCTCTCTGGGCCCCATTCTTCTGCTTTATAATGAAGTTTGTGAAGCAAAAAAGCTGAGCTAATTATAGAATTTCTCCTTTGAAGAGTAATAATGTCACATAGTAAACATTCATATAAAAAAAGTACAGGACAAACCTTGGTTTGATTCCAATTCCCGGCATCCCATATGGTCCTCCAAGCCTGCCAGGAACAATTTCTGAGTGCAGAGCCAGGAATGCACCCAAAAAAAACGAGAGAAAGAAAGAAGAAAGAAAGAAAGAAAGAAAGAAAGAAAGAAAGAAAGAAAGAAAGAAAGAAAGAAAGAAAGAAAGAAAGAAAGAAAGAAAGAGAGAGAGAGAGAGAGAGAGAGAGAGAGAGGGAGGGAGGGAGGGAGGGAGGGAGGGAGGGAGGGAGGGAGGGAGGGAGGGAGGGAGGGAGGGAGGAAGGAAGGAAGGAAGGAAGGAAGGAAGGAAGGAAGGAAGGAAGGAAGGAAGGAAGGAAGGAAGGAAGAGAAAGAAAGAAAAAGAGAGAGAAAGAAAGAGAAAAAAAGAAGGGAGGGAGGGAGGAAGGAAGGGAGGAAGGAAGGAAGGAAGGGAGAAAAAAAGTAAGTTAATGTCTATTTAGTTGAAATTATTTTTATTTAAAATTTTCCAGAGTAATTACTTTGATTTTCTTATGGTAAAGCATTTTTAAATTACTTTTGGGCTCTTATGATTTATAAGCATTTATTTTTCTCAGTGATCTTTATTTTGATTTTTAAAACGGAAAAATGGGTGGTCAACCACATTGTTCTAGCATTTATGAAAAACTTTAGTGCACTACGATTCCTAGCACATTCAAATATACTGTGTGACACAGATTCATAGCAGCACCTGTGAAATGGGCCAGATGGAGGTTTCACTTTGCACAGGGCAGCCAAGGGAATGGGAGCTCAGAGAAGCTCCAACTTCTGCTTCTGTATGAGAGTAGCTTTCAGGCCTCCTCTCATTCTTTGATATTCCAGAGGTCTCAAGTCTGCCAAACAATGGATGGAGAATTGCTCTATCTTTTAGATGTCAGACAGGGAAACTGCCATTTAATAAATATTTACAGTGAATCTAACTCTAAATGTTATTTCTAAATACCAAGAAAAATGGACTGGTGAAAATTGTAGCCTGAAGATCAAGGTGTTATTTTTTAGACCATTTCATTGCTTCATCCTTACCAATCTAACCCTTTCCATAGAGGTTTAGAGGATGGCCGATTGGAGTTCTGTCTTTGACCTCCTTTGCTGTCCAATCTTGGTTAAAGCAACAAAATGTTCAAAAAAAAAATCAGTTAGTGATTAAATTTTATAAAAAGAATGTAGGTTCCTTTAATCATTTTACTACTTTTAAAGCTCTTACATAATTTCCAATTAATAAATTAATAAGGTAAACTTTGTTTACCCACAAGTCATTATGAGTTATAAAGGGACAGTATTATTAGATATAAATTCCTATTTTTAAACTTTTTCAATTCTCTAATTTATTACTTTATTATATAGTTTTTAAAAGCATATCTTTTTATTTTTTCCCACCAGCCACTTTCTTTTCCCTTTAAAATTAAATATTGTGATTGATAAATAAAAACTTATGGTAACGTCTTCAGGGAGACAAAAATTTCCACATTCTAGATGATTAATGAGGTAGTCAACTGAAATACATTTTGAAAAGTTTTGTAATTGGGCTTCTTTACCTTATATGAATGGTCTAATACACCCATTTGTAATGGGTGTCTGCCATCTTTGAAGTGTTAACAACTAGAAATAAAACTTAAGAAATATTTATCCAGCATTGTACTTGCTTTTTGCTAAATTAGATTAATGTGGAGCCTGTTGAACTCACCCCAGAAGAGACTGGGATAATGTACATGTGATTTATTTACGAGTTATAATAAATTGGGTTTTGATCATGCCTAGACTGCCAATCCATTGCTTTGCTACTTTTTCTCTGTTAAAGAGCTGGAAAGTTAACATAACGGGAAGGCACTTGCTTTGTACACAGCTACCCAACTTCAATTTCTGGCATCATTTGTGGTATCCGAGCCCCATCTAAGCAAAGAGTCAGGGTAAGCCCTGAACACAGGATGCCCCCCACCAAAAAAAACCTAAAAAATTAAATTGGACACATGCCCTCCACCTCAATGTTTTTTATCTCTTTGCTTGTTCTTCCCAGGTCACAAATTATTTCCATTTGAAATGCCTTTCATACTGATCATGATTTATTTCTCTAGTCCATCTCCAAATTTAAAACATTTTTTTTAAGTGCCTATGGGAAAACCACTCACATGACAAGATTTCTCCAACACTTGAGCACGACTGGCTACCTTGGTCTAATAGACAACATAAAACCCACTGTCTCCATACAGGGGGGTACATATGAAGGACAAATCTTATTATGTAAATAACCAGACATTAGGAAGAAAGGGACCAGAATCTTTTCTTTTTGGAAAAACAAACTCAGTATCAGAATTTATAATAATTCGTCAACCTGAGCTTCTATTTCTTAACTACCAATTTTTTCCCACTACACACACACATACACAAAGTTGGATAAAGCATTCATTATCTTGTGGGACTGGAGTGATAGCACAGCTAATTGGGCATTTGCCTTGCACATGCTGACCCAATTTTGATTTCATTGGCCAAGTCCAAATCAATGCCTCTCTCCCAGATAGTCTCGTCTGGTGCATCCAGGCCCGTCATCTTTCTCACTGCCAAGTTATTCTCCCTCTCTCAAGACAAACTGTAGCAGGAGGTGTCCAGTACCATGTCTCAGTCTGTAACTTTCACACTCCACTGGAGCAGAGTGAACTCCCTTTCAGAGCCTTCCTCAGGAACGAGTTAGCTGGGGTTAGCAATGCATCTGTATGGTGTGTTTCTACCTGCTTTGCCCTGAAATGGCTCCAGTGTCTGCATCTGGCCTAGGCTGACCCAGCCACTTCGATAAATACATTTGAAGTTAACAGACTATATGATGTGGTAGCTTTAAGCTTGAAGTTTTTCTTTTGAAGAGGCTGAGATAGCATGTGGGTTACGGTACTTTTCTTACATGCAGTTGACCTCATTTCAATCTATGACACTGCATATGTTCTTAAGCACCACCAGGAATGATCCCTGAATCAGAGCCAGGAGTAGTCCTTCAGAACTTCAGAGGTAATCCCCTTCCCCCATGAATTAATTTCTTTTCCCAAAGAAGCTGAAAGTCAAGCCATGATTAAATCAAGTATATATAGATTATATATAATGTAATATATAATATATATATTAAATCAAGTATATATATAGTATATATGATATGCTGGTGAATTTATACTGCTGACATCCTCTGATGAGTCAGAACAGCATCAAAACAAGATTAAGAAGTCTGGGTCCAGAGCACACAAGGCCTGAAGCCAACTCCCAAATCATTCTGACAGGACTCCTTTCCTCCCTCCTTTCTTTCTTTTTCTTTTCTTCCTTCCTTCTCTCTCTTTCTTTCTTTCTTTTTTCCTTCCTTTCTTCATTTCTTTTTTCCTTCTTTTTCTTTGTCATTTTTTTTCTTTTCCTTTCTCCCTTCCTTTTGTTCCTTCCTTTCCTTCATCTCTTTTTGTTTGGGGGACACTCTTGGTTGTGCTCAGGGGTTACTACTCATAGCTCTGTACTACGTAATTGCTCCCGGAGGTACTCAGGGAATCTTATGGATCAAACTGGGTGGTCACATGCAAGTAAAGCACTTTAAATCTTGTCTTATCTCTTTCTGGATGCTTCAGGGCAACCCAAAAAGTAATTGTAAAGGCCAAGACTTCAGAAATATAACAAATTTTTTCATTTGGAAAACCTGAACTGAAGCAACAGGGAAAGGAATTTACCATGTAAACATGCTATTCTTGCAATGGGCATTTGGCTCATTCTAAGGATCGAGAATTACTAGAAGAAGAAAATAAAGGAAAAGCTCTTATTTCCACATTTTAAATGGAAACCAATTTCAGGGAGACAGAATAGCAAACACCAAAGGCAAACGCCAATAGAATAGTTAAACCTCCTTCCTGCTTACCCAGCCCAGGAAAATAAAGAAAAAGGAAAGGAATTGGGTGTTTGCCCACGTACCACACGATGGTCTCCTGAATGCCCTGAAATGATCCCCAAATAGTGAGTTAGGGGTAGCCTTCAAGCATCACTTGGTGTGGCCCTCCTGTGCAAATATAAAGAAAAGCAACCCCCAACTGCCCTTTTCACATGCACAACTTCTACAGTTGTGCCTTGTTCTCTCCTGCTATATATATTATGTGTAAGAGCTGAGGGGAGAAGAGCGCATAGTGCAAGGGGTTTCAGGACTCCTAACAGAGCACAGAGAGGAAGTTGCCTGGGTCCCAGATTTACTCTGCTTTCTGTGAGAGGCTGGAGCAGGGCAAGGGGTGTGAAAGGAAGGGAATTTCCTTTACTGGGCATTTCTGGCTGGGCCCCAGGAAGTTCTGGAAGGAGTTTCTCCACAAGAACTTGCTCTGTATTTATTCAGTCACTTCGATATGAGCTCATGAGTATTTTTCGAATACTTTGGGCTCTGAGGCAAGGCTCTGTTTTCTACTTCTTTGGTTCACAGTTGGTCTGATTCTGGGACTCTTTCCTTTAAAGTTGGCCTTTGGACATGTGCCCATCTGCCCAAGTTTGGATTTTGTGGTTTCTTACCATACGTTGTCCCAGCCTCATTGTGGACATTCCCTACCCTGTCCTAGGATTGGCAACTTTCCCAGAAAGTTTTTTCATGAGGGGATAGTACTAGGGAAAAAAACTGGGTGCTAGAATTGTCTCTTGCTAATGGGGTGTTCCTGGGCTAGTGAGGTTGGTCTATGAGGCTGAGAGGCTCTATAATGCTGAAAACCCAGTATGTGTGTGTGTGTGTCTCGCTCCCAAGCCAAGCAGTGAAAGACAAGTGACTAAGACCCATTAAAACCCCCTTATTTTATTCCCCAAACTTTATTTCCCTGAACTTTTAACTTTTCAGAACACTGATTGCTAAAAATCAGTTCCCAAGTTGACACGACCTTCTCAGTGAGACAGGCAAGGCCCATTTTCCATTCTTCTGTCTAGTAACCAAGGTTAACTAGACCAAAATCCCACAGCCTGGAAGGATTAGAATTTTAACCAGTGTTTCCCAAAGTGGGTGATGCTGTCTCAAGAGGGCGCAGGAATGATGCCAAAGGCAGTAATTTAGGATGAAATTGGAAGGCACTTCCTGTTTGCTCAGTTAAAGGAAGTATTTTGCAGTGGATAGCATTGAAGGTTTTGTTGTTTTGTTGTTGCTGTTTGGGTTTTTTTTTGGGGGGGGGGCCACACCTGGCGGTTTTCAGGGGTTACTCCTGGATGTCTGCTCAGAAATAGCTCCTGGCAGGCACGGGGGACCATATGGGACACTGGGATTCGAACCAACCACCTTAGGTCCTGGATCGGCTGCTTGCAAGACAAACACCGCCGTGCTATCTCTCCGGGCACAGCATTGAAGGTTTTCATCTTTTCCTAATAAGGGGGTTATAGACCAAAATACATTTGGTATTACCCCTCCTCAAAGCCAAAAATTATGGTGAGACCTTCACACAGCTGGGAGGGGTCTGTGGTTGGTAATTAAGAGTGGCCTGGGGGAAGGGGAAGGAGAGACACAGCAAGAAGATCGGAGAGACAGGTAGGATACAGAGAGGCTGCTTAGCTTAGAAGCCATGTGAGGAATATGCACATGGCAGTTAGGGCCTTGTAATAAAGCTGGATTTCTCCTGAAATTTCATATGACTACTGTGGATCATATCTTCACCATCACCCTGATACCTACAGACCTGCCAGGCCGTAGAGGCTGCAGGCATTGGGCCAGGTGAGAAAGGCCTCACCATCTCTCCATCCAACAACACGAGGACTCATTAATAATGCGACAGTTTGGGAATCTCTGCTCTAACCCATCCTAATTCTTGGTAGCAGATTTTGCTTTGCTCCTTCAGATCACCTTTTAAAAGATCAAGAATCGGGGCCGGGTAGGTGGCGCTGGAGGTAAGGTGTCTGCCTTGCAAGCGCTAGCCAAGGAAGGACTGCGGTTCGATCCCCCGGCGTCCCATATGGTCCCCCCAAGCCAGGGGCGATTTCTGAGCACATAGCCAGGAGTAACCCCTGAGCGTCAAACGGGTGTGGCCCAAAAACCAAAAAAAAAAAAAAAAAAAAAAAAAAAAAAAAAAAAAAAAAAAAAAGATCAAGAATCACTCCTGGTGGACTCAGGAGACTATATGGGATGCCAGGGATTGAACCCAATGCCCTATTCAAGTGGTGTTGGTGGAATAGTGGTGAGTGTAGCTGTCTTCCCATGCCCTATTAACTGTACTATTTCTCTAGCCTCTCTCAAGTGTTCTCATAAGTAAGAACAGTATTTTCAGGAGGGGAGGGAAATATATCCAAATCAAGGACAATGAGCAAAGCAATGACAGTAAAGTTGTTGAGAATGTAATAGGACTAAGAATTAAGAAAAAAGAGAAGAGTAAGTAAATGAGAGCTCTTCCTCTCCTTGCAAAACTTCCAGAATTATTATTATTATTATTATTATTATTATTATTATTATTATTATTATTATTGGTTTTTGGGCCACACCCGGCATTGCTCAGGGGTTACTCCTGGCTGTCTGCTCAGAAATAGCTCCTGGCAGGCACGGGGGACCGTATGGGACACCGGGATTCGAACCAACCACCTTTGGTCCTGGATCGGCTGCTTGCAAGGCAAACGCCACTGTGCTATCTCTCCGGGCCCTTCCAGAATTATTTTTAAGGGCAGGGAATTTGCACAAGGGGTGGGGTGGGCCTTATGGTCTTCAGGTCAGGTGGGTTAAGATGGTCATGGGGGCCAGAGCCATAGCACAGCCGTAAGGCATTTGCCTTGCATGCGGCCAACACAAGATGAACCCTAGTTCGAATCCTAGCATCCCATGTGGTTCCCTGAGCCTGCCAGGAGTGACTTCTACCCCTGAGCTCTGCCAGGTGTGACCCGAACACGCAAAAAAAATAAAAGGAGCTAACCTGGAAATCTAAACCAGAAACTTCTTCCCAAGTAACATTTTGCTAGAAGCACCTCTGTGCTGTTTCTCTATCTTCTTAACCATGTTGGCTGAAATATTACTGCAGAAGAGAAAGAGGAGAGTGGGTTATATGTGTGTGTGCAGAGATTGAACCTAGGACCTCAAATGTTCCAGGCAACATCTCCCTAAGTACACACTCCAAGACGATACTTTTTTTTTGTTTGTTTTCTGTTTGTTTTTTGTTTTTGGGTCACACCCGGAATCGCTCAGGGGTTACTCCTGGCTCTATGCTCAGAAATCGCTCCTGGCAGGCTCGGGGGACCATATAGGATGCCGGGATTTGAATCGATGACCTTCTGCATGAAAGGCAAATGCCTTACCCGGCCCCAGGATGATACATTTCTAAGAACAAGGTACAGGTCAGGGAAATAGCTCTATAATCAATATTGCATGTGCAAGGACCCGGGTTTTAGGTGCAACACTGCATAGAACTCCCTGCATTACTGAGTGGCCTATAGAATGGCTGGGCCAGAGCAGTGCTGGCTGCAGTGGTGGGTCCTAATGTTGTGAAATTCCCACCAAATTCCAGCAAAACAAAACAAAACAAAAAAAAAAAAACAAGCAACATGCCTTGAAAAGTGGGAAAACATTGTATATTGTGCTAATAGACCCAGTGAGCTAGTATTCTTCATTTTATAAAATATACAATGGAGGCTGGGGCAATTACAGGAACCAGTACAGAAGAAATTCCAAAGCATGCTATTTTGCAAAGCAGAGTCTGGACAACTTCAATGATGTGAGTGCACTTGGAATACATTCCCACTTATTTGAGTTACAAAGAAATACTCTGACCACCTGAACATCCCAATATTCTGAACATCCCAAATGCTCTCTTTGGTTATATTATGTCACCTAGACTCAGCTACCAATTGGTGGGCCATGCTCTTTGGTGATACCTGCTTAAAGTTAGCCTGTTTGAAATATGAGCAGGGTTCACATTTTCTCATCACTAACACAGAATCATCTGACATAGTGGGCTGAGCTCTGGCAAAAGTGGCACCTTGGTCCCCTGAACATTGGTTGGAAAGTCCCTTCCTATGCACAAGAAATAGAATCAGGACTGGGGAGAGAATGCAGTGCTGAGACTCCAACTCTCATGCAAACAAAGCATGTGCTCTGGAGTCTCAGCACTGCATGGTCCCCAAACCCCAAGCTAGAAGCAGCTCCTCTAAGCATTACTGGCTGGATCTACCACCAGAATAAAGAACCAAACACAGAAGTGGCTTCCACCCCCTGTATCCAGATCCCAATTTAACCCCAGTCCCATGGAGGCAGGACAAGGGGCTTCAAAGTGTGGCCCTGAAAAGGTAAAGGAAAAACAGTTTGGATACACAGCACAAAATGTATGTCTACCACAACTCTCACCACATTTTTGGTTGGCCTGGAAGAAGGGAAAGATTTATACAGTCCATGTGCTATTTAGGGAAAGCCAGGAAAGAGACCCAGAGAGCTAGTGACTCAGACACACTCACCACTTCCATCTCCTAGGGCAGAAAATGTAATGGCCTCATCTTGGTTCTGGTACATCAGCTATGAAGGTTAATCTCAGGGTAGGGAATCACACAATGATTGAATTAATTGGCACCTCTTCCATAGAGAAGTAGCTGAGGGATGATTGCCTGCTCTGGGGCGCCTTAAGCCAGACTGCATGTCAAAGCGATGGAGACTTAAGGGACTATTTTATCAACCAGAAACAGACTGGAAATGACTCTTGTCTATAACTGGACACTTTAAGAAGTCAAAATGGCAAAGTATAGTTTTATAGTATAAAGCAATCATCAGTCCAAATGTCCACTCACATACAACATGCGTGGGAAATCTTTCCACATGCAGCAAATGAAGTTTAAACTACCCAGCTCTACTTCTAAACGTTTGGCAAGTAGGATATCACAAGAAGGACTCTGGTTATCTCTTACCCCCACATTTCATGATGAGAGTTTCTATCATTGAGACCACAGAGACTGGAATCAGTTCCCAAACTTCTGTGGGGATGAGAAGTGACAAGGATTTGATCAAAATCTTGCTGAAGCAAATAGCAGGTAAGTGCAGTGAGGACAATGATAGTTGGAAATGATCACTCTGGGCAGAAACTGGGTGCTGAAAGGAGGTAAAGTGATATGCATGATACCCCTTTAATAACACTATTGTAAACCACAGTGCCTGAAAGGGAGAGAGAGAGAGAGAGAGAGAGAGAGAGAGAGAGAGAGAGAGAGAGAGAGAGAGAGAGAGAGGCACATCACAGAGATTGGCACATATCACAAAATGCAAGAAAGAAACTCTTATTCACTTCTGGTGAAAATGCCATCTATATCAGCCTTTCTGGAAAAAATATGGATATTCCCCCAAAAGCTGGAAATTGAGCTCCCATATTATCCAGCAATATCACACCTAGGGATATAACCCAGGAGCACAAAACCAAAATACAAAAATGCCCTCTGCACCCCTATGTTTATCACAGCACAATTTACAAAATTTACAATCTGGAAACAACCCAGGTACTTAACAGCAGATGAGTGGCTAAAGAAACTGTGGTATATATACCTATATACAATGGAATACTACGCAGCTATCAGGAAAAATGAAGTCATGAAATTTTCCTCTACCTGGATGGACTTGGAGATTAGGAGAGGGATATATAGAACAGTCTCACTCATCTGCAGGATATAAGAAAAATAAAAGACAGTATTGCAATAATATCCAGAGACCATAGAACTGAATGACTGAAGGACCAGCTCATGACATGAAGCTTGCCACAAAGAGCGGTGAATGTAGTTAAAGCAATAACTACAATGACAGCTACCATGACAATGATAGTGAGGAAAGAGAGGCAAAATGCCTTTCTGAGAGACAGGGGGTTGGGATGAGGGAGGAAAATGGGGGTACATTGGTGTTGGGAAGATCACAGTAGTGAGGGTGGTGTATATTCTATGACTGAAACCCCAGTATAAAAATTTTTGTAAATGTGGTGATTAAATAAAAAATTAAAAACAAATACAGAAATAACCAAAAAAATAATTTTACATATTGGGCTGGAACAATAGCTCATCGGTAGGGTGACCCAGGACAGACCTGGGTTCTGGATCCCTGGCATACCATATGGTCCCCTAGGCCTGCCAGAATGTTGTTAGGTGTGTCCCCCCCCACACACCAAAAAAAGGGCAGGGGGAAGGAGAAGAAAAATATCTCAGAGGCTAGTGGAGGGAGGGTAGGAGGAAAACTGAGAACATTGGTGGCAGGAAATGTGTACTGGTGAAAGATGTTGTACATTATATGACTGAAACTCAAACATGAACAACTTTTATAAATGTATAAAAACAACAGCTGTATTATGAACAGCCTTGTAAACTCGGTGTGTAAATAAAGTGATTATTTTTTATTAAAACAAATCTTGCTGAAGTAACCTGTAGCCAGCGAACACCTCCTGGCAGGTGAGCTGGTAAGACTCTTGTGCGTTCAGCCAGCTGTTTCCTGCAGTAACCAAAATAAACACTTTCACCGTGGTTTCCAGAAGTTGTTTGCCTTTTTCCTACAGGTAGTAGCTAGTTTAGCAGTTTGAAGATATCTGTTTCCTCTTTCTTAGAGGTTCTAATTCCTTTGGTGAACGTTTGATGCAATGGTCGATCTCAAGTCAGTTATTAGGGCATGATTATACACTCATTTGAGTGTTTGTGCATGCAAACATACATGGACTGTAGCTGGTCATCAAAACTGGCCACTGAGCTGTGAGTTGCACCTGACATTGAGACACAATGTACAGGCACCTGGAAGGGTTACTTTTTTTTTTATTTATTTAAACACCTTGATTACATACATGATTCTGTTTGGGTTTCAGTCATGTAAAGAACACCTCCCATCACCAGTGCAACATTCCCATCACCAATGTCCCAAGTTTCCCTCCTCCCCACCCGTCCCCCGCCTGTACTCTAAACAGGCTCTCCATTTCCCTCATACATTCTCATTATTAGGACAGTTCAAAATGTAGTTATTTCTCTAACTAAACTCATCACTCTTTGTGGTGAGCTTCCTGAGGTGAGCTGGAACTTCCAGCTCTTTTCTCTTTTGTGTCTGAAAATTATTATTGCAAGAATGTCTTTCATTTTTCTTAAAACCCATAGATGAGTGAGACCATTAAGCCTGGCACTGCTATAGAGTTTCAGTCAAAAGGACAGTTATTTAAACAGAGAATGTCATTCCTAGAGCTATGAATAAATATGCATAATACCTTCCTAGCTAAGTGTTTTCCCCCATTATTGTTTTCATTTGTTAATAACATCTCAAAGTTAACTTTAACAAAACGTGAGATAAAAAAGAAACGTGAGATAACTACTTATAGAGAGACTAGCTTATAACTCATGCTCATTTGAATTTAGCATAAACCTGTGTTTGTTTGTTTGTTTGTTTGTTTTTCATTTTTGTGGTTTGGGGCCACACCCAGTGGGGCTCAGGGGTTATTGCTGGCTCTGAGCTTAGAAATTGCTCCTGGCAGGCTCGGGGGACCGTATGGAATGCCAGGAATCGAACCTGGATCTGTCCTGGGTTGACCACATGCAAGGCACACACTACTCCTGTGCTATTGCTTAGGCCCCTAAACCTGTGGTTTTTGACTGAGTTTAATATTAAAGACATTTCCTACTACAGACATATTCTAGACCCCTGATGCCAGCTGATCTGGACTGTAAGGGAAGGTAATGAAGATTTTTTTTTTTCAATTTGGTTTTTGGGACACACTTGCCAGTCTTTGGGGCTTATTCCTGATTCTACACTCATGATTACTCATGGCAGACTCAGGGAACAATATGGGTTGCTGGGGATTGAATCAGGCTGTACTCCCTAGCCTCAATAATGAAGTTTTATTATGGGTCATAGTGTGCCTGCTCCTGCTCTTAACTGAGAATGTTCAGAGGATGACACAGGGGACTTGCAGCTCATTGTGGATAAATAACCTGTGAGAGACCCAAAGATGTACAGATGAGAGCTCAGGCTCTCTCTGCGAACACATGCTACTGCCATGTTGAGCCCCCTTTGGGGGCATGGTCTGTCCAGGAGAATGCCCTCAGTGAAGTCACAGCAGTGAATACGAGTAAAAATTTAAAATAAATAAAATGTCTACCCAGGGGAACGGAAAAATGTCATGGAACATAGGTAACAAAATATATTTAAAAGTCGATGTTTACATGTACATTATTTTCCGAAAACATTTCATGAAATGGAGGAAAATGCTTAAGAGTTAATACAAGTGACTCAGGATCTATGCAGTTTGATCTAATTCCTTCACCTCTTCTCCCCTCGGGATAAGAAAGAAATCAAGGAAGTCACAGGTTTTATTACTTTTTCTGGCAAGTTAATGCAAGGGAACAGGCACAAAGCCCAGACAGGGAGAAGTAAATACTTCAGAAGAAAATGAATTCTCACAAAGGTCAGGCCTATCATTTCTGGTTTCCTCCTCCCCACCTCCCACCCCAGGAAAACTGAATCAGAAACCTCCTTTCTCCAAATCCATAGGGGCTCAGCCTCAACCCCGGGATCTCTGCTCACTGCTGCCCCTGATGGCGTCGTCGTCAGAAACTGCAATCCAACTCGGTGCCGGGCGGGGCGACTGTGTTTGTCCAGGAAAGTGGCGGGTGCCTCTCCGCAAAGGAGACTGAGAGGCAGTGGGGGAGGGAAGAGGGAAGAATGAGGTCCACGTGGCACAGCCCGGAATCCAGGTTTTCTCATGCAGTGCACGTTCATTCGTGAAAAGACTTTCCCTCTTCATTGGGGAGCAAGGCAGATCTTCTGGAAAAGGACGGAGCCCCAAGCTACCCCTCACTTGAACCTTCAACCACAGGGGCCTCAAAGACTCTTAGGGACCCAACACCTCCCCTCTGGAAAGGTCAGTTGAAAGCTCTGGAGACTGAGGGAGAGGAGAAGGGGCCAGGTTCAAGTGGAAACAGGACTGGAGGTATCAAGGCACAGAGTGAAAGTGCAGAAACATGCATATGGCAGGTGCTTTTAAGAGACTAGGAGACGGGCCAAAATAACGACATGGGTGAGATTTGAGCTGATTTTCTTTCTTGAGATTGGGGCCACTTCCAGCCCTGCTCAGGATGGAGACTGAACCCAGATCAGTTGTATGCAAGTTAAGAGCCTTGCCCTCCCTGGCCCTTGAGGTGATCTTTTCTCTTCATTCCCCTCTGTATTTCTCAGATTATCAGCAGTACACGTTTTATTTTTTTTATTTTTTCTTTTTTGTTTTTGGGTCACACCCGGCAGTGCTCAGGGGTCACTCTGGCTCAATGCCCAGGAATCGCCCCTGGCAGGCACGGGGGACCATATGGGATGCCGAGATTCGAACCACTATCCTTCTGCATGAAAGGCAAACGCCTTACCTTCATGCTATCTCTCCAGCCCCTCAGTACACGTTTTATTACTATTGTTATTTGTTTGCTTTCCGGGGAGGCACAGCTGGTGGTACTCAGGGTTCTGTGCTCAGGCGTCATCCCGGTGGTGCTTGGGGGCTATATGGGAATCCCGTAAGCAAACGCCTTCCCACTGTGCAATTGCTCCATTCCACATTTCATTATTTTGTATTTATAAAAGTTAGCATTGGTTTCCAAGAGGGCCTATTCCAGATGAAAGGAAATTTGCTCTTAGTGTTCTCTCAGCGATCACTAAGGTCTTCCTGGCAGAGGTGTCAGGAAGGCTTGCAGCATTTCTGTCATTAGAACGATCAGGTGAGTGAGTGACATCGCAAGATGATTTTGGGCCCTTTTCAGACACGTACATAAGGAGGCCTTCTTTACGAACAACCAGGATGGAGTTCGAGTTTTGTAAGAGTTCTTCCATGAATGTCCCAGACTACCAAACCATTGTTAGATGTAAATTGGGCACACATTGTTCTACCAAGTATGACACACCGTGGTATCTCCGTGTGCATCAAAGTATAAAAAAAAATGTAACTCTGATTGCTATGTTATATCTTACTCCCAGATTATTGGGATTAATTTTCTTTATCTGATTATATGATTAGTTGTTCTCTATATACAAATACATCCATCGAAAGGCACTATCAAATGTAGGATGACACCATGAGAAGAATTTACTATCAGAAGTCGCATGTCACTCCTGACAATTCCTGCCTATAGAAGTTAGGGACAGAGACAATTGGAGTGCAATTAGACCGGTAAATGGAGATGGCTAGAGTTGTAGAAGATCTTGGCTTTTGAAACTTCTGTTCAAATCACAAATACTGTCTTCTAGAGAAAGAAGCTTTCTTCCTTTCTTCTCCCTTCCTTCTTTCCTTCCCTTCTTCCTTTCCTCCTTTTTTCCTTCCTTCCTTCCTTCCTTCCTTTTATCCTTTTGTTTTTTTTGGGGGGGCACATCTAGATGTGCTCAGGGATACTACTGCTCTGTGTTCAAGGTTCACTCCTAGCAGGCTTAGAATACCATATAGGGTGCCAGGGATTGAACCTGGATCAACCACATGCAAGGTAAAAATTGTACTATCACTACAGCCCTGGGGTTTTCTTTGTTTTGGTGAAGCAAGATAATGTGTAATGAAACTTATTTAGAAAGATGTGAAAGAAGAGAAAAGTAGAAGTGTGTGTTCAAGGGAGAACACAGGCTTCTCCAGAGTGGAAACAGGCAAAGACATATGAAGTCAAGCAAGGGAGATATGTGTTTAAGATAAAACACAGAATGCGGGACCTGAGTGATAGCATAGAGGTAGGGCATTTGCTTTGCACACTGTCGACCTGTGACAGACCCAGGTTCAATCCCTAGCATCCTATATGGTACCCCAGCCTGCCAGGAGCGATTTCTGAGCACAGAACCAGGAGTAGCCCCTGAGCACCACTGGGTGTGGCCCCAAAGCAAAAACAAACAAAAAAATCAGCTTTCTTCCTCAAAGAAGAAATACAAATGGCCAAAAGACACATGAAAAAATGCTTCACATCACTAATCATCAGGGAGATGCAAATCAAAACAACAATGAGGTACCATCACGCACCACAGAGAACAAGAACAGTCAATGCTGGTGGGGATGTAGAGAAAAAGGAACTCTTATTCACTGCTGTTGGGAATGCCATCTAGTCCAGCCTTTATGGAAAACAATATGACGATTCCTCAAAAAAACTGGAAATAGAGTTCCCATACGATATAAAAAACTGGAAATTGAGTTCCCATATGATGCCCTAGGAACACAAAAATACAATACAAAAATCCCTTCCTAACACCTATATTCGTTGCAGTGCTATTTACAATAACCAGATTCTGGAAACAACCAAGATGCCTTTCAACAGATGAATGGCTAAAGAAACTGGTACATATACACAATGGAATATTATGAAGCCGTCGGGAGAGATGAAGTCATGAAATTTTTTCTATATGTGAATATACATGGAATCTATTTTGCTGAGTGAAATAAGTAAGAGGGAGAGAGCTAGACACAGAATAGTTTCACTGATCTATAGGTTTTAAAGAAAAATTAAAGACATTATTGTAATAATGCTTAGAAACAATAGAGATGAGCACTGAAAGGATTGGCTCACAATATGAAGCTCACCACAAAGAGTGGTGTGTGCAGTTAGGGAAATAACTACACTAACAACTATCATGACATTGTTAATGAGTGAGAGAAGTAGAACGCCTGTCTCGAATACAGGGAGGAGGGGCATTGGCGGTGGGAATGCTGCACTGGTGAAGAGGGGGGTGCTCTATTTATGACTGAAACCCAACTGCAATCATACTTGTAATCATGGTGCTTAAATAAAGATTTAAAAAAAATAGAACACAGAATGAAAAGCAAGCGGCGTTTTGCTTTAATATAGCACTGTCCCTGGTGATATAGAAATACCAGTATGAAAAAAAAAAAAAAGAGAGCCTGGAGAGATAGCACAGCGGTGTTTGCCTTGCAAGCAGCCGATCCAGGACCAAAGGTGGTTGGTTCGAATCCTGGTGTCCCATATGGTCTCCTGTGCCTGTCAGGAGCTATTTCTGAGCAGACAGCCAGGAGTAACCCCTGAGCATCGCCGGGTGTGGCCCCCCCCCAAAAAAAGAAAGAAATACCAGTATGGTTGTAAGATGACACCCACCCCAAATTTAAATTGTATTACAAAGTCATTAAAACAGCATTGTATTAGAATAAAGACAAATCATCAGATCCTTGGAATAGACTTGAGTATTCATTCAAAGAATATTTCCCAGACATACAACCAATTAATCTTTGGTAAAGGGGCAAGAAACACAAAATGGAACAAGGAAAGCCCTTCAACAAGTGTTGTTGGGACAACTAGTCAGCCACACGCAAAACAGCAAACATTCAAAAAGGCCAAATTCAAATGGATTTAAGAACTTGTTGTCAGACCTGAAACCATAAGATATATAGAAGAACATATAAGTAAAACACTCCATAACATTGTGACTAAAGGCATATTCAAGGAGGAAACACTGCTGTTCAAACAGTGAAAGCAGAGATAAACAAATGGAACTATATTAATCTGAGAAGCTTCTGCACCTCAAAGGAAACAGTGATTAGGATGCAAAGGTCAGCCACAGAATGGGAGAAACTATTCACCCAATACCCATCAGATAAGGCGCTAATATCTAAGATATACAAGATATATATAGATATATAGACTGACAAATGTTAGCAACAACAATCTAACCCCATCAAAAATGGAGAGAAGAAATGAATAGACACTTCCTCAAAGAAGAAATACAGATGGCCAAAAGGCACATGAAAACAATGTTCCACATCACTAATCATCAGGGAGATGCAAATCAAGGCAACAATGAGGTACCATCTCACACCACAGAGACTGGCACATATCACAAAGAACAAGAACAACCAGTGCTGGAAGGAATGTGGGGAGAAAGGAACTCTCATTTACTACTGGTGGGAATGCAGTTGTGTCCAGCCTTTATGGAAAACAATATGGAGATTCCTTGAAACATTGGAAATTGAGCTCCCATATGAGCCAGCTATACCACTCCTAGGCATATACCCTAGGAACGCAAAAATACAATACAAAAATACCCTCTGTAACCCTATGTTCACTGCAGCTCTATTTATCATAGCCAGAACCTGGATACAACCCAGAAGACCAACAACAGATGAGTGGCTAAAAAACAGTGCTATGTATATACAATGCAGCTGTCAGGAAAAAGGAAGTCATGAAATTTTCCTATACATGGATGGACATGGAAACTATTATGCTGATTGAAATAAGTAGAGGGAGAGAGTAGACACAGAATAGTCTCACTCATATGTGGGCTTTAAGAAAAATAAAAAACAGTATGGTAATAATAACCAGAGACAATAGAGATGAGGTTTGAAAGGACCAGATCATGATATGGAGCTTGCCACAAAGATTGGTGAATGTAATTAGAGAAATAAGTACACCAACAACTGTAATGATAATGGTAGTGAGTAAAAGATATAGAATGCCTGTTCCGAAGACAGGCAGGGGGTGGTGGAGGAGGGAGGGAGAGGGGGCATTGGTGGTGGGAAGGTTGCACTGATAAAGCAGGGTGGTTATGTTTTTTTTTTATGATTGAAACCCAACTACAAACATGTTTGTAATCATGGTGCTTAAATAAATAAATATATATATATATATAAATTAAAAATAATTTAAAAAATGACGCCCAGCTATTAACCTAAAACATCTTCCTCTGTCCTTTAAACCTATTCTTTGATATATAAAATATACCTAGACCTCACTCCACCCTCGCCCACGTGGTTGAATTTGACTTGGAGAATAAAGAAAAGTGAGTATTTGCAGAGATACCATGAGGTGAAAAGCCACTGACTTCAGGACTCCCTCCTGACTGGTTTATTCATTCTTTGCAGCTACCCTACCTGCTTCAGACCAGTCCACCTGGAATGAAAACACGGCATGTGCAGATTAATTTTACAACATGGGGATTTATTTCACAGATTCTGAGTTTAGGAAGCCTTTCACATGAGGAAAAAAATTTAGACTTTCTGGTCCTTTACCAGGCTGATGAGGACGTTCACGCAAAGGGAAATGTAGTTCATACTCTGAGAAGAATAAGCATATTAGCCATCCTCAGGAACTCAAAACTATCCTGTGTGGGGTAATGGATACAATTAACACCAAAAATAGACACCATATGTGAACAATCGAGACTGGTTAACATAGTTATTGACTTTCAAATCCCTGGACTCTGAATCAGGCAGTTAGGCCCACAATTCATTAGAGAACGTATTTAGCAAGGCCTGGTTGGGTTGCATTATTGGTTCTAGAGAATTATGTAGGGGAAGCACATTGGTCATTTTCTAAGTGACCATCATTTCAATGTTGGATTTTAAGTGGTTAATATATATTTTCAGATACACATTCAGTTTCAGATACACATTTCCGATACACATAACAGACTAAAATGCACTTTTATCTACCTTCCTCCCCACCTCTCTCCAATCTTTGAGATTTTATTTTCCCATAATTTTAAATGAACTATTCTGCCCATTTATCAGGCTCTTCACAATTCTCCACATAATTCACTTACTTAAAAAGAAAAAAACTAATTCCAATGTTTTGGGGGAAGTGGGCCTGGAGATTCTTGGGGGTTACTCCTGGTTCTTCAGCCAGGAATTTACTCCTGTGGTGCTCGGGGGACCATATGGGATTGAACCTGGGTCAGTTGCACACAAAGCAAGAGCCTACCTACTTGTACTAGCACTCCAGCCCAACTCATTTCACTTAGAAATAAGCTTTTGCTGATGAGAGGACTGACCTCATTCTTCACTTTAGCAAGTGAACTCACTTCTTCCTCTCTGGTTGACTCCCATCAGTTACTGACAAAGAATCACTGATAGAGAAAAGGGAATAAGAGTAGAGGGGTGAGGAGTGTGTAATTCAATCTGTCAGGAGGAAGGTCATAGTCAAAACTTTCCTGGAATGGAATCTGCAGGCACTTTGAACAGTGCTTTCCTCCTCTAGCTGACCATTTATACCATCTGGAAAGAGTTATAGAATACTGTCATCTATTCTGCAGGTAAAGATTCAGAGCCAGACCGGTTAATCTTGACACAAAGAGATCTTCTGGGGTCCCTTGAAAGGTGTGTACTGGGGTTGGCTAATGGGTAACAGAGGCAAGGAGTCACATTGGGTTCAAGCTCTGTTTCGTTTGCTCAAGGCACGAGGTAGAATACTTATCCTCAACTTCTTGACAGATCATAAGGCTAATTTAGGAGCAAATTGTTCAAGGTATTTCTGACTCAGGATAGTTTCACTTTTGAGGCTGCTTCTTGCTATCAGTAGTTTCTTAGTAGCAAGGTCAGTTGAGAATTGTTTTGTTTTATGCATACTGAAAGGGGCCTGAAATGTTAACTCTACTTTTTTGTTTTTTAGGCCACACCCAGTGATGCTCAGGGGTTGCTCCTGGCTACACACTCAGAAATTGCTCCTGGCTTGGGGACTCCAGTCCAAGTCAGCCTTATGCAAGGCAAATGCCCTACCGCTGAGCCACCGCTCCGGCCCCTGAAATGTTAACTCTTACTATGGCTGCACACAGGCTAAGAGTAAAGTTAGATTTGAAGGTAAGACTAAATAAAAAACTTTGAATCTACGCAAATGTTCCTCATAAGGTGTGTTTATAAATATGAGTAAATTTTAAGAGAGGCTCTAAGAAAAATGAGTAATAATTATTAGATAAAGAATACTTGAACCCATGTAAATATTAAATCTGAGTAATCTTATAATGTTAGCTGAAGGTATGTCTCAACTAATATTTATGCTACATCTCTTTATTGCCCGAATGCCTCATGGACAGGCAACCAAGGTTTTTACAGGGCCCTAATGCCTGTGAGTACAGGTTATTTTTTCAAGCATCTTTTCTTACAGGTGCTATTTGTTTCAAATGTCCTCTCTGCGAGCACAGACTGCTTTGAAAAAGTTCCCGTAATAGCTTTTAAAAAACCCTCCCTTCGGCAATTAGAACCTATATAAACTTGGTGCATTCCTAGATTTCAGGATTAATTAACACAGGGGATGTAGCAAGCCATCACATTGACACTGCAAACATTTCACCATTTTTTAACTGATTCTCAAATGTAGCTGATCAGGAGCTAGAGACTCCTTAAGGTCAGAGCAGGGCTTCTCCAGAAATGAAAAGTATACAGAATTGGAAGCTCAGGGTTAAAGAAGTTAAGTGGCCCTTGTCTTGTAAGTAGGAGGCCAAGAACCTGATTCCTAGTGCACCTGCTATCTAGAGGTCCTGGGGAACAGCCAGGTGTGTGCCAGCAACAAGAGGGGTGGTCTGCCATCAAGGCAGGTGTAAGTGGGCAGGAGGGAACCTGGGGACATGGACGGCAGGAAAAATGCACTTGTGAAGGGATAGGTGTTGGAACCTTGTATGACTAAAATTCAATCATATACAACTTTGTATTTCATGGTAGTTTGCAATGTATCTTCGCTGTTAACTTTGCTGGGTATTTGTGAATCCAAGAACAGTCCCCAGAATGAGAAATTACTTCCCATCCCCTTGTCCCCTTTCGGGGGAAGACCTTGGTAATATTTATCCGCAGCAAATAATAATCCACACAGACAAGAAGGATAGGGTTTAAAAGATCGGGCAAGGAGATCCAGAGAATCCTCCTGCAGCCAGCAGCTTTCCCAGAAGGACCCCCCTCTCCTGTCCCTCAAGCTATTTATTCCCAACTCCACAGCGCCCCACCTGGAAGGGCTAGGTGGGGCAATAGTAACAGAACAATCCTAAGGAAAAACTTTTATATACAACAATTCTAAGAATCATCTTATGGAAACTTTTTCATATGCTACAGTAGTTCAATAAAATTATAAAATTTAATATACATATATAAAATTTTCTTTATAATGTTATTGAGTTACTATGACTTACAATACAGTTTCCACATGTCCTTTATTCCATGCATACCACACCAGAGAGCCTACTTCCCTCCACCATAGAAAGTCCCATGGACTCCTCTATCCACCTCCAATTCTAGGCAAGTTCAGTTCTGTAGACAAAAGATTCAATTCTTATGTTCCTTGATATGTTTAAGTATAGTCTACATAGGAGAGAGTTTTTTTCATTGTGGATTGATAACACCTACTACACAGATGAATAAAGCTAAACTACTGGAATTCCACATATTTGTAAATCAATAAGTTGAGATTTTTTTAATGAAAAACAATGTTGTTTTACAGAAATATTAATTCAATAACATGAGTAATTCCATCCTTATACATTTAAGATTTACTCGAGGCGCCAGAACAATAGTACAGACTCCAATGATTCTTATATTGTTCCTCCTGAATTCATTCCATAATTCTCTAGTGTGCTATTTATACATTTTCAGACATTTTTTAAAATCTTTTGCTGCCTAAAGGTTTTCTGCATCTCATCTGGAAGCTACTCAGCCTTTTCCTTACTTGCTGTTATTCTGTTGCTCATTCTATTGAATTTTTTAAATTTTTTTAATTTCACCTACCATATTCTTCATTTCTGTCATTTCTGATTGTAGACTTTTTATTTCCACTCTCACAATTTCTTGTCTTTTTGTTTTGTTTTGTTTTGGGCACACCCGGCGGTGCTTAGGGGTTACTCCTGGCAGGCATGGGGGACCATATGGGACTCCGGTTGTCTTTTTTTTTTTTTTTTTTTTTTTTTTTTTTTTGTGGTTTTTGGGTCACACCCGGCAGTGCTCAGGGGTTATTCCTGGCTCCAGGCTCAGAAATTGCTCCTGGCAGGCACGGGAGGACCATATATGGGACGCCGGGATTCGAACCGATGACCTCCTGCATGAGAGGCAAACGCCTTACCTCCATGCTATCTCTCCGGCCCCTCCGGTTGTCTTTTGTTTTGTTTTGGGTCACACCTGGCAGCGCTCAGGGGTTACTCCTGGCTCTACACTCAGAAATCGCCCCCAGCAGGCTTGGGAGACCATATGGGATGTCGGGATTCGAATCACCATCCTTCTACATGCAAGGCAAATGCCCTACTGCTGTGCTATGTCTCTGGTCCCAATTTCTTGTCTTTTAATTGGTTACATGTCCCATTGCTTCTTTGAGCTCATTAAATAACCTTATTATGGTATCTCTAAAAGCTCTGATATTTTACAGAGCTGGCTGGTATTGCTAGAGCCATCCATTTTTATTTTTCTATTCTATTATTTTCACACATTGACCTTGGTGAGCTTCTACAAAACTTCCGCATTGTGTCCAGTGTGCTCTGAGAGCGAATCTTTATGATTAGCCCCATTTGGAGTTACTGGGGGATTGGTTGGCAGTTGATCTTTTCATTAATTGCTGGTCTTCATACAGTGACAGTAGGAACGAGTGTGAGGTGCAATGAGTAGAACTGTTCAGGGTACACTCAGTGGCGAGTATAGTTATGGGCATGAGGACTAGATTTGGAGATTGAATGATCATGTAGACCTGTGGACTGCAGGAGGCAAAGTCGGGGTGATCCTTGAGTGCAAAGTCAAAGTAAGCCTTGAACATTGGGGGGTGTGACCCAAACAACTAAAACAAAACAAAACAAAACAAAGATTCCTCTAGGGCAGGGCCACAAAATGTTGTACGGAGGGCTGCAAACAGCCCGCGGGCCACGAGTTTGAGACCCCTGGGTCTGAGATATGGTTATGAACTAGTGAAGGTCAGTTTTGGAGACAGCCAGGACCCAGTTGTAAGGGAGAGGAATCCATTTCCAAAGAGGCCCAGCAGTGTCTTCTGGGAGGGTAACCTCACCTGAGCAAGTAGAGGGTTTCAGTATATGAAGGAAAAGTGTGCAGAGTGATGCAGGCAGTAGCCAATGAGATTTGACTGAGTCTCAGTGGGAGCCTCAGTGGCTGTTTGTGATTGGTTGCCTCTATTGTCTTAGATTTTTAACCTTGAGGCATTAACAGCTTAGGTTTGCTTATGTAGGTGGCCAGAGCATTAGAGCCACATCCATCTTATAGCCTCTTAAATTAAATTAAATTCATTAATTTAATAATGCAGAGTCAAGAGAAAGACCACACATGGGTTGCATTAGTGGGCTAATGAATTTCACTTCAGAATAATTAGGATGGTTGAACATTTTTATGGAAGTCTCAAGAGACATTGCAAAAGACTTATTCCCACACTGGGAGGTAAGAAATAATCAGAGAATGGCAGACATCAGCTATTATCTAAATCAGTGGTCCTTAAACTTTTTAAACAGGGGCCAGTTCACTGTCCCTCAGACTATTGGAGGACCAGACTATAGTGAAAACAAAAATCATGAACAAATTCCTATGCACACGGCATATATTTTATTTTGAAATGAAGAAAATGGGAACAAATACAATTTAGATTCTAAATATTGCTTCCTTACTCTGGCTATATTTTACTATTATTATCATTTAATCTGTGAACCAACTTGATTATTGCTGTTGTTTATTCAGTCAACAGAGCAACAGCAACATAGATACTGTTATTTATTCATCTTGGGTCTCTTTGCTAATTGCATGTGGGATGAATGGATGATTAAGCAAAGCCTGGTGGGGATTTACTTAGATCCTTGCACTAACCTCAAATAACATCAACCAGTTGATGAACCAACTAGTTCATCAACTAACTGCTAGTTGTGTCCGTCTCTTCCCAGACCCAGGCTGATTCACTTTAGGTGAGGCAGCTTATCCAACTGTGACCAAGAAAAGGGCCTGTGTTCAGGCCCAGGGGCAGAATATGCTGTGCTGTTTTGCTGTTCATTCCTACCCACGAGGCCACCACAGGAGCCGATCTGACCAAGTGAAACATGGTTACAATGGCTTCCAATAGCATGATGATCTCAAGCTACCCTTGTGGGCTTTTTCAGTCAGATATTTTCCTCTTTTGTTTTCCACCTCATTGTGAAGTTAGCCATGCTATTTTACTATTTTCACACTTGTCATATGAAAATGTGCTCTCTTTGAAGCACTTGTGGACATTATCTCCTTTTCCATTCAGGAAAAGGGACATAATGTCTGCTCTCTTTTCTTCTCTCTCTTTATTTTGTTTTTAGTGAAGCTTTTTTTTTTTTAGTGAAGTTTTAAGTAAAACTGGAATCTATAAAATATATTGTGGGGAAATCTCCAGATAACAACCTCAGATGTGTTTTCAATGCTCAATTCCAAATACAAAAAAAAATTACAGGTGGTTTTACATCAGCGAAGAAATATCAAATGATAAAAAAGACACAGGTAAAAGTATAAGACACCCTGCAAATAGGAGAAAATATTTGCACATCATACACTAATCTCCAAGGCATATCTACCTATCTATCTATCTATCTATCTACCTATCAACTACCTATCATTCACAAAGTCCAACAATGACAATAAAACAATAGGCCCATTAAAGAAATGCGGAGAGGTGGATAGTTATTTCTCTGAAGGGAAATCTAGATTGCCAGTCGGCATATGAAAAAGTGTTCATTGTTCTTTTTTTTGGGGGGGGGTCACACCCTGCAGTGCTCAGGGGTTACTCCTGGCTCTATGCTCCTGGCAGGCTTGGGGACCATATGGGATGCCGGGATTTGAACCACCGTCCTTCTGTGTCTAAGGCAAACACCTTACCACTGTGTCATCTCTTTGGCCCTGTTCATTGTTCTTTATTATTAGAGAAACACAAGTAAAAGTAACAATGATAGATCATCACACAGCAGTGAGAATGACACAGACACATACACACATATACCAAAAAGACTAGAAACAACTAATGATGGTAGGGATATGTAGAAAAAAGAAACTCTCATTCACTATTGGTAGAGATGTCTGGTTTAGCCTTTATAGAAAGCAATCCAGGAGACTTCTTTAAAAAATTTAGAAAAGGGGCTGGCAAGGTGGCGCTAGAGGTGAGGTGCCTGCCTTGCAAGCGCTAGCCAAGGAAGGACCACGGTTCGATCTCCCGGTGTCTCATATGGTTCCCTCAAGCCAGGGGCAATTTCTGAGCGCTTAGCCAGGAGTAGCCACTGAGCATCAAATGGGTGTGGCCCCAAAAACAAACAAACAAACAAACAAACAAAAATGAAGAATAGAGCTTCCAAATGGCCTATTGAGTTCATGTTTTAGAATTTATCCTAAGAACACACAAACAGTAGTTCAAAGGGATGTGTGAACACCTAAGCTCAATAGTCAAGATTTCAACAACAGGTGACTGGTGAAAGAAATACACAATAAAATAAAATACTATGCTACTGAAAGAATGAAATATTGCAGTTTGCTGAAACTTTAATGGAACCTGGGGGTATTGTGATCTAAACTAAATATAAACTAAATCAAAGGGAGTATAACAGATACTGGATAATCTCTGACATATAGAGAAATAAATTGAAGAAGTAAATTTCAAGTAAAGACAAACCTTTGACTTTAAAAATTGAGATTATTGGGCCGGAAAGAACAGTCGGTAGAGCTCTTGTCTTGCATGAAGTTGACCTGGGTTGGAACTCTGGCATCCATTTTGGTCCCCTAGCCTATAGGAGTGATTTCTGAGTGCAGAACCAGGAGTAATCCTTAAGGATCGCTGAGTGTGGCCCAAAAACCAAAGTAACAACAACAACAACAACAACAATTATAAGATTATCAAACATTGGGGGTAGGAGAAATGGGGAGGACAGATGAGAGGGACTGGATGAAAGATGAAGATGGAGGATCTGGAAAACTTTGGTGATGGTGAAGGTGCAATAATTTTTGCCCACCAAAATCCAAGCTTTAGTGTTTGGATACATCCAAAAGTAAGAGAAATTAGACATCTCAAGCTGAAATACAGGTGGCCCACAGTGGAATGTTTTACTCTTCCTCATTTAAGTCAGTTGGTGCTATGTTGTACCTCGAACAAAGATAATTAACACTAAAGGGGCTTTCTTAAGACATTTTAGGAGTGTAAAGTGATGTATTTTCCATTTAAATCCTTATTGTTCACTTAAATTACTTGAAGTGCAATAATGGATAATGAGTAAAAAATTTCCATTGGAGTTCTACAATTTAGTGGAGGAAATCATACACCCATCACTGATAAAATTTGGCAAATATATTAGTACTGATACCTCAGAGATATTATTTAGGAGATGAGAATAAACCAGTGCAGTGGTCTCTCTGGTACCTAATTGGATGTACACAAAGCTCTAAAGAGACTCTCTGAGAGATGAGACAAAGTTAAAATCAGGAAATTTACCTTGCACTTCACTTTTATCACTTCGAATTCAGATTTGTAAATTAACAAATGGAAACCCACAGTGACAGGCAGGTGTGAAAGAGAATTCAAAGAACGAGCTGTTTTCAGGAAAAATATTGAAAATGTGGGGCCGGGTGGTGGCGCTAAAGGTAAGGTGCCTGCCTTTCTTGCGCTAGCCTAGGACAGACCGCAGTTCGATCCCCCGGCGTCACATATGGTCCCCCAAGCCAGGAGCGACTTCTGAGCCCATAGCCAGGAGTAACCCCTGAGCATCAATTGGGTGTGGCCCAAAAACCAAAAAAAAAAAAAATTGAAAATGTATAAAAGCTGTTAATAAATAAAAAGAAACCCATATGTGTATTTTTAAAAAGTTGAATGCTTCTTCCCTGGCTTCTTCATAATAACCTAGTGTAAATATTATTTTTTTAAATTAACTAAATTTGTGTAGATTTTAAAAGATTCTCAAGGATAAGATATGATGAGTTCATGAGTAAGATGAAGGAACAGGGGCTGGAGAAATAGCATGGAGGTAGGTCATTTGCCTTACATGCAGAAAATCGATGGTTTGAATCCCAGCATCCCATATGGTCCCCCTGGAGCCTGTCAGGAGCGATTTCTGAGTGTAGAGCCAGGAGTAACCCCTGAGCACTGCTGAGTGTGACTCAAACAACAACAACAACAATAATAATAATAATAAAATTTTAAAAAGAAGAAGAAACAATGGCTGCTGAAAAAGAAAGTCAAGCAAAATAAGAGACAGCACTAAAGCTCCTAAGTGTGGCTAAGAGTGAAGCCAGGGTGAGTCTACATTTGACACACAAGAGCAAAATGATTCATCCCTTGATGAAGCTCTTGAGTTCTCTGAGCTCTCCTCTAGGAGGAAGAGGTTGATAAAACTCTATGCCACTTCAACCCCTTTCTATTTTGTTTTGTTTTGTTTTTTGTTTTTTGGGCCACACCCAGCAATGCTCAGGGGTTGCTCCTGGCTGTCTGCTCAGAAATAGCTCCTGGCAGGCACGGGGGACCACATGGGACACCGGGATTTGAACCAACCACCTTTGGTCCTGGATTGGCTGCTTGCAAGGCAAACGCCGCTGTGCTATCTCTCCGGGCCCCATTTCAACCCCTTTCTTTTCTTTTTTTTTTTTTAATTTTTATTTTTAATTATGAGAACAAGGGTGCAAAGTAAGAGGACAAGGTAAAGTTACAGTGGAAGGACAATCACCCATAACATAATTCTCAGAAGTCCCCTTGCTGATATCTTAACTTTGAAATTTCAGCCAAAGAACATTAAGATAAATAAGACAGAATCCATGTACAATTACTTTGTCCCTCAAGTCCCCAGATTGTAACACATTATAATATTTCTTAACAGTACACAAGGCAATCTAAAGCCATAAAACTTATGTCACTCCTTAAACATTACAGGCATAGTAGTTTCTTACATTTCCATATACATGCATATTAGCTTAAGTTAACCTCAAATTTTAAGTGAGTTCTTTTTAAGGATTAGAGTCAAAGGAGCAGAGTAAGAATGGTGTTAGAGTGGCAATTGTTGTTTGCATAGGCCCACCAAAATATGAGGGACATGGAAAGAAATAACCTTGGCCTAAGTACAAAGAGACCAGACCTCTGGCACAAGACCAAGTCTAGGCTCCAAGCAAGCTAGATCGTCCAATCCAATACATTGTCTGTAGTGCCAACACACTTTTATTTTTCACACAGTCTCTGTTGTTGGTATCATGTTTCTGTATTAAAGATCCTGGAATCTGCATATCTTACATTGAAGTCAGGACGTGGAGCATCCTCTCCTTTCACCTCACAATCAAAGGGCAATGCAGGGAGCCCTGTCCTGTAAGCAGGTCGTTGTTGTTGTTAAGTCTTCTCAGTGTTAAGGGAAGTCTCTTTTGAGCAGGTCGAAGTCTGAGCAGTGTAGGTCTTCCGTGGTAGAGGATTGCTTCCAGGTGATGTTATAGACCAGCCTGGATGTTTCGTGGATGGCTTTCCTGGTTCAGGGGAGAATGGAATATGCCCTTTCTTCTGAGGTCTGTGCCAGGTCATTATGTCAATGTTCAGGGTGTAAGGTCCCTTTGCACTACAAGGTTTGTGTGTTCCAATCTCTATTAGATAGGATTTTATTTGTATTTATACTATTTTCCCATTTTAATGTGCCTATGCAAATAAGAAGCAATGCCACATGGTGTTATTGGCACATATGGGGGCCATAAGAACAATTACAATGATTCCATTGACATGATTCAATCATAAGCATTAAACTGGGGGACTCTTCCACCAAAATTCCTTGTTAAACAGCTCAAAAAGAGAAGATAAAAAGTGGTTAGAATCATCACAGTATAAGACAACATTTAGTAAGAATTATAGCTGTCAGAGAAAAAACACAAAATATTCTAAAGAAATACGTGTCCATTTTATGTATCTTGAAACAGTTTGGGGTTGTCACACACAATGCACAGCTTTGGACTGTGATTACGATTCTACACTACTGAAGTTAAAAAGAGTAAACTAGGTTAGTGATGTTTGAGAAGGGGTTAGAGAGTTAAAGAGTAAAAAAGAGCTTTTTAGGGGTGTGGGAAAGGGGAGAATACAAAATAAACATTCTGTATACGGAAAACATAACATAAGAATAAGGAATATTCTGAATACATGAAATACATGAAGTACGCGCGGGGTCCTATGGCTAGCTGTCCTGCCCAGAGCCCCCAACATACCAGGCAAACACACCAAGAAATCCTGGCATTCGGAGTGTTCTGGGCCCAGCCGAGCCTCTGTAGTTTTTGGATGCCTAGGGAGGAATTTCTCACCCCATCCCCCCAAGGCCCGATTAACCAGGCGTGGCCCTGAAGACCCGCCTGGTGTGGGGGGAATCATGCTCTCCTGGACAAAGTGGTCAGCCCAGGGTCCTATGGCTAGCTGTCCTGCCCAGAGCCCCCATCATACCAGTCAAAAGCCCACGAAATCCTGGCATGTGGAGTGTTCTGGGCCCAGCCGAGCCTCTGTAGTTTTTGGCTGCCTAGGGAGGAATTTCTCACCCCCTCCCCCCAGGGCCCGATTAACCAGGCGTGGCCCTGAAGACCCGCCTGGTGTGGGGGGAATCTTGTTCCCCTGGACTAAGTGGTCAGCCCAGGGGTCCTATGGCTAGCTGTCCTGCCCAGAGCCCCCAACATACCAGGCAAACACACCAAGAAATCCTGGCATTCGGAGTGTTCTGGGCCCAGCAGAGCCTCTGTAGTTTTTGGATGCCTAGGGAGTCAACCCCTTTCTAACACCATCAATAACCCGAGCTGCTGGAGATGTCTCTCAGATTGGACTTCACTGGAAGGAAATGTTTATGTAAAGCTTAAATGAAGGTTGTTTTAATGATGCAACAGCCACTCAATTGAAAGTTGCCCCTTTCGGGGCCGGGAAGGTGGCGCTAGAGGTAAGGTGTCTGCCTTACAAGCGCTAGCCGAGGAACGACCACGGTTCGATCCCCCGGCGTCCCATGTGGTCCCCCCAAGCCAGGGGCGATTTCTGAGCACATAGCCAGGAGTAACCCCTGAGCGTCAAACGGGTGTGGCCCAAAAACCAAAAACCAAAAAAAAAAAAAAAAAAAAAAAAAAAAAAAAAAAAAAAAAAAGAAAGTTGCCCCTTTGACAGAAACCTAAATGAGGATCAAGTCAGAAAAGCAGGGAGCAGATGGCAAGAAAAGAAATCGGAATGTTCTGGCTGATGCTCTATGAACTGAAAAGGACAAACACATCCCAACAGTGTCTAGATCTTCAAAGGAGATCCCAAGAGGACCAGAATTGATTAAAGATCATGCAGGGGTCTCAAACTCAATTTACTTGCGGGCCACAGGAGGCAAAGTCGGGGTGACCTTAAGTGCAAAGTCAGTAGTAAGCCTTGAACATTGAAGGGTGTGACTCAAACAACTAAAACAAAACAAAACAAAAAAAAAGATTCCTCTAGGGCAGGGCCACAAAAATGTTGTACGGAGGGCCATTTGCGGCCAGCGGGCTGCAAGTTTGAGACCCCTGGGGGGGTAGGGTATGTGCCTTGCAGGCGGTTGACTGGGTTCAATTCATGGGCCCCATATGATCCCCAAGCACCACCAGGAGCAACTACTAAGTGCAGAGTTAGGAGTAACCCCTAAGTATTGCCAGGTTTGACCCCAAAACAAAGCAAAAACATAAAGATCAATATTTTGAGCTGATTGGCAACCTCACTTCAGTTAGTGAGGATCCATTCCCTTCCTCATTATGAAGGAGTGACCTAGAAACCCAGATAGGAACAAAACTCAGAGAACTGCTGGCCAGGGTGAGAAAAATGTCGGGATCTTTGAAGGATTTAAGGAGGAAGTATAGAGATTTATAAGGACAAGAAAAGTGCAAGTATATGTCCTTAACTCTAGGGAATAGAAAGGATGGTTTTGAGGAAATCTTATACAAAGTTTAGAGAAGTCAGGTTGTCAGTGTTTATGCAGAGTTGGCCAGTCTGACCTTTGAAAGTCAGTTAGACCTTTAACCTGACCTTTAACATAAAACAGGTTGATCTTTCTGTTAGAATCCCAAACTGGATTGTAAAAGATACAACCCCAAGTTCCACTGCTGCAGAACTTTCCTGAAGAGCATTGCATCTTTGAGAGAGACAAAGGGTCCTCTGAAGAAGTTTGCCTTGTACAATCCCAGGCAGCAGGGATAATGAATGCAGAGTGAATAAATTCACGTTTATAAGTTATAAGAAGCACAAGATGCAGGCTTGATGGATATAACCCATATAACTACTTTTCACTGCCTTTGCAGCAGGACTTTAATATATATTTTTAAACAAATAAATCCAGACATTGTACTAGATACTAGTACTGTGTCTGTAACAATATAAGTATAGTTTATGGAATTTAAATTTCAATCCATTGAGAGTACAGATGAAGATAAATTAAGACAAAAAATTTTACTGCAGCAGCTATGCAAATAAAAAGAGAAATCAAGACATTCTAACAAAAAGGTACCTAGAATGGGTGATAAAATATGTAATTTATATTTAAGTGAAGACTACAAAATGATACAGTGATACATCACTGACAAAATTCAGAACAAAATCAAACAACCTTTTATTTAGATATATTTAATAATGAAAGTCACATCTTATCTATGAGAGGAATTAAAATATATGAAAAGCATAACAGATAAAGCCTCACTATCTATAAAATGGAATGAAGTCCTATGTTAGAAATATCTCAATACCTCTTGATCTGTTTCATTAAGGTTGATGAGCAAATCATTTATACACAAGAAAATTCAGATATTTAATAATCTGATGGGTAAATGTAGAGTTTTCCTAGCAGTCTAAGTCTAAGTTGAGCCATCTTCTAGGCACCATTACTTATGGTTTCAACTAACAAAACTAAACTAAAGTCAGAAGATTCAATGCTGGCAATCAGAAGAAATATAGATTCATATTACAGTGCCTAATGGAACTGTAAATGGCTTTAATCTTTATGGGTACAATAAGGAAATAGTGTGTGGCCCCACCCCCCTTCCTGTGCAACTTGATCTTACCTGCAAGACCCTGCCCATTTATGGGAGGGGTCTTGGAAAGGTAGATAAGGCCTTTGACCAAGAGGATTAAGCCTCTTTTGCCAGCATGAAGAGGTATGAGGAAAAGACATGGCCGGACAAGTTAAGATGCAGGGCAAGCTAAGGATAGCATGCATAAATGGTTGAGATTGACCACACATGTGGTGAATAGGGTATGAATAAAACTGATACTTCTTGATGCCTGTCTTTGGATGAGTCTGATTCCGCCGTTCACCTAAACCTGGGACCCGCCAGCTGAATGGGGGTTGCAGAGCCACATGGCCTGGGATGGCAGAGAAAGGTCCCTCCATTCGTCCCATCACCATCCACCTCCATCCATCTACCATCCAGCTCCATCCTTCATTATTTAATTCAACAACTGGTGCCCTTACGTGGATCTGAATCCTGGACCCAAGAAAACAGAAAATATGGTGAGATTTCTGCTTTTCAGTTTGATTTTGGCTCTTTTCGGATGGACTGAGCCCAAAACCCTGGGACACATGCAACAATTTTCAAAGATGGCTGACACCCCATCTGGGGGCTCAAAGGCCATTTAAACAAAGGTGATGGAAGCTTGCATCACCTCCACCCCAGGCCCAGGCCCAGGACTGAAACTTTGTTACAATAAACAAAAACCTCGGCCTCCTCAAAGACTGATTAAAAGCCTAGATTGGAAATGGAGGAGAAAAAAGATTGTATTTAAAGTGGATTGATTTTCTGAGAACAACCTTTGGCTTGAATTTGGATTTTGACTTTGAAAATTTTAGTTTTTTAGACTTTTGAAAATTTAGTTTAAATCACTTAGAACTCTGAACATCCAAAAGCCCCCTGCAAAAAAGCTGTGGCTGAGAAGCTAAAGCAGCTGTGGCAGTGGGACCTGCTTGCAAAGTGCCGCCCGGAGGGAAGAAAAGGCAGCTGTGATCAACCGAGAACTCTGGCCCTGCAGCAGAAAAGTGGCAAAAAGCGCCTAATCCGGCCCAAAGCGGTGAGCCTGAGATCCGCCCTCCAAATCAGAAAGGTGAAACAGTGCGAGCGGACTGGTTGCGGGACCTAGGACCACATGGTCAACAAAAAACAGCACGAGCAAACCACCTGAGGGGCCTAAGACTATGGCAGTGAAGCCACGTGGTGACATCAGCGTGGGACAAATTCAGCGTCTGGACATATGGTTTTAGGTGAAGGAATTTCACAATTGGTGTTGGTAATGGGAAAAAATTAGGTGGTAGTGTAAAAATTTTTAAAAAGGGGGAGAAATAACAGTAAAGCCCAAATGAACAATCTAATTTATAACTGCCTGCATCTAACCTTAATCTAAGTCATAGTCTTGCTAATTTAATGTGCTTTATTGTTTTCCATACTTAATGTTTCCATTGGTATATGTTGCACCCCACTCAGGAAGGGCAAACATCAGAAAAGTGTTGCACTCCTGAAAAATAATTATTTGCCAAAAAGGCCCACTTAGAGCAGTCAAAATCAGTTGACCCTTTGCATGGAGTGTTTGGCCATAATTCTAAAGTGGCTGTAACTATCTCTCTCTTTATTTTTAACCATCATTAAAAATCAGGCCTTAGTAATTCTTTCTAACAAAGGAGAACAGTACAAATCCCGCCAAAAGTCTCCCACTGACCAACTCTTGTGATCTTTGCTACTTTGGCGCCAAGATCATGTTTTTTCCAAAACTTAGCTCATAGTAAACCAATTTTCAGTTTTCCCCAAAACTCTAAAATATTTCTCTCTCTTCCCACTTCCTTGAAAATTACCTGGTTTCTCCTACTTACCCAAAACAAAGCTAACCCAAAACAAAACTTCTTTTCACCTTCAGTATCGGTTCTTTAATGTGCAAATTTTAGCCATGGTCTTTCATTCTGTTTCCCTAACTATCTCCCACTCTCTTTGATGTCAAAAATTACATTCCTGCATTCCAAACCTCAACCTTAAAAGCTACCCAGCTCAAAACATAAATTTGTCTTCGTCTTTCTAAATGCAAGTCCCCATGCATTCTGTGTGGTCTCATTCATTTCATATTTCATAATTCATATTTCATATTCGCCTCTTCGTGCTCCCGCTTGACTTCCAGTGGGAAAATGAACTCACTAAGGTTTTGCTTAGGAACTTTTTATCTCATCAGGATAAAACAGTCCGCAGCAGGTATAATGTTTTACTGTGTGTGTATTTTAATGTACTTAGCCTGGTTTTTAAAATGTATGTTCTGCATCTTTTGCTGTAGTACTTGTGTTTAGGGAAAGTTTATAGGAACGAAAAGTTCCCCCAAGAAATAGTTTATATAGTATTATAAGGTATAGGAACATGAAAGTTCCGGGATAGTGCTTGGTAAAAAAGCATTAAGAAAATTTTAAGTTACAGGTGTATAGTATATTTTGCAGAAATGTTATGTTTTTGAAAAGGGCTGGTATGTTAATTTTCACTTTATTACTTTGTTGCTATGGAAATATTACCTGCCTTTGGCTATAGGCGGAAGCCACATATGCCTTTTGTCTTTATGTAAAAAAAAGGGGGGGCAGATGTGGCCCCACCCTCCTTCCTGTGCAACTTGTTCTTACCTATAAGACCCCGCCCATTTATGGGAGAAATATAGATTTATATTACAGTGCCTAGTGGCACTGTAAATGGCTTTAATATTTATGGGTACAATAAGGAAATAGTGCAGTGAAACTGTAAAATTGTTCATTTCCTTTGATCTGTTAACTTAGTAAAAAAATTCTAAAGAAAATAAAAGTTCTCACTCTTCTCTCTTTCATTACAATAATGTTCTATTGATGCTGTCTATATTTTAATAGAAAAATAATTCAGATTCTCAGTAATAAGGAATTAATTAATCCTCAGTGTTAAGTAAACAAACATGAGGAATATAGTCCAGAATTTCCCCCTCCCACCACACATAGAAACATGCTAGAAAAATGAATAAAATACAGGAAAAACCTATGTTTAGATATTGGGCAATGGCAGATCCTTGGTGAAATAAAAAATAGAGATGAGATCTGTCATAGTAATAGCTTTTATTTTTTGAAAAATTTCATTTTTTCCAGTGTTTAAATTTTAGGGGTAGTCTGGGACATTTGTGTAGCAAAGTGAACACTGGTGAAGGGATTGGTGCTCGGACATTGTTCCCATAAACTTGATTATGAATAAATTTGTGCTTCACAGTGATTCAACACATTTAAAATAAATAAAATAAAAATAATTTTATGAATAGAATTTATCTACATGCATATAAGCTACACCACCTTCACCACCACAGTCCAAGGCCTTCCCACCATCCTAAAAACCCCTCTGACAATTATTTCCACCCCCACTTTCCCATCTGGTAACATCCACAATTTTCACTGAGTCTAGGAGTTAGTTTTGTTATTTTCTACTAGTTCATTTGCATTAGTTACTTATAATTTACCAACTAGCAATTGTCTTTCATTTCCTTACTCATTTCACTACACATAGTCACAAGATCCATCAACTTGTCTTAAAAAAGTTTCATCTACTGCAATGACATAAACCTGATCTTATTCTTTCTAGTTTTTTGTTGGTTAGCATCTTAGGTTAATTCCATGTTTTTTGCTATTGTAAATAATGCTGTTTTGAACTAGAGGTTTATATAACCTTTTAATTTAATCTTTTCATAGCCATTGGATAAAATCCTAGAGTGGTATCACTGGATCAAATGCTATTTCTTTTCTAGAAACATGGAGTCTGAATTACATCCAATGATGCTTTGGAACTATTCCTGGATACCCATGATATTCTTCAAAGAAGTGGATCAAACACTCCTGAAATTTATTTGGAACAATAAACACCCACAAATAGCTAAAGCAACCCTTAGAAAAAAGAAGATGGGAGGCAACATTTTGTACTACAAAGCAATAGTCATTAAAACAGAATGGTATTAGAATAAAAGCAGACTCTCAGATCAGTGAATAGACTTGTATGTTTCCCAGGCATACAATCAATTAATATTTGATAAAGGGACAAAAAATGCAAAATGGAGCAAGGAAAACCTCTACAACCATTGATGTTGAGACAACTAGTCAGCCACATGCAAAAAAGTGAACTTGGATTGCCATCTAACACCATTCACAAAGGTCAAATTCAAATGAATTAAAGACCTTGATATCAGACCTGGAACTATAAGATATACAGAAGATCATGTAGGTAAACATTCCATGACATTGAGACTAGAGGCATCTTCAAGGAGGAAACACCACTGTTCAAACAAGTGGAAACAGAGATAAACAAATGGAACTACATTAAACTGAGAAGCTTCTGCACATCAAAGGAAGCAGTGACTAGGATACAAAGGCCAGCAACAGAATGGGAGAAACCCAATACCCATCAGATAAGGGACTAATATCTAAGTTATACAAGGCACTGACAGAACTTAACAAAAATAGCAACAATCTAACCCCATCAAAAATGGGGAGAAGAAATGAACAGACACTTCCTCAAAGAAGAAATACAGATGCCAAAGGCACCTGAAAACAATATTTCACATCACTAATCATCAGGGAGATGCAAATCAAAGCAACAATGAGCAACATCTTGCCACAGAGACTGGCACATATCACAAAGAACAAGAACAATCAGTGCAGGAGGGGATGCGGGGAGAAAGGAATTCTCATTCACTGCTGGTGGGAATGCCATCTTGTCCAGCCTTTATGGAAAATAATATGGAGGTTCCTCAAAATACTGGAAATTGAACTCCCATATGATCCAGCAATCCCACACCTATGGATATACCCTAGGAACACAAAAACACAGTACAAAAATGCACACCTATATTCATTGAACCATTATTTACAATAGCCAGAATCTGGAAACAACCAAGATGCCCTTCAACAGATGCATGGCTAAAGAACCAGTGGTACATATACACAATGGAATATTATGCAGCTGTCAGGAGAGATGAAGTTGTGAAATTTTTCTATACATGGATGAACTTGAAAACTATTATGCTGAGTGAAATAAGTCAGAGAGAGATAGACACAGAATAGTCTCACTCATCTGTGGGATTTAAAAAAAATAAAAGTCATTATTGTAAAAATTCCCAGAAATAATAGAGATGAGGGCTGGAAGAACCAGTTCACGATATGAAGATTGGTGAGTGCTGGGGCCAGAGAGATGGCATGGAGGTAGAGCATTTGCTTTGCATGTAGAAGGACGGTGGTTTGAATCCCGGCATCCCATGTGGTCCCCTGAGCATAGAGCCAGGAGTGACCCCTGAGCACTGCTGGGTGTGACCCAAAGACAAAAAAAAAAAAAAAAAACAAAGATTGGTGAATGCAGTTAGAGAAATAACTACACTAACAACTACCAAGACAATGTTAGGGGCCGGAGAGATAGCATGGAGGCAGTGCATTTGCCTTGCATGCAGAAGGATGGTGGTTCTAATCCTGGCATTTCATATGGTCCCCTGAGCCTGCCAGGAGCGATTTCTGAGCATAGAGCCAGGAGTAACCCCTGAGTGCTGCAGGGTGTGACCCAAAAACTAAAATTCACAAAAAAAAAAAAAAAAAAAGACAATGTTAATAAGTGAGAGAAGTAGAGTGCCTGTCTTGAATACAGGCAGGGCGTGGGGGAAATGGAAGGCACTGATGGTGAGAAGGTTGCACTGGTGAAGTGGGTGTTCTTTTTATTACTCAAACTCAACTACAAACAGTTTGTAATCATGGTGCTTAAATAAAGATAGTATGAAAAATTTTAAAAAGAGGTAAAAACAAAAAAGAAAATGCAAAGCAAATCCAAACTTGAAAGAAAGATCTTTTCATACCACACATCTGGTCACAAACTAGTATCCAGAATATATAAAGAGCACTCAAAACTCGGCACTCAAAAACTAATCTAGGTGCTGAAGCGAAGGCACAAAGGTAGGGCATTTGCCTTGCACGCGGCTGAGCCAGGATGGACTGTGCTTTGATCCCAGGGTCCCGTATAGTCCCCGAAATCAGGAGTGATTTTTGAGCACGTAGCCAGGAGTAACCTGTGAGTGTCACCAGGTGTGCCCCCCCCCAAAAAAAAAACACCCAAAAATCTAATTCAGGTTAAAATGGGCAAAAGACAGGAGAAATTTTTCACTAGATAAGACATATAGATGAAATGACAAATTAGCCTTTGGGGAGATACAATTAAAAAGTAAATAGAAAATCAAAAAGAAATTTCCATACTATTTCTCATAGAATATGCACTAATTTACATTCCTACCATCATTAGAAGAAGATTTCTCCCAATCCTTGCTTATAATTTTTGCTTTCAATCTTTTTTATATAGGATAGTTAGATAGATAGACAGACAGGCAGACGGACGGACAGACAGACAGACAGACAGACAGACAGACAGACAGACAGATAGATAGATAGATAGATAGATAGATAGATAGATAGATAGATAGATAGATAGATAGATAGATAGATAGATAGATAGATAGATATAGAGCCTGTGTCTGTGAACACAAAGAACATTTGTGTTTTTGGATAAGTACTCAGATATTTTGCCCATTTTAAAAATTGCGTTACTTGCTTTTATTGTTGTAATATTGTAATTTTATTGTTGTAATATTGTATATCAGCTCTCACCAAGGCTTTCTGGAGTTATGGCACAGGCCATAACTCACAGAGTTCAATACCAGATCTCTTTAATAGTTTCTACGTTAAGACTGACTGAAGTTCTGAGAAATCAAAGTGAAGACAGACAGAATAGGGCATCTATGTGGTTGCAGCTACACTAAAATAATTTTAGATATTTGGGTAGAGTTCTCCTTGCATACACATACACAAACACATACACATGTATCTTCAAATTACATATATGTGTGTGCATGTCTAGACAAGACCATTTACAAGGAAAGCAATTCTGTTTTCTTTTTTTGGGCCACACTCAGCAGTGCTTAGGGGTTACTCCTGGCTTTGTGCTCAGGAATTGCTCCTGGCAGGCTCATGAGGGCCATATGGGATGCCGGGAATCAAACCCAGGTCTGTCCCAGGTTGTTTGCTGTGAATAATGCAAACAACCCTAACTGCTGTGCTATTGCTCCAGCCCCAAAAGAAATTATTTTTTTAAAAATACATCGTCATTGACATTTTGGGGGCCACACCATGATGCTGGAGAGATAGTGCAAGAATTAAGATACTTTTCTTGAAAGTAACTAACCTAGGTTTGATCCCTGGCATCACTATTTCTCCAGCCCCCAAATGTAATTATTTTTAAAATTCAATGCAAGAATAAGAAAATAAATAGAATAAAATGTAAGAAAGGAAAATATGACAATAAAAAACAAATTACAAGATGATAAATTGGAGCTGGAGCAATAGCACAGTTGTATGGTGTTTGCCTTGCACACAGCTGCCCAAAATAGACCTGGGTTCAATCCCCTGCGTCCCATATGATCCCCTGAGCTAAGAGCGATTTCTGAGCACAAAGCCAGGAGTAATCCCTGAGTGGAACCGGGTGTGGCCCCCCCCAAAAAAACAAAAAGACGATAACTTAAAAGTCAACAATATCTGAGTTTGAGTCCTGGCAAAAGTGGTCAGATTAGACTTTTCTTTATTTTCCTGAGACCCAAGGTATTTATCAGGAAGAAACAACCACACCCAGAGATTAAGTGGTCCAAACATCAGTACAAGTAACTACATTCAAAGATGAGTAACGACTTTAAAAGTGAGTAACAAGGTATATACTGAGTGGGTTAATCCCACCTCTTTCTCTAATTGACTTTATAGAAAATGCAGAAATATGTGGTAAAATAAAGTGATACACATTCTAAGGGAAAGAGAACTTTCTTTTTTTTCTTTTTTTGGGGTTGACACCCGACAGTGCTCAGGGGTTACTCCTGGCTCTATGCTCAGAAATCGCTCCTGGCAGGCTTAGGGGACCATATGGGATGCTGGGATTCGAACCACAAACCTTCTGCACGCAAGGCAAACGCCTTACCTCCATGCTATCTCTCTGGCCCCAGAAAGTGGATTTTCTAAGGGAAGGATAGATGTCTCTAAATGATGAAGGGGATGGCAATAATTTTGTATAGGTGCAGCAAAAGTTGGAAAAATAGAAAAATACCTTTGGGCCTAAAAAACAGAGGGTCCCTACCCATAATATTAGACTTTTTTTTTTTTTTTTTTTTTGGTTTTTGGGTCACACCCGGCAGTGCTCATGGGTTACTTGGCTCTGTGCTCAGAAATTGCTCCTGGCAGGCTCAGGAGATGATATGGGATGCCATTTGAACCACCTTCCTTCTGCATGAAAGGCAAACGCCCTAACTCCATGCTATCTCTCCGGCCCCATAGATTTTTTTTTTAAAGACAACTATATACTGTCAACAAATAAAATGATTTAAATATATAACTCAAGGGCTGGAGAGATAGCATGGAGATAGGGAGTTTGCTTCACTTGCAAAAGGATGGTGGTTTGAATCCCAGCATCCCATATAGTCCCTGAGCCTGGCAAAAGCAATTTCTGAGCACAGAGACAGGAATAACCCCTGATTGCTGCTGGATGTGACCCAAAAACCAAAAAAAAAAAAAAAAAAAAAAACCTAAACTCAGTTGAATTAAAAGAAAATGATGAGAAAATATAATGCAAGCCCTGGAAAAAGCAAGCTGAAGTGACTGTATTCATATGAGATTAGACTCAAAGAAAGCAATATTAATGGAAACAAATACAGATTTTACATAATGGCAAAATAACATCACAAATAATGAGAACATGGAAAATAAGAATGATAAATGAGGGGTACAGAAAAAAATAATAAATACACAACAGTAACATGATTGGGTATGTACCTAATTTCTTTTTAAAATCAAATTTTAAAAATTCAAAGTATACAGAATAAAAACTGATAGAACTTTAAGAAAAATACATTAATTATAATAAAATTTCAAGAGTTTTTGCCATATCTAATAAAACAAATATAAGAAGACTTGAACATCATCTATGAAGTGGATCCAGATGCCAGTTATGGAACCTTCCAACAAATGAAAAAAAGACTCTATTAAGTTGCACAGACTGACTCTATTCATGACCATAAAGCAAGTTTCTACATTTAAAAGGCTTGAAACCATAGAATTATGTTTTTTGGCCTCAATGTAATTAAATTAAAAACATTAGACTAAAGGAAACATGATAAATCCCCAAACTATTTCTAAATATCTCCTGAATCAAGAAAAAATCATCCAAACAACAAGCTGGGAGTAAACCACAAACCAAATAAAAAGAAAAGAAGCTTCAAGTAAAATTACTAATTACTTTGAATTGAATGAAAATGGAAATACGTTTTGCCAAAATATATGATAAATCAAAAATTAGGAAAATTAATTACTGCTTTATGTGCTTATATTAGCAGAGTAGAAAGGATTAATAATCTAAATTTTCACTGTAAACTAGAAAAAGAACAAATTAATCCCAGGCAAGAAGAAAATAAAATAATTAAAATAAGAATACACAGTTTTGAAATTGAAAAAAGGAAAACAACAACAACAAAAAATAGTCTGCTCATAGAATAAATCAACAAAATCAACAATCTTCTAGACAAACAAAAAGAGAAAACATTTGAATAGCCAACAGATTGCAAAGAAATAAAAAAAGATTATGAATAACTTTAAGCCTAAATATCCAGTGACTTAGTAAAAATGGGTCATATTCTTCTTTAATATTTTTTTTTGTGATCAGTGTGATTTACAGGTCTTTCACAGTAATATTTAAACTACATAGTGACATTGAATCTGGGGTATTCCCACCACCAGTGTTGTCCTCCTTCCAACCCTGTTCCCAGAAACCCCTCCTTTGCCCCCCAAACTGCTAATATAACCCCTCTGTGTATAGCTTGTTGAAGATTGGGTATCAATTCCATTGTCGACTTTGGGTTTGGTCTTTTGATCATTTTTTGTTTTACTTAATGTTCATACAATTGTGATTATGGTGCTGTCCATTTCCCCCCTCAATTTATGAGGTAGAACAAGATGATTCAATTTATGTGGTTCTGTTTGAAAAAAAAAGAAAATGAAAAAAGAATAAAAAGAAAATATAAAAACAAAACCATCAAAAAAACTGGGAGAAGTCCATCTACAGGTTATAAATATTAATTTAAAAAGAAGAAAGGGAAAAATGAAGAAAATCATATCCCCAAAAAAGAAAAACAAAAAAATACAACACACAGGCAAGAAAAAGATATCAAGGGAATCCAGATAGGAAAGGAAGAAGTCAAGCTCTCATTGTTTGCAGAACATGATATTCTACTTAGAAAACCCTAGACTCTACCAAAAAGCTTCTAGAAACAATAGACTCATATAGCAAGGTGGCAGGCTACAAAATTAACACACAGAAATCAATGGCCTTTTTATACACCAATAATGATAGGGAAGAGAAGGAAGTCAAGAAGGCAATCCCATTCACATTAGTGCCACACAAACAAATATCTTGGAGTCAACTTGACCAAAGATATAAAGGACCTATAAAAAGAAAACTATAAAGCCCTGCTCCAAGAAATAAGAGAAGACACACGGAAATGGAATCACATACCCTGCTCATGGATTGGCAGGATTAACATCATTAATATATATATATATATATATATATATATATATATATATATATATATATATACACAGAGCACTGACAGAACTTTACAAGAAAAAAAACATCTAATCCCATCAAAAAATGGGGAGAAGAAATGAACAGACGCTTTGATAAAAAAAAAAATACAAATGGCCAATAGGCAGATGAAAAAATGCTCCTCGTCACTAATCATCAGGGAGATTCAAGTCAAAACAACGATGAGATATCATCTCACACCACAGAGATTGGCACACATCACAAAGAATGAGAACAATCAGTGCTGGCAGGGATGTGGAGAGAAAGGAACTCTTATCCACTGCTGGTGGGAATGCCATCTAGTCCAACCTCTATGGAAAGCAATATGGAGTTTCCTCAACAACAACAACCAAATAGACAAAACACAAAAAGAAACAAAAATCAAACAGAAGACCAAAACCAGCAACTACAAAAAAGCACCACAGCAACAAATACAACAACCAAACAATAACCACAAGACCAAAAGAAAGGGAAAAAAAAAAAGAGAGAAAAAAGAGGGCTGGTGTGGGAAGATTTTTGTTTTTGTTTGTTTTTGTTTTGCATAGACACAATAAATATTGGGGGACTTAAAAAGGGAAGTCCCTTTGCCTAAAAAATACAGGATTTCTCCACCCTTGAAGCATACTGTCATGAGAATAACTACAGGTTCCATATATGCTCCTTTTCACACCCCCAAGGAATTTTTTTGGTGCCAGGAAACTTTCAGCTCAGTTGTGGCTGAGAGAATCAGGCCTCTAGCTAGAGATCTTGGTATTTGCCCAAGTCATAGGATGAAGCCTAGGATAGCGTCTTTCTTTATGATTCTAGCAGTTCTGTTCCATCACTGTTGTTGTAATCAGTCTTTTGTAACTGGTGGTCTTGGTTTTAGCACTGATCCTATGATGATCCTAGGATAGAGCCTTTCATTGTGTTTCCAGAAGATCTGCTCTGTGGCAGTTGTCAAAGTTGGACCTCTGGAATTAGAGATCCTGGTTATTGTACAAATCCTAGGCTGAAGCCTAGGCTAGGGTCTTTCTTATTTGTTCCAGGGTAAGTTCTGCCCAGTCATTGTTCATCTTACCATTAAGTGATTAGATAGGACAACCTGCTCTTAGATCAAGTTGCTGTCGTTTCTTTGTTATCAGGATGTCATATCAAAACTAGTGCAAGTTGGTGCTAAAGAGGTATTAGGGATTTCCCAGGGATAGTTTGGTTCCTGGTGTATGTATGGTTTTTATATGTAAAATTTCCCTTTTTTTTTGTATGCCTTTGTGAAAAGGAAAGGTGTCATGTTATATTGTTGGTGCATTTGGGGATAAGAATGTCAGGCTACACAATCTCTGTGTTTTTGATCTGAGCTTTTATCCCAGGCAAGACTTTTTCTTGCAGTTTTTCATACTAAGCAGAATCAAAATAGGTGAAGTTAAAGAGAAAAAGAAACATATATATATATATATATATATATATATATATATATATATACATACATACATAATAGAAGAAATAAATAAAAATAAATTTAAAAAATAATTGGAGAAAAATACAGTGATGTAAGAAGCTACCTTACATTTGGGGATAAGCAGACTCAGAGGTATTATTATAGAGGCATTAAACATATAAAGAAAATATAGGCTTCCCCGTTGTCTTTTGAGATATTCTTGTGGGGGGTGAAATCCAGGGCACATTTTCATCACACACACTCTGGACCTTTTGAATTCAATAAATGATTTGCAGCAGAAAGGGATCAGGCAGAGTCCTTGTGCTGGGCATCTGTTGTATTAAATAGTCCTGGATGGGGCTGGATGAATGATGGATGGTGAGATGGATGGAAGGTGAGGCCTTTCTCCTCCAATTCAGACCACGTGCCTCCAACACCCTCCAGCCGGTGGGTCTTAGCATAGCAGTGAAGAAATGATCCACAGAAGTCAGGTTTCAGGAGACAACAGCTTTATTCAGGCCCTGGCCAACATGTGTGGCCTATCATAACCTTTTAAGCAAATTCCATTAGTAGCCCTGCACTTAAACTTGTCTCATAACTCTCCATCTTGCCAGTACTCCTCCTGCTCCTTCTTCCTCCATTTCTTGCTGACTCCTTGAATCAATCACCTTCCTGCCCCTGAGGAAATCCTTTCCTTACCTACCAAGGGATGGGGATAACAGGGGTTCTTCTGGAGCTGAATCTGGTATCATGCAACAGTCCACATTTGGAAAAGGTGAGAAAAAGGGCCACACAACATGAGTCAGCAGAAATGTTGGCTGTTGTTCCTTGCTGGGGCATGAGATATGGGGCTGAGAGGGTGTCCTTTTGCTTTCGGATTTGGATGATGGCTTATTGGGGCAGGAGATTGGTCTCGGTATCTAATGAGTTAAGAACTGAGGGTGAAGAGAGATAAATAAGGAGGGATATCGGATCAGTATCGGGGGTGAAAGGATATAAGGACTTTTGAAGGGGAGGAAGGATAGTAAATAGGAGGGGCTATAAACACTTTAGGCATGGATTGTTTACAATTAGGTTTGGCACTCAGAGGGGAGTTCATTGTCTATAAGCTCATGCCCACATAAATACAGACATTAGTGATCTATTCTTAAGTTGTTGTTAGAAGCCTGACCCTTATAGGATGGGTCTGAGCTCTTAAGAAATAATTGAATTAAGTAAAGATAAATAGTTTAGACATAGGTTAGGAGAGAGAAAGGGAGAACAAAAGATAAGAGAGAAGAGGGCTCGGAGAGATAGCACAGCGGCGTTTGCCTTGTAAGCAGGACCAAAGGTGGTTGGTTCGAATCCCGGTGTCCCATATGGTCCCCCATGCCTGCCAGGAGCTATTTCTGAGCAGACAGCCAGGAGTAACCCCTGAGCACCGCTGGGTGTGACTCAAAAACAAACAAACAAACAAAAAAAGATAAGAGAGAAGAGAAAAGAAAAATGAATGGGTACAGTAGAAATAAGTTTAAAAAATTTGGCCATTGCATCGGAGTTAAAGGTTTTCCAGTTTCTAGGCACTTCATCACTGACTAGGGTGGGCCTTGCCAAATGAAGGTTTTAGGGTTAGATAGTGTCTGGAGCATTTTAGGATATGCATAGTTTTTGCAATGTGGTAGTGTGGACTATAAGGGATGGCTACCCTATGTAGTATTGTCCATTGCATCTTAGGTATTGTGGTTCCTTTCTTAAAGAGAAACTGACAGCGTGGGTTTAATTTAACCTAGATTGAGTTGATGCAGAATAAGAAGAATAAAGGGGAAAATGAAAAAAAGTAACGGGGAGAGAGAGAGAAAAATGGTGATTTGCAAAGACATATTCGATGAGTAGGACCTGTAACAAAGTCTGTGGTGCATCATTGATTGTTTCAGTGGTCTGAATGATCCTATGATTTAGATCCTACTAGAAGACAAATAATGAATACTGTATATGGTATCTAGTATGACTGAGTACCAAGGTGTAAGATTAGGATAAAATTAGGGCATTAAAACATATTGTTAGTAATCACTGCAGCTAGAGTATGACTTCTACCTGGTTCTGTGGATAAATACCTAAAGACATTAATATAGACCTTTGTAGTTAAAGGATGGTTACATACTTGTTCACTCTAAATTGCTGTTTCCATTGTTGCTGGTTTCTTAATGGTATAATGGATAGTCAAAGCTTTGTTTTGCCCCTCTTCCACTTAATTTGAATACTTCTCGCTAAATGCTGGCAACAATGGTGCTTGGAGTTTCTACTCTATTAGGCCATTGTATTTGTTCATGGGGTATTATATGTACATATTGTATATATTCTAGATCCCTCAGGGCAGTGCTATAATTCTGTATTTATTCTTCTTCTGGCTTACTTCATTCAACATAATATGTTCTAGATCCATCCATGTTGCTGCAAAATCCATGATTGTATCATTTTTAACTGCTATATAGTATTCCATTTTGTATATATTCTAGATCCCTCAGGGCAGTGCTATCATTCTGTATTTATTCTTCTTCTGGCTTACTTCATTCAGCATAATATGTTCTAGATCCATCCATGTTGCTGCAAAATCCATGATTGTATCAGCTCTAACTGCTATGTAGTATTCCATTTTGTATAAATACCACATCTTCATGATCCACTCATCTGTTGTTGGACATTGAGGTTAGTTCCAAATTTTGGCTACTCTAGTAGCAGGAGTCCCATGCTTCCAATCATATTCTGTACCTGGTTCTGTGGATAAATCAATTAGGACATTATTATAGGCATTTGTAGTTAGAGGTTGATTACATACCTGTTCACTCTAAACTGCTGTTTCCATCGTTGCTGGTTTCTTTAAGTTATAATGCAGGGGTCTTCAAACTTTTTAAAGTGGGGGCCGGATTACGGTCCTTTAGAGAGCTGGAGGGCCAGACTATATGAGCTACTAATTCCTACTCACACTGCACATCTTATATAAATAAAATGAAAACCATTTATAAATAAACAAATCACGCACCAGTATTTCAATGGAAACTGTGGGCCTGCTTTTGGCTAATGAGATGGTCAATGTCCAGCTCCATATTTGTCACTGCCAGCCGTAACAAGTGATGCAAGTGGGCATCAGTTAATCTTGATCTGGTTGGAGATTTCAGATGTTTCATTCTTGAAAAAGTCTGTTCACAGGCATAAGTGCTACCAAAGGTGGTTACCATTTTGAGTGCATGGTTCCTGATATTTGGATATGTCTCAGAGGGAAGAGATGCATAGAAATTCAAAAAGTTACTTGACTTAAATGCGTCTTTCAGAGAGTCACAATTTTGCAGTTCATCCAGTTCCATTTGGTAAATTGTAAGGACATTTTCAATCTCAACAGAAAATGAGTTATGAAAAAGTTGTATGTCCTGTTCATGAAGATGAAGTTCTTTGAATCTAAATTGAAACTCCTTTTGTAACAATTCTAGTGAATTCTGTTTCCTTTGGGAATGCAACCAATGGTTTGTCCACTGACAGGTTTTGAGTTGTTGGGAGATAACTGAAGTTTTCCTCCTGTACTTGTTTGATGAGAAGGCCTAATTTTATTTCAAATGCTTTCACATGTGATGCCATATCACAGATGAGCTTTCCCTTGCCTTGAAGTTGCAGATTGAAACTGTTGAGTAGCTCTGTTATATCTGTCAGAAAGGCAAGGTGCCATTTCCATTCTGCATCATTGAGCTCTGGTACTTCTTGGTTTTTTGAAAGTAGAAAATCTGTAATCTGAGAAAGTAAGTCATAGAAACGTTTCAAAACTCTCACTCTACTCAGCCAATGGACTTCTGTGTGGTACAGAACATCTTCATGGGCAACATTTACCTCAGATAGAAATTCCTGAAATTGTCTGTGGTTTAGTGCATGAGTTCTAATGTAATTAACACAAAACACCACAATTTTCATAACAGAGTCCCACTTCAGTGATTTACAACACAGCACTTGTTGGTGGATGAGGCAGTATATGGCAATTGGATGAGGATGGTTATGTTTGTCCATGTCTTGTGTAATGTAAGCAATTACTCCTCTCTTAGACCCTACCATGCTAGGAGCACCATCAGTTGTTACACTGACTAATTTAACCCAGTCCAGCTCCAAACCATTCACAGTTTGGCAAACCTTTTCAAATATATCCACTCCTGTGGTTGTACCTTTGATACTTTGCAGTACAGCAAGCTCTTCTGTGACTTCAAAATACTCATTTGTCCCACGCATATAAATGAGAAGTTGAGCAGAATCACAAACATCATTGCTTTCAACGAGTGCCAAGGAAAAATAGCAAAGTTTCTTTGCAGAGTTTTGCAAATGGTGCAGCAAGTTTTCTCCCATTTCTTCAATCCTTCGTGTCATTGTAACTCCTGAAAGGCTCACTGTATTAAATAAATCGACCTTTTCTGGACACATCTCTTTGGCAACAGAAATAAGGCATTCTTTAACAAATTCTCCTTCCACAAATGGTTTGACATTGTGCGCTATTAGCTTGGCAACTTGAAAACTTGCCCCCAGTGAGGAAGTATTTAACTTTTTCTGCTTCACAAAAGTATTTTGCTGAGTCATCAGTGTATGTTTCAGTTGTAATATTTTATCTTTTCTCACTTCTCCAACCAAACAATCATATTTATCTTTATGTTGAGTTTGATAGTGGCATTGCAAATTGTATTCTTTGAACACAGCAACTATATTCTGGCATATCAGACACACAGCTTTTTCTTTGTACCGCATAAAAAAGTAATCGTAAGTCCACTGTTCTTTGAATATCCTACACTCGCTGTCAATTTTTCTTTTTCTTGACATCATTGTTTCCTAGGGATTCCAAACTGATATTAGTGAAATACAAATATGTGTGTATATATACACAAGTGTATGAACCCCCATTAGTCCCTGACGTGAACACTTACCTCTTGCAGGCTTTTCTAAGCAGACCAACTCAGTCCCTGATAGTTCAGTTATATCTCCCTATATAATGCCCAAATTGATATGTTCGGAATCAGCATGTGAACGCTGAAAAGGAATTGCAAAATGCATATAAAATTTTTAATGCTTCAGCATCAAACCCCTAATTTTCCACATGGGCAATTCAGCACCGAACCCCTAACCTCCCAACCACTACCCACCCCCTAGCTTTGATTTCAGCACTGAACGCCTCACCACCCCCAAAGGGGAATTTTCATATGAGTTACCCACAGCCCAATTGGGCAGAACCCCCCATCAGGCAAAAATTTATTTCTGTGGCACTTTTGACTGACCTTTGGCAATGGAGGGAGTGGAGGAAAACCTCACTGACAGGCAGGCACAGCACACAGATATCACATTGCCTGGGGGTGGAGCACGCGCCTTTTTACAACATATAGTCACCCACATGTGGTACTCCTCGACATGCGGCGTCGGCGCCCTCCAGTGATGTCACCAGGAACGCTCGCACCAAGTGCCAGGCACAAGGGCACATCAGTGTCCCTCTCAACACCGCCCTCACGGCCCACCCTCCCAGCACACAACATGCCGTGGGCGGAGGCGGTTGACGTCATCCCTGAGAAACCGTGACACTGAGTGTATATGCTGGCAGGTATCTTGGCAACCAAACAGCGCTCACTGCTGGCAGGCCAGATCAGACTCCTCTGCAGGCCGCATGTGGCTCCCGGGCCATAGTTTGAAGACCCCTGCCATACACAGTGGTGCTGAAGGTACTCCTAGCTCTTCACTGAGGAATCACTCCTGGTGGGCTCAGGAGACCATATGGTGTAGGGTCCGAATTGCCTACTCAAATCAGCAGTGAGAGTCAAAGACCACCTCCAATAATGCAAAGTGCAGAAGAGATTTTATTTGGCTAGCCGAGGTCCAAGTCTCATCCAACCAGTGGAGACTTGACAAGGACCCCAATTCAAAGTTCCAGACAGTTTTTTGTTTTGTTTTGGTTTGGTTTTGGAGCCACACCCGGCAGTTGCCAGGGGTTATTCCTGGCTCTTGTGCTCAGAAATTGCTCCTGGCAGGCCCAGGTGTTCATATAAGATGCTGGTATTCAAACCACCGTTGGTCCTGGGTCCAATGCCCTACCAGTGCTATCTCTCCGGCCCCTCCAAACAGTATTTTTGTTTTGTTTTTGTTTTTGTTGGGCCGCACCCATTGATGTTCAGGGGTTACTCCTGGCTATGTGCTCAGAAATTGCTCCTGGCTTGGGGGACCATATAGGACGCCAGGGGATCTAAATGGGGTCTGTCTTAGGCTAGCATTTGCAAGGCAGATGCCTCACCTCTAGCACTACAGCTCTGGCCCCCACTCCAAACAGCTTTTTATAGGGCTTACAGACTTCAACAATTTAAGCAGTTCATCCTTCACCACATACATGATTGAGATATATCTATTTGCACACATTAAAGCACATTATTTTATAAAATGATGTCTCAACTTGTTTCTGAATCAGGGGGCCTTATCTGTGGAACATTCCGGACCCACCTTGTTCCTCTATTTCAGCACAACAGGGAATTTCATGTCCTTTAGAGAGTACATTTTGCAGTTTTATCTCTGGGCTGACTCCCTTTGCCTATGGGGAAGTTGTAGAGTGGAAAAATACTTTCCAGTAGCTTTACTGGGGGCTTGGGGATCAGCTTGGTCCTAGGCCCAAGGGGATTTGTTTCTCATAATAGGATCGAACCTGGGTTGGTCTCTTGCAAGGAAAATGTATGCTTGCTGTGCTATTGCTCCAGCCTCCAACCAGATTATCTGTTGCAGAGCTCAGTTTTCTATGGCAAAATCCTCCTACGTTGGGAACTGCTAATTCCAACCATCTTTCCATGGAGGTAATGGGATCACCTTCCCATTTCTTTAACAAATAATGTAGATTTAGTTTGCAGAGGTTTTGCAGAATTAGTTTGGTTTCCTCTTTATAGTTTTTTTCTGCTCTTCTAGAAGTATGTTCTCTCCTTGAGTAGAAACCCTAAGAATTCCCATGTTATTGACATTTTACACAGAGACTGACATAGGCACTTAACACATTTTGCTCCATGAATGGATTTTCTGATAACTGCAGCTTTTTGGCTTAAGGATCACTCCTGGATCACTCCTGGAATGATCCTGAGTGCTCAGGGGATCATCTGGGGGCTGAGGGGTTGAAACTGTGTTGGTTATATGCAAAGCAAGTGCCCGACCTGCTCTGCTCCCTTCGGCTTTCTTGAAGGTGTGGAATTAACCAGACTCAGGAGACCTGCCCAAGTGCTAGAGGAACACCAAAGATACCAACATGGGCAGGAACTTAATTTACTTGCACTAATCATCTGGTTTCTTTTTTCCGTTTAATCTAGACATGCTTAGGGCTTACTCCTGACTCTCTCCTTAGGGTTCACTCCTGTGGTGCTTGAAGACCATATGCATGTTGGGGAATTGAACCCTGGATGGATATGTACAAGGCAAGCACTATATTGTCTCTCCAGCCCACGTATCTTGTATCTATAACAGCTTTAGTTTGAACTTGATCCTTTACACATGCAGTTCTTTTGTTTGATCATATCTTTAGGGTATTTCAATAAAATATTTCATCAAATTTTACTACCTTTTTTTTGGGGGGGGTCACACCCGGCAGCGCTCAGGGCTTACTCCTGGCTCTAGGCTCAGAAATCGCCCCTGACAGGCACAGGGGACCATATGGGATGCTGGGATTTGAACCACCATCCTTTTGCAGGAAAGGCCTTACCTCCATGTCATCTCTCAGGCCCCAGCTTTTACTATCTTGAGTTTTTTTTTTTTTGTTTGTTTGCTTTTGGGTCATACCCAGTAGTGCTCAGGGGTTACTCCTGACTCTGTGCCCAGAAATCGATCCTGGCAGGTTTGGGAGATCATATGGGATGCCAGGATTCGAACCAGGGTCCTCCAATGTTGGCTGCATGCAAGGCAAATGCCTTACCACTGTGCTATCACTCCAGTCCTGTATCTTGAGGTTTTAATATCTGTCTTTCTTCTTCTAGATTTGACTTCAGCCTCTTCAAGCTAAGCTTGAAGCAATGTAGGCCAAGGGGTCAACCAGGAGTTTGAACACTGGTTTTTTACCACTTCCTCGCTGTGAGATTTGGGGCCATGGTATTTAAATAACTAATCATTTGCTACCTCATCTATAAAAAGACTTAAAATATTTGCCTTATTTGATATGAGACTTACATGGGAAGTCTTACGTTACAAGGTCTGTAGTAACATCTTTGAATTGTTAGGTTACCCACCTGTATGGACCATTTTTCTCAGGAACGTGCACATTTTGGAAAAAGATGACATAAAGGCAAGTATTTCTGAGTCCCCAACTACTGAGATTGTGGCCACAGTGAGATGTACTTTTATCAGACATACTTCTAACTTCATTTCTTTAGATAGAAAGAAGAAATATTTCCTTCATTCCTTGACTGGTTCATTTCCAGGCATATGGTTGTTCTGGTTTGATGGCCTAGATAAATGTTCAAAGCCAGACAAAGACACACCAAAAATCTTCCCTGGATGCTGGAATGTCCAAGCAATAAAAGCCCCAGCACCGTAGCTAATCTCCTATAAGGAGATGCCCTGCTCTATTCTTTTAGTTAAAATAAAATAAGATAAAAATTACATTAGCATAGAGACAGCTGTTCCCTTCCCTTTTCCTTTTGTAGGAATTTGTAGCTTTTTTCCTCTCTCTCTCTCTCTCTCTCTCTCTCTCTCTCTCTCTCACTCTCCTTTTTTGGTTTTTGGGCCACACCCGGTGATGCTCAGGGGTTACTCCTGGCCATGCGCTCAGAAATCGCTCCTGGCTTGGGGAATCATATGGGATGCCAGAGGATTGAACCATGGTCTTTCCTAGGTCAGCCCCATGCAAGACAACCCCCGCCCCCATTGCTGTGCCACTGCTCTAGCCCCTAGTTTGGGTCTCTTAATTCTATTGTTGTTGGCATTGTGTTGGGTATTTAGGTCTGATCATTTTTTATATTTCCACTCAATGCCCTCGATACTGCTTTGCCCATGGTACCAACCACTTTTTTTTCTCAATTTGTAGGAAGACAGAAATATGAGGTAGAACAAGATGATTCATGTTCTATGGTTCTGTTAAAAACTAAAAAGAAAGTGGATGAGAGCCACTGTCTAGAAGCAATAAATATAAATTTAAAAGAAGAAAAAGAAAAAGGGGAGGCTGGTATGGCAATTTTTTTTCCTTTTGGTTTTTGTTTGTATAGGCACAATCAGTATTAAGGAAATTAGAAAGAAAATTCCCTTAACCTAAGAGATACCCCAAGGTCTTTCTTTATGGTGCTAGGAAACGTTCTGCTCAGTTGTGGTTGTCAAAGTCAGTCTTCTTTTATTGGAGATCTTGGTTTTTGCACAGATCCTAGGATGAAGTCTAGGATAGAGTATTTCTTTATGGTTCCAGAAGTTCTGCTCAGTCAGTCTTCTGTAATTAGTAATCTTGGTTTTTGCAGAGATCAAAAGACAGTGTGTCTTCTGATATAATCTCACCATTAGGTGATGAGGTAGTGCAACCTGTCCTTAGATCAACATGTTGCTATTTTCTTGTCATTAGGATTTTGTATGAACCTACCCTGGTGCAAGTTGGTGCCAGAGGGGTATTAGGGACTCCCCGGGGGGTGGAGAGAGTTTGATTCCTGGTGCTGCTGCAGGGAACTTTGCCAGTTTTAAGGTTGGGATCCAGGATTCAGGGTTCAACAGTCAATGTCCAATCACATGAGGTCTAAGTTGAGTCCCCATGACAAATGTTCAGGGTGGATGGAGCTCCTGTATTATAAAATTTATGGGTTTTTATCCCTAGTAGATAAGAGCTTGTTTCTGTACAAACGGTTTTTCTATTTTAGTGTGCCTATGCAAAAAAAAAAATGATGCCATATTATATTGTTGTGCATTTGGGGGTAAACATGACAAGCTATACAATCTCTGTGCTTTGGTTTTGACCTGAGCTTTTATCCTAAGCAAGACTTTTTTTTTTACCCAGATAGTCTCAAAGTGGCCTTTATTTCACCCAATTATTTCCATAAAAATATGGAATGCTTCATGAATTTGTGTGTCATTTTCTACGATAATTTCATACAAAGCAGAACCAAAGCAAGCACACACACACACACAAACGAGATAGAGGAGCTACTGTACATTTGGAAATAAATACACTAAGAGGTATAATTAGTAAGGCATTAAACATACAAAGAAAATATAGATATCCCCACTAAGTATTTTTAAGTAGTCTTGGTGGGGAGATGAGATTCAGAGCACATTTCATCCCACACCATGATCTTATTGAGTCTGAGAAATGGTTTGCAGCAGTAAGGGTCAGGTAGTGTCTTTGAGCTGGGGGGTCCCTCTGAAGCGGAATTCATGCAAGTGTCCACAATAAAGGGGTGGGAGAAAAAGCTGCATAGCAGGAGTGGTGGTTGCAACTTCTTGCTGGAGTAAGATGTGGGGTCACATCTTTGGGATGCCACTTCACTTTGGGAGCCAGATGACAGCTTACTGGGACAGGGGGACAGTCTTGGTTTCTAAGGAGTTACAAACTGAGGGTAAAGATGGTTAAATAGGGAGTGATAACAGATCAGGATTGAGGGGGTGAGAGGGTAAAAGGAGTTCTGAATGTGGGGAGAAGGATAATATATAACAGGGGCTAATACAATATAGGAATGGATTGTTTACAATATAGATTAGGTAAACATAGGAGTCCACTGCATACATACTCACACACACACTTATAGACAGATATTAGAGATCTATTCATAGGTTGTAGTTGGAGGCCTAACACTTATGGGATGGGTCAGAACACTTAAAAATAATTGAATTAAGAGAAAATAAATATTGCTGGAGTGATAGCACAGCAGTAGGGCATTTGTCTTGTATGCGTCCAACCTTGGATGAACCCCAGTTTGATTCCTGGCATTCCATATGGTCCCTGTGCTTGCCAGGAACGATATCTAGCACAGATCTGGGAGTAATTCTCGAGTGTCACTGGGTGTGACCCAAAAATCCAAGGGAAAAAAAGAAATATATTTTTTAAAAAAGAAAAAAAAATAAAGAAAAATAAATTGGGCTGGCACATTGGAGGGAAAAGGTTTTTCCTATTTCTAGGCACTTAATCACTATTCAAGAGAATTACTATATAGTCAATATAGGCACGAAGTTAAAATTTTTTTTAACATTTTATAATGGTGGTGTGCCTTCATTTTTTTTTTTTTCCATGAAAAGTGTGCCTTACCTCAGAAGAAAGGGCATATTCCATTCTCCCCTGAACCAGGAAAGCCATCCACGAAACATCCAGGCTGGTCTATAACATCACCTGGAAGCAATCCTCTACCACGGAAGACCTACACTGCTCAGACTTCGACCTGCTCAAAAGAGACTTCCCTTAACACTGAGAAGACTTAACAACAACAACGACCTGCTTACAGGACAGGGCTCCCTGCATTGCCCTTTGATTGTGAGGTGAAAGGAGAGGATGCTCCACGTCCTGACTTCAATGTAAGATATGCAGATTCCAGGATCTTTAATACAGAAACATGATACCAACAACAGAGACTGTGTGAAAAATAAAAGTGTGTTGGCACTACAGACAATGTATTGGATTGGACGATCTAGCTTGCTTGGAGCCTAGACTTGGTCTTGTGCCAGGAAACTTCAGGGGTCTGGTCTCTTTGTATTTAGGCCAAGGTTATTTCTTTCCATGTCCCTCATATTTTGGTGGGCCTATGCAAACAACAATTGCCACTCTAACACCATTCTTACTCTGCTCCTTTGACTCTAATCCTTAAAAAGAACTCACTTAAAATTTGAGGTTAACTTAAGCTAATATGCATGTATATGGAAATGTAAGAAACTACTATGCCTGTAATGTTTAAGGAGTGACATAAGTTTTATGGCTTTAGATTGCCTTGTGTACTGTTAAGAAATATTATAATGTGTTACAATCTGGGGACTTGAGGGACAAAGTAATTGTACATGGATTCTGTCTTATTTATCTTAATGTTCTTTGGCTGAAATTTCAAAGTTAAGATATCAGCAAGGGAGGGGCCGGGCGGTGGCGCTAAAGGTAAGGTGCCTGCCTTGCCTGCGCTAGCATTGGACGGACCGCGGTTCGATCCCCCGGTGTCCCATATGGTCCCCCAAGCCAGGAGCAACTTCTGAGCGCATAGCCAGGAGTAACCCCTGAGCGTTACCGGGTGTGGCCCAAAAACCAAAAAAAAAAAAAAAAAAAAAAAAAAAAAAAAAAAAAAAAAAAAAAAAAAGATATCAGCAAGGGGACTTCTGAGAATTATGTTATGGGTGATTGTCCTTCCACTGTAACTTTACCTTGTCCTCTTACTTTGCACCCTTGTTCTCATAATTAAAAATAAAAATTAAAAAAAAAAAAGAAAAGTGTGCCTTTGCACACAAAAAAGGTTGAAAACAGCGGTTTAAATATATCATTTCACTGTCTTCTCGCTTGAATTGTTTCAAATGGGAGATCTGGTTTGATTCTTATGTTTCTTCCTTTGTACTTGAGGTTTTTATCCTCCCTTATTGCTTTAAGGAATTTATCTTTCTCTTTGCTTTGGCCATTTGTATTACTATATGTCTTAGTGTTGGTCTATTAGGGTCCATTTTATTTGGAACGCTTTTCACCTCTTGGATTTGTACAGGTGTCTTTTCTGTTATTATTTCCTTCACTACTTTTCTTCCCTGGTACTCTTACAATTAGTACATTATTTCTTTTGTCTTTGTTCATTAAGTACCTTACATTTTCTTTTAATGTTTTCTCTGGTTTCTTTGTTGACTTCTTTGTTGTTTCTGGCTTGTATTTTGTCTTCAAGTTCATCCATATGATTCTTTATATGTATATTTTTGCTACTGTGGCTTGCTAGCATATTTTTTAGTTCCGTCAGTTCCATTTGTATGGGCTCTCTCATCCTCTGATAGAACTTAGAAAATTCTGAGTGTGGAATTGTTGCTTCTATGAATTGCTCTTCTATGGATTTCTTAATTTCTTTGGTTAGTGATTATTTGAATTCCATTGCTAAGACATTAAATGGTTTTAGGTCTTCATCTATTAAGTTTGTGTCTTTTGGAGGACTTGGAAATCTGTTAGAATTTCTCTCCATATCTCCATCTGTTAATGTCTTCCTTAATTTTTCCATTGTTCTTTGCATAGGGTGAGTTGGGGTGCTGAAATTTCATTTTTTTAATGGTCTGTTTTGACTGCAGACCTCCTCTACCCTGCAGTGCTTAAGTGGGGTGATGACAGTGACCGTTTGGAGATTGAGCCCTGCTCTCAGGTCTCATGCCCTCCTCTCTCACCTGTGGTGTGGTGGCCCCAAACCTCCTCTGCCTGTTGGTGCCTGAGTGGGATTATGACAGTGACTGTGCAGAGGTTGAGCCCTGCTCTCCTGGATTCTCTCTTTTGATAGATTTATTCTTTGAGTTGGATGAATTGTCTATGGATTTCTTAATTTCTTTGGTTAGTGATTCTTTAAATTCCATTGCTAAGACAATAAATGCTGGGGCCAGAGAGATAGCATGGAGGTAAGGCATTTGCTTTGCATGTAGAAGGACGGTGGTTTGAATCCCGGCATCCTATATGGTACCCTGTGCCTGCCAGGGGCGATTTCTGAGCATAAGGCCAGGAGGAACTCCTGAGCACTGCCAGGTGTGATCCAAAAAAAAAAAAAAAAAAGACAATAAATGCTGAATTTAGGTCCTCATCTATGAAGTTTGTGCATTTTGAAGAACCTGGGAATTTGCTAAGATTTCTCTCCATATCCTCAGCTGCTGGTGTCTTTCTTAATTTCCAATTATTCTTTGCATAGGGTGGGTTAGGGTGCTGGAGTTTCAGGGTGTTTTTTAAAAAGTGGTCTGTTTAATTGTGTAAAAGGTGGTTGGAGGTAGATTTGTTTTAGAAATTTTTTGTTCTATTATGTGCAAGGTACCCAAGTATGGTAGAGATGTTGCAGTTTAGTTTGTTGGGTTTTTCCCTTGTTTGGGGCTATATATTTTCTAAGGGAGAAATAAGTTAGGCATGGTCTGCCTAGGACTGCCTGGTATAGATTGAAGTGTCAGTGGATTTTGTGGGGCAGCAGGACTATGGCCAGATTCCACTGATCTCTCCTGACTGGTGGCGGCTGGAAGCGCCATTACACGCAGTCCAGCTTTAAATCTGCCTTAGGTTCCTTGCATCCCAGCACCAAAGCTGGGGTGCAAAGTTGGGGTGATGAGGACTTATGGGGGGTTGCACCTGGCTTACCCCAGCCAGACAAGAGGAGGCTTCTGACCAGCAGTGGCTGGAGGTGCCAAGATCGGGTCTTTTTGAGAAAATGTTTGAAATGACTTTGGGGACTGATGTGGAATTGTTGATATATTTCCACTCCCTATGGATTTGAATAGCCATGTGTGTTTTATCTGTTTGACATAAGATCAGTAATGATCTCACCCAGACAGGGGTGTTTCTCACCTGAGGTTTGTGTTTCTCACCTGAGGGGCCCTGTAGAACCTCAAGATATTGTAAGGGATCCATGAAAAGATAGTTGGGTCCAAATTGTTGAGGAGGCATAGAAAGAAAACAAGATGTAAGGGGACCACAGTTGGAAGCAGGAAGAAAAACACTTGGTGTAGACACAGATTCCTGGTCTTTGAAGTTCTGTAGAGGCCCCTGTGGCACTTTCAAGAGTACCAACTAGAGAGTTGGAGTGATCGTAGAAGGTAAGGCCTTTGGTCTCCGGCATCCTAAATGGGTTCCTAAACACAACCAGGAATTACTTGTGAATGTTGAGCCAGAAGTGAGTCCTGAGCATCACCAAGTGTGACCCAAAACCCAAAAAAGAAAACACACACACACACACACACACAACCAGCCAGGGACTGAAGTAATGGTACACTGGGTAGTGCATTTACCTTGCATGTATCTGACTAACCCCAGTTCAATCTCCAGAACCTCAGATGGTCTCTGAGCACTGTCAGGAATTATTTTTGAGCTAGCAGAGCCAAAGTAAGGCCTGAACATAGCTGGTTGGTTTCAAAACTAAAAAAGTAAGAAATACCAACAGGCCCCAACAAAAAGACATTTGTCTTTCTTCCCAGGCAAGAACACTAAACCTGGGATGTCCTCATGCAACTTTTCTTTCCATTGACATTGATGGTCCCAATGAATATGGCATAGGCCATGCTAAAGTCACATAAAAGAGGAAATACCTAGGGGCTGGATACAGTACAGTAGATAGAGCATGCAGCCAACCTAGGTTCAATTCCCTATGTCCCCTATACCCTGTAAGGAGTGATTGTAGCCTCCAAACAAATAAAAACAAAAGATGGGGTTCTGAAGACCCATCAACATGGATCCAAAACCATTTCTGTTCAGAGGTGATGCTTCTTTATTTTTATGGGTGGTGGGATTCGGCCATGTCTGTGGGTCATAATATTCTAAGAGCACACCCGCTCATCCACTGACCACAAAGGGTTTGAATCAGGGTGGTCTTCCCCAAGGTAGACAGCAGTCCCCAAGCTCTGCCTCCATCTCTCCGGGCAGGCCCCCCACATACTGAGCAACACAGCTTCTCCCCCCTCACAGTCTTTTGCCACTGAGCCATGAACAAACCATACACAAAGAAATGCCTTATTTTTTTTCTTCTTCTTCAATTTAATTGAAGTTACTTAGAAAAATAATCAGGCTTGAATGGCTTTTCCTGGAGGAAGGTTCATGAACATTTCACACTTATGTTGGCAATGTAGAATTCAGCTTCCTTGAACAGTACAATAAAATACAGGGAGTTTTCTACAATAAGCCCTCTACTGCATACAGATATGTAAAAAGAAAAAAAAGGTTCCCTGGAGAGGTTTCCTTCCATGTTCAAGTATCATACTGAGCATGCTCAGAAGGAAACAGAGGCAGCCTCTGGGGATCCAACAAAGTCACAGGCAGGGGTGCACCTGCTCATGGTCAAAGAGGGTGTGCAGGGTCTTGTTTCTTGTTCAGGGAGGTCAGTGGGTGGTGTTGGGAAAAGGCATTGTGTGGGAAGTGCAGGGAGCATGAAGTCAGGCCTGCTGACAGAAGGGTGGGCACAGGGTTCTGATGGAAAAGGACAGAGCAGCTTGGACTGGGTTGGGGGGTAAGGAGATGGGTAGGACCAGGCTGAGAGGAACCTCTTGAACAATCTGCCAGGGTAGAAGAGGGTCTTTGTGACCCCTTCCTCTTTTTGGTCTAAAACATGACAGTCATGTAGAGTCAGGACTTGCTTCTGCTAGTGGATTTTCAAGCGGTTCTCATGCCTTTGTCAAGTGTCTATGTCCCACTGCCCTGGGGTGGCCACAGAGTTTGAACAAGCCCACCAGGACAGAGGAAGGGAAGAATGTCTTAGACACCAAACTCCCAGATCCACTGGGGAGGGAATAGGGTTGGTCTTGAGAAACTGAGAAATGTAGGTCCTGTGAATGATAACCGAGAATTTTCCAGGAAGAGTGCATGAGTAGGAACACCTTTATTAATGCCCTGGGTGTACCTGGCTTGCAAATACTGCAGTACCTTTGATGAGGTGCTCAGAGATGGGGGCCCTTGTCTGTACTTTTCTCTACTGAAGTATGCAAAAGAAAGTTTGCAAAAATTTTTCTTTTACAAAAACACACATTCCCTGGCATATTTTTACCCATGAACTTCTTTTCTCTTTTGTTAAACAATGACAAGAATACATTTTTTACATTCTTCAAAAAAGCCAAAGAAAGGGAGGGAAAAAAAGGTTATTTTTATGCTATCAGAAACGAATAGGTGAACCCAAAGTGAAAGACTAGAGAAAGCAGCCCTCATTGTGGACCCAGACTGGGTGGACTGTTCTTGGGAGGACAATCCATATCACTTGAGAGAAAGTGAGAGAAGGCAGGAGGAAGAAGGCAAACTTTGTACGCTACGCAGCGTGCTCACAGTTAAACCAGACAGACCCGAACATGCGCAATGGGTAAAAGCAGAGACAGTTATCCAGAGAACAATGAAAAAAGCACAGGACCAACAACCGCAGTGTGGGATGAAGAAGTGTTGTCAGGGCTTCAACTCACATTGCTTTTAAATCCTGGGAAGCAGGGCAGCAAAAGCCCTTTCATTCTGTCAACATTATACCAGATGTGCCTCCCCTCTGCTTCTGGGGGAGGCAAAAATACAATGTCTAAGATTCAAACCATTGCACTTAAGGAACTGATACATTTGTACTTGGAGTAAAACCTCGTAGAGATGAAGCAGTGCTATGTTTTGGGTTTGGCAGAGAAGGCTGGGGGTTATCTTTGAAGAACTAAGATGAACAGAATCAACTTGCCCAACGTCTATTTTGTGGAATATTAATTAGCTCAGGGACATGATCTGCAAAGTAGCCATACCTGTCAGGTACGTTGGGGAAAGGCTACCCCCGAATGATGTTTCCGAGGGCAGGGAGTGGGAGTTCTTAATGCACTGAATACTTTCAGGGCTCTGGAAAGTCACAGAGAAAAGAAAAGGACTGAAACTCCTTTTCCCCAGGATCTCTGAAGTTGAAGCCGTAAGGGCATGCCCATGTCAACTTCTTGTTTCTGTGCAGCACATGCCAAAATGCGGGGTAATCACTTTCATTTGGAGGAGCCCCCTTTGTCAGGCCAGTTACATGCCCCGAACTGGAGTTCCCTGCCCAGTTCTAAGAAAACAGCCGAGGTCTGTGATGGGTCTGGGTAAAGCACGTTGCATAAATATCTCTCTACCTAGAAAAGGGCTTCTGCGCCCTTTACAGAGAGCAGAAGGCTTGGCAAGAAGGGACACAGCACTTCACCAACAGCCCCAGTCACCCACCCACCCAGGCATACAGCTCACTGACAATCAAAATAAAATAATTTCCTCACTGAGAGGCAGCAGCTGCTGCTTACTTCTTGGCTGCGAATTTATTACTCATTCTTTATTTTTTGTTTAGAATATCCTTCTCATCCCTTTAGTCTCAACAGCATATAAAAACAAAAATGAAAAACTTAGCCATACCCATTCCACCCCACCCCCTATTATTAGACTATTATCATTATTATTATATACACAGTAGCTGCTACCAACTCATTCACTAGCAGTAAGAGAACTGTAGCTCAAACATCAACCAAGGCAGTAGAAATGGCTGGAAGTGAGAAGCGAGCATGTATAGATGCCAATGAGCAAGCACCCATGGGCAGGGCTAGTTGCAGTCTAGGGTTGCCGTGGTGCAGAGGACTGCATGAAGATCAGAGAAAGCTGGCCTGCTCATTTACAACCTGGGAAGGGCTGTGCGTGTCTCTGAGAGCAGGGAGCCCATTCTGATCTTCATGGGGAAAGAAATGCCAGACCACTGTAAAACCCTGAAGGCAGGAGTCTTGTTAAGGCATTTCACTCTGGGACAAGCTAAAGACTAGCAAACAATTCTGGCCTAGGGCAACATGGAGGCTGGGCTGCAGATGACAAGAGGAGGCACTTAGTGTGGCAAATGTCCCCCTTCCCTCACCCAAGGTGAACACCACTAACAGTCCTCCACACAGGTGCCTGGCTCATCTGATGTGAGGCTTAAAGGCAGACACTACTAGGAACTCAAACACCTTTCTGTCATGGGCAGTGAACCAGGAAAACTGATCTAGAGACGTGGCCTGCTTGTATATGGTTTTTTAAATGTGGGCGGCGGGGGGTGGGGTGGGGTGTGGAGGAAATGCACATTTGTTGGTGTTTCTATAAACTTTTTATGCATGAATAGTTCAAACCTCATGTGAAGTCCACAAAAACCAGGGGATTGCTAAACTTTTGTATCTGTCAAGCTGGACCGTATGTCTGTCTATGTAAAAGCTTCTTGAGGGCCAAGGCTATTGGTTTTGTTGAATGTCCTATCCGTAGAGCCTAGAATTAGGCCTAGCACATAATAGTTGGTCAATAAATACTTGTAGCCTATAAAGCAACAGCTGCTTCTCTCACAACTGGCACTGCCAGTTTAAAATTTCTGTAGAAAAGTTTATTCTATTCAACTGCTAATTCTTGTGAAAAAAAAAAAGCAAAAAAAGCAACAAATGCAAAACAAACAAACAAAAAAAAGAGGTCATATCGGCTCTCTTCTTAAAGAAAACAGAAAAACCTCACATTTCGTTAGTGCAAGGGATTTCTGAGTTTGGACAATGAAGATGTCTGAGAGAATTTCTGAAAGAGCATCTATTCAAGAAACAACGGTGCTCTCCTTGCATCATGATGTTCTGAGGTTGATTGAGACATTTCTACCTCAGGATAGGCAGGTGCAAGTACAGAAGAAAACAGTTTTCTGCAAAGACACTGGCATCTTGCTGGTGTGAAAAAGAAATCCGGACAGAGACCATGTTTAAATATCTATAAATAATATTAATTCAAACTTACGGAATGCACAGCTCATGGCATTCACCAGCACATAAGGAACACTTTGAGACAGTGATGCCAAATTTATGTCTAAAAACAAGGACACTGACCCTCAGGCCCCTGCATCTGTGTCCTTCCCACCTATTTAAAGGACTTTAAATAATTCCCACCTATGCTGCTCGCAGCATCTCCTCCCCCAAGAAACATTAATTTACAAAATAACCCAAGATCTATATAATTCTTTTGACAAATAAAAATCTTAAATTAAAAAGCACATTGCTCTCTCTCCCACTTTCCCCCACCCCTCCACCCCTTTTCCCTCCCGCTTCCCCATCCCTCATTCCAATTTCAGGTAGCTTGGCACTGAGTAATTGAACATTAAAAAATCGAGTTTGTAGACTTCGTAGAGCTGCGTTTGATGCTCTGAGCTGATGTTCTGGAAGAACTCTGTGGTCATTTCATCAGTAGTTCTGGTGGACTTGGCATAGGTGGGGAACTTCAGGTAGCTGCCCACGCCGGCCAGCTGCAGGACGTAGTTGGAATCCTCCTCGAGTGTCTCGTACTTGCCCACGAGGTCGTAGCGGATGTGGCACGGGTGGCAGAGGGAATGGACCGTCTGCCAGTGCTCGTTGAAGGGCTCCTCACGCTGTGTGTGCGGGTCAATGAGATAGGCCACGAACTCCTCAAACTTGACGTCATCCCCCTTGCGCAGCGCCTCCTGCGTGGCGTTCTTGCGCTGGCGCCGGATGATCTTGGTGCCGTAGCGCTTGTGGAAGGATGTGTTGTACTTCTGCGTGAACTTGTTGCGGTAGGCCGACACCAGGCGCTCGAAGGGCTCGCGGACGAACAGGAACTTCAGATAGCTTTTCAAGCGGTGGTTGATTTCGGGAATGCTGTACTGGTTCAGGGTCTTCAGGTTGGCCGACACGTGTGCCTCGTTGGCTGGAATTTCCATGGGGTCACTGTACTTGCCGCGCCCAGTCAGGACCATCATGAGCCGCTTCCAGTTGGTGCAGGCCACCTTGGGCACGTAGCAGTAGATGAGCTCGTGGTCCTCATCCACCACCAGATGCTTCAGGTCGTTGGGGGTCAGCACCCGCCGCTTGCGACTCAGGGCGCTGTTGGCCCTGCAGGCATCTGTGACCTGGTCTCGCCGCGTCTGGTGCAGGATGGCAGTGTTGGAGAGCTCCAGCTGCAGAGTGGGGGAGGGCGGGCAAGAAGAGAAGGAACGTCAGTGTCTGGGATAGTCCACTTGGCCAGGAGAGCCAGCAAAGCCGCCCATGAACGACCCAACGATGTATGGAGGATTCAACCCCAGCCGCACACCACACCATGTGGAACCGCACCACAGCCCTGCATGCCTGGCATTTTTACCAAAGCTATATGCCCCTATTTCCTTTTCTCTACATAACCACCTGGAAATGTTAAGAGGATGCATTGGGCGATACCAAAACCTACCGTGGTGCCATGGTGGGCAGTGGAGATGTAGTGATTAGGAAAGGACAGCGATGTGTCTGGATAGTACTACAGATGGGGTATTTTCCTTTTTTTTTTTTTGGTTTTTGGGTCACACCCGGCAGTGCTCAGGGGTTACTCCTGGCTCTACGCTCAGAAATCGCTCCTGGCAGGCACAGGAGACCACATGGGATGCCGGGATTTAAACCACTGACCTACATGAACGACAAATGCTTTACCTCCATGCTATCTCTCCAGCCTCATGGGGTATTTTCCTTACATGTGGCTGACTCAGGTTCTCTCCTTGGTACCTGATACCTGATATCCTGGTACCTGATTCTGTCCCTGGTATCCTGATCCCCCCAGGAGTGAGCCTTGAGCATAGCTGGGTGTGACATAAAAAGAAAGAGAAAAGAGGAAAAGAGAAAAGGAAGGAAAGAAGGAAGAAAAAACAGTCTCAGGGTTACTAAAGCAAAAAATGAAAAAGAACATTTCCATTACTGAATTCTTAGCCCTCAGCAGATTCTGCACTACATAGATCTAGTACTTCGAGTTTCAGTGCAGTAGATCAGAATTCTTTTTTTTTTTTTTTTTGCGGGAGGTCACACCCAGCAGTGCTCAGGGGTTACTCCTGGCTCTACGCTCAGAAATCGCTCCTGGCAGGCTCGGGGGACCATATGGGATGTAGGGATTTGAACCACCATCCTTCTACATGCAAGGCAAATGCCTTACCTCCATGCTATCTCTGGCCCCTGGTCAGAACTCCTGGTGCAGAGAATTTTGACTTCTTGTAGGACTCCAAGTATGTGTTTTTGAGGGCCACCAGAACAAAGCACCCTAAGACAGGTTGGGTTGAGGAAGCTGAAAGGGAGGTCATCTGACTGGCCTGCAAACCACCACCTTCACTAGACTACTCCTCTGAGCTCACTCACCCAGGGTCTCTCTCTCTCCTACGGTACCTGTCAGAATCCTAATGGATTGGGTGACCCTGGTGCCTCGTTATAGCAGAGGCACCCCTTTGAAGCTTCTAGATGCTGCTATGTTGGGAGCTGGGTTCCAGGGTATGAATTGGGAGAGGAACCAGTCCTCAGCTCAGGGGACACTGCAGCTGCTTTGTTGGGACAGTAACCTGACATCATGTCACATGGATCTATTGGAAACCAACCACTTCTTCATTACAGAGTCCAAGTCTGTGGCTGAGAAACTCTCAGCCCTGAACTTCCATCTTCTCCTTTTCATTTCTCCCCACAATAGGATGCTGATACTGGGAAACATGGACTCTGGCCTCTGGGCTGAGTACTGCTTCCTTGCCAAGATGTATATTTTTAATCTGAGTGTTTTAAAAAAGCAGCTGCAATTACTGTCAGACCTAAATTTAGGCCCCATTTGAAAAAAAGTCTCTCAAACTTTACAACATTTCATCTTAAAAGGAAGAGGGGCCTCCCTTAAATTAAATCCTCCTCACTGGTGGTTACATTTCCCCTGGCACAGAACTTCATGGAAGGAGGAGCCAGGGTCCCCAGGTGGGGTGATGAGTGCCAGGCAAACACACAGGAAAAGCTTAATTCCAACCCTCAAGGGAGTGAGGGCTGGAATTATCTCCAAACAACTGCCTGCTTGGGTCCACCCTGATTCTCAATCTGAAAATCCCACCATGAGCCCCAATGCCAACCGAGCCCTACCAGCTCTGGCCTGAACTGCCACAGTCATGTCAATTATAGGACCAATTGGACTGAGAAACAGAGAATCCAGTGATCCCATTTGCTGGACTTCCATTATTTTTCCTTCTGGATCAGAAATGCCTAAACTTGCATGAAAACAAAAACTAGTTAGGAGAAAGCAATAGAGAAACCAAGTCCACAGCAAAGAAGAGGCAGTTCATTTCTGGAAAATCTTCCAGGCACCCACTATTTTGAATTCCCAAGTGCTCAGTGTCCTTCAAATAAGTGACTTGCTATTGGGCTACAGCAACTGTACAGAAGATGGGGCTCTTGCTTTGCATGTGGCCATTGTGAATTCAACACCTGATACTGCATATGGTTCCAGGAGCCCTGGCAGGAGTGACCCTGAGTGCAGAGGCAGGAGTAAGAACAGCCTAAGCATTGCAGGGTGTGTTCCCCAAACAAAAAAAAGAAACTTGCTATTAAGAAAGACAAAGAAATAAACTTAAGGCTTAAGTCCAGGGATTGTGGAACAGGGTCAGGGCCCCATCCAAGCAGTCTGTGCTGAGATCTGGTGACTCAAAACCCTCCAGGCCCACCTGAAAAATGTCCCCCAGGCTTCCACTCTGACAGCTTTCCTGAGGTCCCAGGAGAGCCCTACACTCCATCCCAGAGATGTGATGCAACTGCTATGGGTGTGGCTAGCTCTCTTGGGGTATTCTAAAGCCACTGCATGGGACAGGCTAGAGCCACTCTCTTGCCAGCATCTGGAAATGAAGCAGGCCTCTAGATCCAGAAGCCATGCCTTCCTGGTCCTCAGTATCAAGTAGGCCAGAGGCCACTACGCCGGATGCCTAAGTGTCTCTGTGCCTTTACATCCTCATTAGGAATGATGTGCTTTAAAGTCAGCATCCTTCAACCTTTCTACACCTGTGGAAAACTTGTCCTGAACATGGCCGACCCAGGTTCAATCCCTGGCATCCAATATGATCCCGAGTACTGCCAGGATTGATCCCTAAGCAGAGTGCTTCCTGAGCAAAGAGGTCCTCTGAGCATGGGCCAGGAGTAAGCCCTGAAACTACTGGGTGTAGCTCTCAAACCAAAAAATAATAACCTTGAACAATGAAGTGTCCAGACAAAGATGGGTTGTTTCAGACTCATTTTGAGGTACTTTTTGCGTGGATGGGACTTACATTTTATGGTCAGGGTAAGGTCACAAACTCAAATGCCCTTGGGAATATTTGGGAGTCCCTGAGTCACTGATGGTGGGAGGTATCTCTGTTACCACATGGTGATGGGAATGGGCTCCTTTTATTCAATTTCTTTATTTCCCTTTCTTTGCATGTTTCGGGGATCCAAACCAGGTCTCCTTCATGCAAGGCATGTGCCTCATCCCTGGACCATATCCCTGCCCTATGAAGCATTCAGAGAAGTCAGGAGAAAGAGTTTATGCTTCATCTCTGCATCCCTCAATATTGGCTACAATAATGACAAACTGTTTCCTATAGTTTGGAGGCCTATAGTTACCTATCGTTTGTGGGCTACTTGCAGTCCCCAGAAGCCCTCACCTGGCAGCTGAAGCTGGTAAGGGGCAGTCTTGTAGCATGCTGTGCTGAGCAGCTGCTAACTTGGCTCAGTTAACCAAAGGGCAACCCAGAAATGAGGAGTGATGGTACATGGGGACATTGTGTGAAGGAACTATAGGTGGAGTGGCTAGACCTGAAGAGAAGGCTCCCAGGCTCCCCAGTTCTGGGGAGAAGCCACTGCACCCTGGCTCAGCTACGCCCACTATCCTGTTTCTTGGTTTTTGTTTTTGTTGTTGGTTGGTTGGTTGGTTGGTTGGTTGGTTTTGGTTTGGGAGGCAAAGCTGGTGGTATTCCTGGCTTACATCTATCTCTGTGCTCAGGAGTCATAATGTGGAGATCAAGCCTGGGTCAGCTACATGCAAGGCAAATGCTTTAACTCCTGGACTAGTCACTCCGGTTCAAAGGGGAATATCTCTCATTGTTTGGGTCATTATTGTCTCTCCAATGGCTGCCACATTTAAGACATCAAAGCCTTACACCATGAGTCATGAGTGAATGAACACATACAAAAAGAACCACCTTGGGTCAGGGGGGTTTCAAAGGCCAAAGGTTGCCCCAGATTCTTGTGGTACAGGCCAGCCTTTCTGCTCCTCTCCTACAGCTGCCCCCAAGAGCTCAACCTCAACAAAGACAAGCAGCTGGGGCTCTCGAAAGTGGGGGTGCAAGAGCCTCTGATGATGGTGAGGCTCCCCAAGTGGGGAGACCAGGAAATGGGGGAGGAAAACACAGTCGAGGGTGGGGTGGGGGGCTTCAGGCTACTAGAGATCCTTTCAGCCCCTCCAAGTGTGGCTTATAGAGCCCCCTTCCCCCATTTTCATCTGGGATCAGCTGTTCAGGCTTCTGGGGCTGGGCAGGGTGAAGGGGGTTGCCAAGGCTCCTGGCTCCAGTGAATGGAGGCCCAGAAGCTAGTCAACAGCAGGGGAGGGCTCAGCTCTTGGTGCGAAAGGCTGGACTTCCTGTGGCATCAACGACCAATGCGTGGGGTGTCCATGCACCTGCTGGCAGGGTAGAGTGGAGGGTCCCCCATTGTGCAGCCTCTGAAAGCTCATCCTTCTCTCAGCCCAAGAGGCTGACTGCCACCCTGATCACTATGGGCCTCACACAGGCCCAAGATCTTGGGAATCAGGGTGTTAGGACTATCCAACCTCTCTGGGACTCCCTCTGAAACTATTCAGTACTTCCTACACTCCCCAGAGTGTCAGCACACTTGTATTCTGCTCAGAGCACCAGATTCTCTCAGACCTTCCTTTCCTCATCAGTGAAATGGGACAGTAAGTGTCTACTTTTCAAAGGATTTTTCGTTTGTTTTTTCTTTTATTGTTTGTTGTTTTTATTGGGAGGCACACAGAGCAGTACTCCAGTAACTATGTGGTGACCAAACCAGGGCCTTCTGATTTCTAAAGAAAGAGCATTAGCATTCTGAGCTGCCTTTCCAAACCTACTTTTTTTTGTTTGTTTGCTTTTTGGCCACTATCGGCAGTGCTAGGGGGTCATTCCTGACTCTGCGCTCAGAAATCACTCCTGGCAAGCTTGGGGGACCATATGAGATGCTGGAGATTGAACCCGGGACAGCTGCATGTAAGGCAAATGCCCTATCCTCTGTGCTCTGGCACCCCAACCCTACATTTTTATGTGTGATTTTTTGTGTATGTGTGGGAAGTTGACCAAGTGGTACTCAGGAACCATCTGTAGTTCTGGGGATCAAGGCAGAGTTAGTTGCATTTAAGGCAAAAGCTTTAATCCCTGTACTCTCCAGTCTTTTCTGTTTCTATCTTTGTTTTGTTTTGGGGCCATACCTGGTGGTGCTCAGGGGACCATATTGGGTAAAAGGGATCACAGCTGGGTCAGCTGCTTGTAAGCAAATGCTCCACTTGCTATACTATTGATCCTGCCCAGAATTCTTTTATAAGTGGTGTAGTGATGCTTGGGGGGACTCAGGAAACTATGTAGGACCTCATTCATGTACTCCAATTTGGGCTAGCTCTATGGTCCCTCAGGGTCATTCAGAATCATCCACAAGAAAGCCCCGGAGAACATCCAACCCAGCCTCAGTGGGCCATGAACCAGACAGAACATACCAGGCTGCATACCACTATGCCCCAACAAACCTTCATAAGTGCATGAAACATAGTGGGGTGCTGTGTGGGCTGTGCTGGTTTTACAGTGAGAATCTAGATGATGGATTTGCCCTCATGACCCCAAATCCCATGCTACAGAGCTCCAGTCCTCTTTGGAAGCTTCAGGACAATTTGTATACTTCGACTTGGCTAAGGCCAAGGGATTCAATGAGTAAGACATGTAGCTGTGGGAGCCAGGAATACCCCAGTGAGAAGAGGCGAGGGTGTGGGCAACAGTGCTGAACAGGAACCATTGGGGGACAGAAGGCTGGTTCCTGCCTGCAACAAGCAGGGAGCTGTCATGGAGTCCCCAGAACCTGATACCCCCCCACCCAGGATAGGTACCCATGTGCTGCCCACCCAGCAGTTGTGGGATTCTGAGGACCCCAAAGCCATTACTTTGCAAAGCTGAAACAATTTCTCAGCCTCCTCTCTGGCCCTGTGGTGTGCTCTGGGCACTCCTAGTACCAGCTAGTGAGGTCTAACTTTCAGGCTTGTTAAGATCTGATTAGGTTCTAGTTAGGATCAAACTTGCCTTGCATGTGGCCAATCAGGTTCAATCCCTGGTTCTAGCCCTGAGCAAGCCCTGTGGTCGCTTAATAAATCTGAAACAAAAGAAGGGGGGAGGAGAACAAATTGGCTTTAATAATCTCCTCTTTTTTGTGAAGAGGAATTTGCAGTTTAAAGACAGTTTGATCATTCCAGAAGCTTCTGAGACTGGAAAGACAAACCAGAGACCTATGACTTCCTCTTTCTTTCAACCTGAAAGCCAAACTCCTCACTTAGGTTTATCCTACTCACAGCCTTGGGAAGTTTTTAAGGCCAAGCCTGAGGAGACTTGCAAATGAGTTCCTGCTGACAAAGTGTGAATAGCAATTGATTACAATCCCCAATTATTTCCAAAAGAACCACTTCCCCAAATTAGACCTACAGCCATGAAAGTAAGTGAAGACTCTTGAAGGGAAGTGGGAAGAAATATGGTTGTTTGCTGAGATCACCATGTTGTCTAGAGACCATCATCTCTTTCACTTGTTGGATTTTAGGTGTGAGTAGGCATGGAGGGGGTTGGTCCACTCTTGGCAGTGCTGTGGGCTTACTCCTGGCTCAGGAATCACTCCTGAGAGCGCCAGAGGCACCACATAGGTGCCAGGAATCAGAGCTGGTTTTGTGCAAGGCAAGGGTCTTGTACTCTTTCTTCAGCCCCTCAATGCTGGATTTTACCCCAACATGGTCCAGGCAAAGGGCTGTTGGCCAAGACTATTTCTCTTTCCCCTTTGCCTGCCTGATTCCAGGGCATTCACTGTCTCGGTTTAGATATCTCAAGGTTCAGGAAGTGAGAGGGTGGGGAGATTTTCCTGAGCAGGTCAGGGCTCCCCTGCTCTTTCCCAGTCCCTCTCACCAATCATTTGGAGGCCATTTATACCCTATCCTTGTCCTCACAACTCGAGCACTTAGAATACAGGACTAACACAGTAGATGCTCTATAAACAGCGCTGGAATGAGTCTGAGGCATTTCCTCCTCAGGTTCTGAATAGAGATTTCTTTTTTTTTTTTTTTTTTTGGGCCACACCCGGTGACGCTGAAGTGTTACTCCTGGCTATGCGCTCAGAAATCACTCCTGGCTTGGGGGACTATATGGGACACTGGGGGATTAACCATCCTGGGTCAGCCATAAGCAAGGCAAATGCCCTACCGCTTCGCCTTCACTCCAGCCCCTGAGAGGAGATTTCTGTCTATATCACAGAAGCAGTTGGACTCTTTATTTCCCCTTTCCTTTTATTTTATTTATTTAGGATTTTGGCCCACACCCAACAGTGTTCAGGGGACCATATGAGATGCTGGGAATCAAACCCATGCCTGCCACATGCAAGGCAAGCACCCTCCCCATTGTGCTATTGCTTTGGCACCTCCATCCTTTTTTCCTGCCTCATTAAGTAAGGAATATTTGCAAATGGGTCTACGCAATTCAATCTCATCACTTTTACCCCCACTATCCAAGACTCACCCACTCTCTCTGATTTGGGGTAAACCTACTGAATACCAGTGGGGGTCACCTACTCCCATCAGACCTTCTCTGGGTGCTCCTGAGCTGTAATGAAGGTCTCCAAGGACAGATTAAGTTTCTCTTTCTTTGGTCATAGCTCAAGTGCCCTGCACAGAAGAACCAGTCCCCCCACCTCTGTGTCTGTCGCTGGCGCTGTCAATATATTGATCACATCAATTGCTTCTCAAAGGACTGCAGGAAGAAGCCTGACCTAAGGGAGCAGAATGCAACCTTGGATCAATGAAGAGCTCTAAAGCCCCAGTAATAGGCAGAGAAATGGAAGCCAGACTGCCATAAATAGCCTTGTGGCTGTGAGCAAGTTATTCAACTTCTCCAAATTCTGCCAAGAACAAGGTCAGAAAACCGGCAAGGGGGCTCTAGACTGTGCTGGGACATACACTTTGGGGTTCTGACAAGTGATCATGAATGGCAGAACCAGTGGGTGCATCAGGAAGTGGTTCCCTTTAATTGATAAATGAGAAATGATAAATGAAAGATGTACTGAGGGGATCCCATTAAAAGTCCTGGGCTGAGAGTCACTGACCCTGCCCCACATCCCCCCATTTCATCAGGAAGACAAAAGCTTGATTCATCTTCAGGTCCTAAGTGAAGGCTCAGAGCTGAGCACCTTGCCCAAGGCAATATGAGTTCAGGTGCTGCTGATGCTGCTCAGATCGACATTCAATAATAACATTTAGCCTGAAATCACTGAATACTGGGAGAACAAGTGACAACCCCCCCCCCCCCACACACACACACAGGGCTGTCACATGGAAGGCTTCTGAGGCTTTTGGGGCTAGAGAGAGAGCACTATATGGTCCCCCGAGCCTGCCGGGGGCAATTTTTGACCTCAGAGTCAGGAGTAACCTCTGAGCACCACCGGGTGTGACCCAAAAACAAACAAACAAACAAAAAGTAAATCATTACTTGTGACTGGAACAATAGAACAGCAGGAGAGACATTTGCCCTATAAGCGGCAGAACCAGGTTCAATCCCAGGCATCTCATTATAGTTCCCCAAGCACCACTAGGGAGTAACCCCCAAGCATTGCAGAATTGTGGTCCAAAAACAAACATTAAAGAAGATAGACCATTAGAAGGCAGTGCTTTGAAAATCATAGTTTAAACAATCTTAGGAACTATTTATTGATCTGCTTCAGGAGAAACAACTTTTTTTGTTTTTGTTGTTTGGTGGCCACACAGACAATGCTCAGGGGTTAGTCCCAGCTCAGTACTCAGGAATTACTCCTGGCAGTGCTCAGGAGACCATATGAGATGCTGGGTCTGAAACGTGGTTGTGTGCAAAGTAAATACCCTCCCCACTTTACTTATTGCTCTGACCCTGAAAAACAACTTGTTTTCTTATGCTAGTAGTTTTTTGTTTTGGGGTTTTGCTGTGCCATGGACTGAACCCAGAGTCACTTCCCTGGCCCTATACAGGTCGTCTTGAAAAATTTTAATGCCGGGGCCGGAGAGATAGCATGGAGGCAAGGTGTTTGCATGCAGAAGGTCGGTTGTTCAAATCCCAGCATCCCATATAGTCCCCTGAGCGATTTCTGAGTGTAGAGCCAGGAGTAACCCCTGAGCACTGCCGGGTATAACCCAAAAAACAAAAACAAAAACAAAAAAAAAATTTTTTTTAATCCCAGAATTTAGGAAATCCACAGATGATGAGGGCTCATCTGGTATCAGGCAAGGTCATTAGGTATCAAGCATTTGCTGGCTGGTTCCCAAATCAAGGCACATTCTTTCCAAGACTGTGAGGATAACACTCAGTGGGATTCCGTAGCCAGGGAATAGCCTGTATCCTTAGGGAAATGCAGGCACTGGTTTGCTGATTTGCTGTGGTTGAGAGTGAGGATGAGGAAGAAATAAAGAAGGGAGGATGGAGAGAGAGTACAGAGGGTAGGCACTTGTCTTGCACAAAGGACGACCCAGGCTTGATCTCTAATGCCTAATCTCTAATGTAACCCCCCAAGCCCTGCCAGGAATGTGGCCCAAAAAAACAAACAAAAAAAATTTTTTTTAAAAAGGAGTGGGAGAAAGAGGGACACATGAAATCTAGAAACTAGACTCCAGCCCTACCCTCTGCCTTCCCAGCAGCTGGAAGTAGAGGGACAGGGAGGTCCCAGGATGGGGTTCTTGGCCAGGGTACATTTGCCAAGGAGGTGGAAGGGGATGGGCACCAGCGTGTTGCAGAAGATAAGCCTGTCCCTATTCCTTTGCAACACCAGCTGTGTCCCTCTTGGGCTGAGGTCGAGCACTTAGGGAGATCCTTAAGGAGGGGGACTAACATAACCCATTTGTTCAGCAGAGTCCTGAGGGGACTGAGATGACCCCATATGGCTCGCACAGAGCCCCAAAGTGGCACCCACCAGCCACCAACACCCATTGCTCTTTCCAGTGCGATTTCTGCCCACTGACCCTCTCGGATGTTTTTGTCTGAACTGAACAGAGAATCCCAGGGTGGGTTCAGTGGGTTCTCCTGCTCCTCGATCAAGTATGTGGCTCTGCTCAGTCCTAGCTGCATGCCCAACCCACCCTGGACTCTGGGCACTCTATAATGAGCAGCTGTACCAATTATTCCAAGAAAATGGGTTGAGGGGGTTCCTGCTGCTGGGGAGACCATCCCAGGTAGAAATATTGAGGAGAGCTGTAGCCCACATGCCTAGATGCTGACAAGGGTCTGGAAGGGCAGGCCAAGGATAGCAGAACCAATGACAAACAGATTCCTCCTACACAAGAGAGGTGGCAGTGACAGCCAAGTGACCCAGAAACTTTGGTCATAGCATCTGTTCAGGAGTGACAGCAAGGTTCTTGGTGTGGCCAGGCTGGGGACACTTAGTGGCTTATGCTGGCGTCCCTGCCTCAGGTTCCTGAAACAGAATCAGACAGAGTCTAAGTCCTGCTCTGTGCTCTGAGGGCATTACAGGAGGACATAGATAACCATGTTCAGGGGACCAGAACTGTCTGCAGGTCTGCTTTACAAGGAGCACGGGACAGGAATCTCAGATGCAAAGGTGGGGAAGAGCCCAGAAGGCAGAGAAGGGCCAGGGAACTTGGGAGCCCTGGAGGAGGCAAGTGGACACTGGTGGCAGAATTGGTGCTAGAATATTATATGTCTAAAAGTCAACTATCAATAACTTTGCAAATCATGGCGGCTCTTTAAAACTGTTTTTTTTTTTTGTTTGTTTGTTTGTTTTAAATGAAGGGGAAAAAAGCCAGAAGTTCTGAGGGGCTGCTCAACCCAGAGCTGTAGGTAGGCTCAATCACTGTCACTGCTCTGCCATGCCAGGCACAAGTGCAAGGAGGGGGGTTTACAGGGCTGTTCCCTCTCTCAATCTATAGCAGCTGGTACCCTCTGAGGAAGGAGCACAGAAACATACTTGGGGGTCCTTGTAGGTGAAAGGCACTGCAGCCTCAACACAACACACATGTTCCCTGCATCCTTGCAAGCACTCAGGCAGGAGGTGCCAGGACACTAACTATCACGTCCATTTTATAGATGATGAAACTGAGGCACCAACTGTAACTCTGTGAGGGGCGGGGCTGGCTCTGTGGCATCCTAGATCAGGATCCAGGCAATCTTTCTTACATTTTCCTATACTGTATCTCAAATGGCAAGAATAAGGGGACAGTCCCAAAGAATAAGCATGATGACTGTGCCCACTCCCAAATACCTCAGGGACACCCCAAGGATGACAAGGTTAAAAGCTGGTATCTGTGATGCCTTTTGGGGGGCTGCTTTGGAGCCACTGTGTATGAAACTCACTGCTGAATAGCATCACAGAGCTTTTGGCATCCCCAGGTCCACGGGGACCTAGAGTGGGGACTGGCTCTAGCTCAGACCTGGAGTCTGAGCAGGCAACCACTCTGAACAGCGACTATTGACAGTTCATTCCCAGTGAGCACAAAGCTGGGTTTTCAGGACCGAGCAAGGAGTGTGTGTACAGTAATCTCAGGGGGCTCTGCTCAGGGGCACTGGCAGGCACACATGAGCTCATTCATTCCAGCCATTCCAGATCCATCCATTCATCCTGAGAAATGGCCTGGGTGGGAATAGTGAAAAGGCAAGGCTTGGGGCCCGGAGAGATAGCACAGTGGCGACTGCCTTGCAAGCAGCCGATCCAGGACCAAAGGTGGTTGGTTCGAATCCCGGTGTCCCATATGGTCCCCGGTGCCTGCCAGGAGCTATTTCTGAGCAGACAGCCATGAGTAACCCCTGAGCACCGCCAGGTGTAACCAAAAAAAAAAAAAAAAAAAAAGAAAAGAAAAGAAAAGAAAAGAAAAGAAAAGAAAAGGCAAGGCTTGCTTTGTGTATGGTGAGAAGGCAAGGCTTGTTCTGTGTGTGTGTGTGTGTGTGTGTGTGTGTGTGTGTGTGGTGGGAATAGTGAAAAGGCAAGGCTTACTTTGTGTATGGTGAGAAGGCAAGGCTTGCTCTGTGTGTGTGTGTATGTGTGTGTGTGTGTGTGTGTGTGTGTGTGTGTGTGTGTGTGTGTGTGTGTGTGTATGTGTAAAAGAAGGGGGAGAGGGAGGTGGCCAAGTGCCTGCAGAACCCCACCTGAAGGCTGCAGTCCATTCCACCCTCACCTGGGTGTTCTTCCTATCAGTTCCCTCACCTCTGTGCTGGGTTCCACATCAACAAAACGGAGAACTCTAGCAGTACCTGCCAGGGGGTCCAGGGGATGTTGGGAGACACAGGGAATGTTTCTCTTCATTGCGGCACCTACTGACCAGCAGCTTTGGCCTGGCAGAGCAATCTCTAAGCTCTCAGCAGATGGCTGAGAAGCCAGGGTCCTGATGCACCTCACAGGTGAGCAACTCCAGGCTCCCAGAGGGGACTCGTCTCAGCTTGATACCAGACAAGTCAGGGCCAGGGAAGATTCTCATCTGGGATTCATGGGATCCTCCTACAGTGCTGCTTCTAGGGCCCATGGCTTGAGTCTGCCTAGTTGGAGTGGAGCATGACTACTTGGTTAGCTCCTGGTCTGTCAAGCTGAACACTGGATGAGAGAGACATGGTTCCTCTCACTGCCTGAATACAGGCAATGGCATGCCAGCCCACAATACTGAGTGAGAAGCCCAAGGCTCAAGACTGGGAGGTAGAGGTGCACCAGCTCTGGAATCCAGGGAACCCTTTACTCCTGGAAACAGGAGGCATTTAATCTAGTGAGGCTGGGGAAGCTGTGCCAGGCCAAAGTGAATGTCCCACAGAGGCCACTGTCTCCACCCCACAGCCACCACCACCATCATCATCATTGTCCCTAACCTCATCATAACATATCATAACCATAACATCATCCTCACTACCACCATCATCACTGTCCCCATCCTTATCATCCTCACCATCCTTTGTTATCACTATGTTCCTATTCTCACTATCATGATCTTCGCCATTACCACCATCATCACCATCACTATTACCACTCTTGTCATTGTCCCCATCCTCATGGCCATCATCACTATCACCCTCATCCTCCTGCTCTTCAGCGTCACCACCACTATCTCCTGCCACCACTGCCATCACTGCTAACACTTTCACTTTCAGGGCACCTTTTCTGTTCCGAATGAAGTCTTTACTCCTCCTGATCTCACCCTAAGCTGATGAAGAGAAAAGACAAAGAAATTCACCTCAGCCGGCAATGGGCAAAAGCTACCATAGGCCCTGAGTTACCAGCCAGCACATGAGACCTTGTCTGCAGCATCCCAATCATCAGCCTAGGGTTTACCCTCACTCCTGACCCCATCAGAATGAACTCTTCTGCCCAAAAGGTGATAGACTCTCAGATCAGTGTGCTCCCAGCGCTGGGATCCCCACGCCCATTTAAGTAAGGACTTTCCCTTTATCCTCTGCTCTGCTCTTTCATTGGGGAACTCCAATGTGGCGTTACACTAGAAATGATCAAACAGCCCAGTTAAGTCCTTTGGGGGGGAAGGCAGGGGTCCACTGTTCCCCATGGAGTATCTGGCATGTAAGGGGAGATTGCAAACAATTCTTTCTTTCTGCCCAGTATCCCCAAACAGCGCAGCGTTTGAACCCACTGGTCCAGGGCATATGAAGGGTCTGTTAAGGGCAAGTGGACCCAAGTGCAGCCAGAGAGCCTGTTCTGGGGCCAGGTGGGGCCACCTTGAAGAATCCCCGTTAGCTGTGAAACTCCCCATCCCTGCTGCTTACAGGGGCTATGAGGACTACATCAGCTAGAACCCCCAATGGGGTGTCCCCAGCTGCCGAGGCAGATGGAAAAGCCGTTCAGGACATGTTACCAAGAAGGAGGCAGCACAGCTGGCATGGTGACACTTGCCACCCACCCCACTGCTGCTGAAAGTCCTGGAGAGGGAACAGTGGGGGTCAATGCCCTGAAACACAGGCTTCGAATCCTGGACAGGCAGAGGCCCCCTCAGGTGAGCCCACCTCCATATTCTGAGTGCACAGGCAGGCAAAGGCCCTGCCTAATGTTGTCAACTTGCTTTCAGCCTGGACAGTCACATCTCACCCACATGCATGTGCCCACAGGCTCCCGGGCTCCCTACCCACACAACAGGATTCAGTCATGTCCTCGAAGACTGTCTGGAATTCCAAGGTTGGGCCTGGGGTGCAGTGACCGCAGCCTGGCCACTGTTTGCAGAGGCTCTGTGCCTAGCCCAGTGGCCAGCTAAAGGACAAGGCCAGGATTGTCCTCTGCAGCTCTGGGGAGCACTTCAGTAATGCACGCTCTCCACAAGCTCCTAGCTTAGCTTGGGGCCGAGGGCCAAAGACTGCCTTGGACAGAAGACTGGGGCTGGGGGGCAGTCTGCACAGACTACAAATCTCCCCCAAAATACCAGTTTCCCAGTCCCAGCCAAAGAAGAAGGGCAGCAGTGACCAGGGCCGGGCCCTGAGATGACCCAGCCACGTGGCTCTGACACAGACTGAAACTGTGCTCTATGTGGGGGTGGGAGTGCTGAGGTGAGGAAGCTGAGAGAACTCAAGAGGTGTAGCCGGACCCCTCTGGGTAGGGCCCAGTTATATGTAAATTTCTCATTGGCTCATTTCCTTGCATGCAAGGAAACTCCTTAGCCCCCTTGTACTGTCTATCCAACCCCTTTGCCTCCCTGTCGATGGGGAGAACTGGCATGTGACGGCTTTTGGCGAATTTCTCCCTAAAAAACTCATCTGCTTAACTGCCTTAATTTGCCCAGTGAACACATGATGCAGGAAGACCAGTGCTGCAGGTGCCCATCAGCCTGCTGCTCCAATAAAGATTAATTCTTTCATTTCTGTGCCACCAGGGATCAAACCCAGGGCTACACACACAAGGCCTATGCTCTGCCACTGAGCTGCGTCTCTAAACCTAATTTCTGGAGTTAGAGAAAGTGCCCATACACCATGTGAAAGTTTCCAGAAAGCTTTTTCTGTCCACATCTCATTTCTCCAACTTAGAGTAAAAAACAGAACTGAGCAATGCACGAGGTCCAAATCAATTGAGATCCCTCTCACCTCCCCTCCTTTCTTTTTAAAGTTGTTTTCTTGTTTTTAAAGTCCCCACGCATCCTCCATTTCAAAGAGCCTGGTGACCCACCCTGCTGGGTTCTCTGAAGTTCCTTTGAATTTGCCCTTGCATCAACCACTCATAAATGACAGTGCTAGGCACACCACCCCCTCCCTGACTTGGATTCAATTATAAACTGGCCAACGTTGTCCTTGGGTGCCTTATGGAGATTAATCAGAAAACCAACTTTCCTGGCCTCCCAAACAACAAAACCGAACCCAGCCTGGCAGGCTGGCAGGATAGTCACACACAAGGAAAAGGGGGTGAGTTTCTGAGGCCATTTCCTCCTCTCTCCTCTGATTTCCTGATGCTAGAAGTACCAGCAAAAGCCAAACTCCAGGCAGCAGTGGGAAATCTTTCTCTATTTCTTCTATAAAGTGCTTGCTAATGTATTTCAGAGTGTTTTGGTGGGGTTGAAAAGGCCCGGTGTCCTACTAACGGCAGCTCCTCTGGATTAAAAAAAAAAAAAAAAAAAAGAGGAAACATCAAATTCATTTGGGAGCCCATCTTCCAGCAGTGTTTGGAGGGGATCATGCTTTGTGGGGAAAGAGGCTGGGCTTCCTGTCTGCATGGAAAGCCTTAACTAAGCCTGCTGCTGCAGCCTCAAAGAACACTTATAATTATTTTTGGTTTTAAGGCCAAACTCAGCTCTACTCAGAAAACTAGTACTGGAGGTGCTCAGGGAATATCGAGTGCGAGGGATTGAACCCAGATCAGCCCTGTGCAAGGCAGTGCCCTCCGTCTTGCAATCGCTGTGGCCTCTTCACATATGTTTTGATTCAGAGAGGGAGTTCCGTGAGCTGGGTGCAGACTCTGCATGTAGGAGACCCATATTGGATCCCCAGCACTGCATGGTCTCCTGAACCAGGAGCAACCACAGAGCACAGAGCCTGGAGCAGCTCCTAGTCACTGCGAGGGTCGTCCTCTCCCCTTGGATAAGGAGACGACTGTTTCAACTTAGGTGTCTTCCTGTGCACTATGTTCCTCCAAGGTGTCCTGCACAATCAGAGCAGGGTGTGGGAAAGTTGAGGCCAGAGGAAACAGTTTCTGGGGAGTCCAGGTTGGCCCCAGGGATGGTGGTGGGGGGCTTCAGGGTGACTGTGTTTCACCTCTCTCTGCCATACCTCTCACAAGTGCCTTCCCTACTTTTCTGAAAGCAGCATCCCAGGAGGGGAGCTGTGACACAGCTAGGGGGGTGCACAAGACAGAATCTAAAATATCAGAACATGTTAGCCATGGCAGGTAAGTATTGTTTTAAGAAACAGCAGACAGGTCTAGGGTACACTAAGCTGTCCCTGGGGTCACTGTCTCTGTAGACTGGGGGGTGTAGAACCCAGAGACACTTGGCCATGGTCCCTAGCCCAATGGTGGAAAGTGAACCCCGCTGGCATGATCAGGCCAAGCTGTCTCTGCCATACGAAGGCTGGGAAAGGTCCCTGGGCCTCCATAGTGACCACATGTGACATGGAGAGTCCATTCAGGACATGTGTGAGTACAATGTGTTTTCCTGATGTTTGGAAGGCTACATCATGAAGACACACATGTTATGGCATGTGTAGGGTGCATGTATCTGTGATGGATATAGGCATGTGGAGGTAAGCAGCTATGTATGTTATGAATCTGTATGTGAGCAGTTAATAATGGCAGGCGTATCAGAGGGAGAAAAACTGCTATTTCCCCAGCTAATAGAAAATAAAAAAAATCTTTTCTTCAAGGTCTGCTCTAGGCCCTGGGATATAAACCTTGTATGAGGAGGTTTACAGTCTCAGGGGTAAGAATGTTCTTTTTGAAGATTAAGCTCGAGAACACTTAGAATTCATTGTTGAATTTCAAACTTTCCTGGACTCCGGAGAGCCTAAGAAAAAGCAAGTCGCTGCACGCAGGACCTACAAGGATGGACAGGTGAGTGCATGACTTTCTTAAAACTATACTTACCCTGGCCATGTGTAATATGCTCTGATGTTATAAATCCTTTTTTTTTATTTCAGCTCTGGCCATGGGCAGAACAAAACTAGTCAAGCTGACTTTCCTACAGCTAAGAAGGAATTTTCAACAGAAAAACATTGTACAGTTGTGTGCTGGCTCCTTTGCTTGATTCTTGAGAAACAGGTTCCCTGCCCTCTTGGCACTCTGTTCTAAAGAAAAAATTGGAGGGAAAATTCCCCATGGTTTCTGAGCAGAGGTGGGGAGCTGCTTTCAGGGTGTCAACAGAAAGCAAGAGATGGCTCCATCAGGGCAGGGCCTGGCAGGGGGTACACATGCCAGGCAGGCATGCGGGGTACCTGGCACGGACGTGGTATGTATTTCAGGCAGATGTGGTAAATCTCAGGTAGGTGTGTATGTATGTGTACCTGGCAGGTAGGATGTATTGCAGGCAGGTGTGGCCTATCTCAGGCAGTTGTGGTATGTACTAGGCAGCTGTGAAGTCTATCTCAGGCAGATGTGACAATCCTGGTGAACCTAGACTACGGTGCAGCTCCAGGCCTCACATGCCTAAAGCAGGAGTGATGTAGCTGACCAGGTTGGGTTCAGTGGGTCAGCAGCAGGAGCTCTTCTGTGGAAAGTGAGGGAAGCAGGAAAACCTGCTGTGTGAAAAGAGGGAGTTGGCAGAACCAAGCTCTGCTCTGAAGGGCTGGGGAGGGTGTAATGGGCTGATCGATGACACAAGAGAAGAGGTGAAGGAGGTGCCAAGGATTCTGCCAGCAATTGTCTTGAACTAAGGTCGGAGTTGGGAGATGATAAGCTGCCTTCAAAGGACGACTCAACTCGGGGATTGCAGGTGGAGAGACTCATCTGGAACCTGGCTTTCTGTGAAAAGGAACTGTTCTTGCCACATGCAACCAGAGTTCCACAGGGCACCTATATGCCAGACCTGCACAGTCCAGATGGAGGTACAGCCTGGAACAGAGAACCCTGCTTTCCAGGGCAGGGCGCAGAGGGAAAGGAGGTTGGCCTGCTCTGGGACAGCACCCACAGCTGCTCAGGCAGGAAGCAGTTTGATAACCAGGTTCCCATTAGATCTGAAGAGTGGCCAAGCGGCTGTGATCCATTATCCACTCTCTCTGACCTGCTGCCGCCCTTGGAGAAATGTTGGAACTGTGCAGTAAGAGACCAGCCCAGCCAAGAGGGATGGCAGGAGAAACACTAATGTTTCCAGTGTGCAGGGGGAACTGAGGGAGAAGAGAAGAAGAGGGACCTCCTTGGGGGTGGGGGGGGGGCAACAGTCATTGCATGGCTAGGGACAAGATTCCTAAGGGAATCAGTGACCTGTGTTTACCCTCCAGGGACTCCTAAATTCTGGAGCACCAGAGGACCAAGCTCACTAGCCTGTGACTTCAGTAAATCATTCTTCATGTCTTCATACAGATTTTCCAGATCTGTAGCTAATGGCTTCTGCATAATCTCCCAGAAATGCCTCAAGATGCCAGTGAGTCAGTGTAGAGAGACTGGGTTTAAGTGGTAACTGTTATTCACAAACCCTGAGAGTGTGCCTCTGGGGCAAGGGGGCTCTTCAAACCGCATAGCAGGCTGGCTTGCATCTCAGGGGGACCCAGGCAGAAGCACCTCTCTAGGGGTCTCTGAAAGGGGAGTAGAGTGGAATTTCTCTGTCACTGTGGGAAATCAGTAACAGTGGGCTTTTGGGGGGAATCCTGGGTAGTTTTGGTGACCACATGAGCTTATGCTTTATGAGTGGGTGAAGCCCAAGTTCAGTTTCCAGGTCTGAACACCAACTATGCCAGCCTGCCGTCCCCATGACTATGGCGAAGCCAAGATGAAGGCAGGGAGACATAGAGCTGCCTATGGCCACAGTCATTATGACAATGTCCCAGCACCTCCGTGGGCCTCAGGCTCCATCTCCCCTACCCAGACCAACCGGAATAGGATACCTGATTTGGCCTTGCAAGGGATCCCCATCCACTCCTGGTGCTGCCTCTTTCCAATGCCAAAGCCTTGCAGAAAGCTAGTCAGCTCCAGGCTAAACCTTTCTGGGTTTGACACTGAGAACAGGGTGCTCCATGGCCCCAGGAAGACCCCATCACCCTCCCTTCACCATCCACCACCCCAGCAAAGAGAGACCACCCACTCAGTGTACGTCAGGGGACACCACAGCAAACAGACCCTCTGGTGGCCACTTCTGAGGCTTTGCAATTCTTACGCAATGTTGGAAAAGAGAAGAGATTCAGATGACCCAGAAGCGTCCATCCGAAGTAACAGAGTGCAGGGGCACAAACTGAAGTTTGCCACTTGGTAGCAGGTTAACCTGGAACTGGCTGCTGTGCCTCACTGGCCCCCACATGTCCCTGAGTTAGAGCACGAAATGGCTCACCAGGAGATCCTACACCCTTCTCAGAGACACTGCAGATATCGGCATCTGGATCATGGGCCTCTGGGCCACTTAAAATGTTCAAGGGGGGCTAGAGAGACAGTACAACAGGTACTGTTGTTCATTTGCCTTGCATGTAGCAGACCTGGGTTCAATCCCTGGTATCTCATATGATCCTGAGCCATACCACAAATGATTCTTGAGTACAGTGCAAGGAGTGAACCTGGAGCACCACCTAATACACCAGATATAGCCCAAAACTCTCCCCCAAACCCAAACAAACTAAAAGTTCAAGGGCTGGTGCAGAGGGCAGGGGTTAAGGCATCTGCTTGTAGCCAACCTAGCAAGCTAGGTTGATTTGGACACCACATAGTCCCCCAAGTTCCACCAGGGGTCACCACTGAGCACAGAGCCTAGAGTAGCCCCTAACCTAAGAACTGCCAGTTGTAGTCACCCCTTCCCTACCCCCTACCCCCCAACAAGTTTGAGTAGTCAAATCTAAAAAAGAATATACAGGGATACAGGGGTCAGAGAGGAAGAACCTTGTCTTGCATACAGCTGACCTGGGATTGATCTCCAGTACTCCTTATGGTCCCCTGAGTCCCACAAGGAGTGTTCCTGAGCACAGAGCCAGGGTTAAGTCCTGAACACAGCCAAGTATGGGGGAAATAATAAAAACTAAAAATTAAAAGAAGAAAAGAAAAGAAACCTGGTCACTTAGTATGTTGCTTCTTAAATATTTGTCATGACAACTTTGGCAACCAGCAAAACACACACAGACCAAAAATTAACTCAGAAGTAACCACATAATAAACCCATTTTTTGCCATTTCTAGGTAAAAAAAAAAAAAAAGGCGGGGAGGGGTCAGGAATGGTAAAGTTTTAGTAGTCCAGGTCTTCAGGTCTTTCAGGTGGTGAAGGTGCAGTGACTTTGTACATCAAAACCATAAATGGTCACTTGTAACCCTGTATCTAAAGAACAATAGAAGTAACTTTTTACAAAGCTTGTTCCTAGGGCTACACTAGAGACTAGTCAGAGTCAGCACATACTCTTCCCTAATTCCTGTGAGTTAGGAAGAGCTTGATCTTAATTGGTAAAACCCAAATTAAAGACAACATGTAACAACACGCAACTGAATCATTTTTAAAAAATAAAGAGCTTAAAAATATAAGAGTTTCCAAGGGAGAGGGCGTAAAAAGTGAGTGTCCATGAGCTGCATGTAGGGGCCTAGCTGGATCTATTTTTGGCCTCAGGAGTGACCTTCAAGCATGGACTAGCCCCTGAGCACCACTGCATGTGGCTTTGAAACAAAATTTCAAGTAAAGTATGGACTTGATAGAAGACTTCCTGATGAAAAATAAATAATATCTATCTAACGGCACCTAAAGACTCAAAACCAATTCATGTTCTCCATAATAAATAAAACTTTCCTGCAGGGCTGGAGAGATAGCATAGAGGTAAGGCATTTGCCTTGCATGCAGAAGGACGGTGGTTTAAATCCCGGCATCCCATATGGTCCCTCGAGCCTGCCAGGAGCAATTTCTGAGAGTAAAGCCAGGAGTAACTCCTGAGCACTGCTGGGTGTGACCCCCCCCCCCAAAAAAAAACCAACAAAAACCCCACCTTTCCCTAAGACTCCAATACTCATTGGTGCCACAAAAAAAACCTATAATGAACCAGATGGGTGGCAGGGCTGCTTGTGCTGATGGGGGCGCACACAGGAATGAAGAAGAGACTCAGCACACTTTAACTAAGCATCTCCTGCAGGTGCTAAGCTGGAGAGACACAGTGTGATGTGCAGAGGAGCTCCAAAGGAAGGCTGAAGCAACAGGGAAACATCTCAGAGAAGAACAAGGCTCATACCAAGTATTAAGCAAGTGTTCAAGGGTTGCCAAGACACTGGTAGACAGAGCCTGGAAAAGGACAGAGATGTTGCGAAGAACAGGCTGGGCAGCTGCCATGTCTCTGAGGCTTAGTTCAGGCTCTAGTTTCATTGAGCAGAGACAAAGGGGCCTGAGCAGTGGTGCTGGCACCATATGGGTCAAGGCTTCTCCTCTGTCATGGTGAAAAGCTGGATTGATGGACAGTTGTACAAAATGAACATAAATGTTAAAGGGGGGTTTGGAACTAGGAGGCTAGTGAAAATGAGGGGCTAAAACCCAGGTGAGAAGCAACAGATGAAGCTGAACCATGTGCCAACAAGAGTATTGTGGGGGGATTGTAATGAGACCTCAATGTTACCAACAAGCCAGAGTAAGAAAGTCAAGACTTAGTGAGACTGTGACAGGAGTCACTCTTTCCTTGGCTAACGCTGTGATGGGCTTGGTTGTGTGCAAGTCACAGTTTCTACCTTTATATATTGTACCTTGGCAGACCAGTGATTGAAAACCACACTGCATGAAGCTCAACAGTGCTTGGATAGAAAAAGGAGAGTCAAGTGGGGACAGAATCTCTAAGAACCCAGAGAAAGAAGTGGCAGAACTTTATAGACTAGCTAAGTATTTCTGTTGAGAGGCAGCTGGAGGATCCTTTGGGTCAAACTAGTCTCTAAAACTGAGGATCTAGGGCTGGAGTGATAACATAGCGCTAGGGCATCTGCCTTGTATGTGGTCAACCCAAGATGGACCTGGTTTTGATCCCTGGCATCCCATGTGATTCCTTAAGCCTTCCAGGAGCTATTTATTTTCTTTTTTTCTTTTTCTTTCTTTTCTTTTCTTGAGTCACTGCTAGTGGCTGGGAGGCCACAGGAAACAGGCATCAGTTCATTGCTGCTGGGGGTCTAAACATATGTTCTCATGCACATGGGGCTGACACACACACCAGCAGCAGGAACCAATGCTGTGTTCATAAGGACAAAGCACTGGAAGCAGGTTTATACATGGGAGCACTAGATTCATCCCTGGTACCACATGGCCCCCTGAGCACCACCAAGTAAACCCTCAAACCTGAACCAAAGAACTAAAGAAACTAAATGTCTATTTATGCATTTTCCTTTCTCTTTAGAAATCTTACAGAAACCACAACAATCCCAAAACCAGTAAGAAAAATGGAGAATACAAACAGTATTGTATTCTGGGAGCTATCACCCAGCCTTCCTGAAGGGCTCCCCAGAGCTAGGACAGTAGGCCCTGCAATATGTGATGTTGCATCATGTGCAAAACAACCACGCCAGCAAAGTCAAAGACTAACACATTCTCGGCACTTCCCCTTCTCTGCTTTGGACCAGTGGGGGGTGGAGTCCCCAGCATTTACAACATCCTCCTCTACCAATGCCTCTAAGGATGTGATTCATCTATTTGGCTCTGTTCCCCACCCCACCTCCCACTTTCACCCGGTGACCTGGAGCATGACTTCACCAAGAAGAGAAGGCACCTCTTTTTGTGGCAATAGCACATATGCCCCAGAAAGGAGCCCTCCAGGAGGCAGGATGGCCCAGTGGGACCTCCTCCTCCACTTCTGGCAAAGAGCAATACGGTCTGGAATTAAAAACACCATTTTACAGTAAGTGAAAGCACATGACAGTGAGGAAAATGGGGGTGTGTCCTTGTCACTACTATAACGCTGTCTGGTTCCAGTTCTAGAACAAGACTGAATAAGATCTGTTTGGGACCTCCCTTCCAACAGCCAGGAACTATATCCCACACACCTCTGTGTCTTAGCCTTTTGCAAAGTTGAGGTTTCAGGAAAGGCTTGTTCATGAAGCAGTACAGCATGGACACATGCATTTTAAGAACCATGTGACTTTTCATATCTGTAACTTTTCCTTAGAAAATCGCTTACATTTCTTCAGACACACATCTCTTAGTGCAGTTCCCTCGCCTTGGCATTTCAATGAGGGCAAAAGGAAGGAGGCCCTTAGCACAGCAGCTGGCACTGGACTCCTGAGTTAACACTGTTCAGTTTATTCCTCAGTCTAAGCTGAGTGGAGGACCCATTATATAGACTAGAAAGTAGAGGCTGAAAGGGTCTTGTAACTTATCACTTGTGATGTCAGGGCTTGGGTGCTGGAGCGATAGTACAGTGGTAAGGTGCTTGCTTTGCATGAGGCAAATCAGAGTCGATTTCCTGGTTTCTCGACTCATCAGAAGTGACCCAGAGCACAAGCTAGGAGTAACCCGAGTACTGCCAAACCAAACCAAAACAGTGGCAACAACAAAAACAATGTCAGGATTTGAAGACAGCTCTCTGGCTCCAAAGGGGTCCTCAGTGTCCCTGCTGGGGCAATTTCTCAAGAACCAACTTTCAGAGTCATCTGGCTGTTTTGTTTTCCACCCAAGAGTAGAAAACAGTCTAGCAGAAAAGGAATCTAGCAAAAACTCCCTCAGCTAACTGGAAGTTCCCTGTGACAGAGTCCAGGGTCTGACTTAAGCAGGGTGGAGAGGATGAGAGTTAAACTCCCACCTCCAAGTGACACAAGAGTCACTCTGGTTCAGAGCACAAAGAGGGCAGAAGGTCTGGAACTTAAGAGAAGATGGTGTGAATTCCTCTGGGCTTTGATTCCTCTCTTCTCATTCCAGAACTAGCATATAGAGATGAATTAAAATATGATGTATTGGGACCAGAGCGGTGCGGTAAGGCATCTGCCTTGCCTGCGCTAGCCTAGGATGGACCACGGTTTGATCCCCCAGCATCCCATATGGTTCTCCAAGCTCAGAGCGATTTCTGAGTGCATACCCAGGAGTAATCCCTGAGCATCAACAGGTGTGGCCCCAAAAACAAAACAGGAAAAAAAAAACAACAAAAAATGATGTATTAATAGTCAAACTACAGAGGGCATGTATATGCAAGCTCATCTGTTATTGTTGGTTTGGTTTTATTTGGGGGCAGGGTGGGAGTAGGGAGGTGGGCAATCTGGCTGGGCTCGGGATTAATTCTTGGTTCCATGATCTGGGATAACTGAGATACAGGCAGGGCTTGGGGGCCCATATGCAATACTGGGATTAAACCTGAGTCAGTTTCATGGCAAGGCATATGATTTAAACCCTATATAATCTCTCCTGTTTGAGAGCTCATCTATTAAGCTCATCAAATTGCTTTGAGAAACACTGGATTGGAAACTAAGAGTTGGCGGCTTAGTTGAAACACTCATTGTAGTGACTGAAGAGACAGTACAGTGGGTAAGGTGCTTGCTGTCCACGTGGTAAATCCAAGTTCAATCCCTGGTGCCTTACGTGGTCTCCTGAGCAAAACCAGGGATGATTCCTAAGCACAGAGCCAGGATTAAGGCTCTGAACATTGCCAGATGTGAGCCCCAAATAAAAAAAATAAACAAATCAAAACTCTCATTGTAGGTAATCTACCTGTTGTTCTCTCTAGAAACTCTTTTCTGGGGAAAGAGAACACAAGTATCCCAGAATATCCAGTGCCTAGAGGAAGTCCTGAATGAGCTACACTCAGAGAGTCTCTAAGTGCTGCCATATTTCCCTAATGAAATACACAACCCCGAGAGCTGTCTGAGGCTATGGAACCTCAAAGTCAGAGCTGGAGCCAGAACCTACATCTCAGACTCCAGACCTAGGGCACACCAGGAGGAGAAAAACAGTAGTGGCCTGTGCACTTCCTAAATTTTCCAATCGGCTCACAATGGATTCTTTCAGACAAGAAAAAGACCACTTGGATGCTGACCAAAGACAAGTCTAATATGCAGTCATGGTAGATAGAGAAACTGTGTTCCTAAAAATCTGCCCCCCTCCCCTCAATTCCATTTGTGGATGAGTTTGTTTCAGGTTCCATTATTAGATGAGCCTGGTTTTTGTTTGTTTGTTTGTTTGTTTTGTTTTTTTAGTTTCTTACTCATATCTTTTCCAAAGCAGGCCATTTCTCTCTCTGTTCTCTAGGACAGGTCAGAGGAAGACTTGGGGTTTTTGTTCATCTTAATGCTTCTGTTTTCCTTAGTTGCTGAAGTCAGTAATCACCTGTGATTCAGCCCTCCGATGAAGAGATGGCGGGACAGGAAAGGAAGGGCCATATCTCCACACCAAGTCTCCCTGGCCAGATTCTGTCTATCCATACTTCCATCTTAGGAAGATACAGACCAGATTCTCTCCTTATTTATTAGGACCATGTTATATTAATGGAAACAACACTGCTATAGGCTGTGTGCTGTAAGCTTTCTTTTCAATCCTCTCTCTGCCCAATTGATTTCCTGGGGTGACATGGGAATTATTTATATTTAAATCATCACCTGAGTCAGTGGAGGTTTAATCCACTGAAATAGGGGAGACAATTGCTTTTAGAAATTAAATTAAAAATGCCCTCAAGAACTTCATGCAAAGTCACTCAGCATTCTACACTAAATTGACCCAATTTTAAATGAAAATTATGACTTGTGCATGGTGGTTTTAAATTTAAAAAGGAAAAAAATACATGTTAGCATTTTGTGAGAGACATGTCTATCTGTAGGTAGGAGGGAATATTGAAGAGAAAGAAGGAGAGGGGGTAGAGATAGTACAGTGGGTAGAGCAGGTGCTTGACTTGTTCTTGTTCTATCCCTTGCAAACCATATGGTCCCCTGAGCACTGCCGGGTGTGACCCCCCCCCAAAAAAAAAAGACAGATGCAGTCTCATGCAACAACTGCCGCTAGACTGACTCCTACAAAAATACCCACTCATGGGTTCAATGGAGAACACTGTATGCTAGGCATGCCACAGGCATGATCACATGTAACCTTAGTAGTCCTGAAAGCAGATGCTCACCTAGACACTCACCGATAGAGGAGGTAAGCCTTATATCTGGCTGTGGTAGCCATGATCCTGAATTGATCCACGGTATTATATTTGACTCCCTAAGTACTGCCAGGGATCATTCCTAAGCACAGATCTAGGAACAGCCCTGAGCACTGCTGGATGTAACTCAAAATTGAAAGGAAGGGGGCCGGAGAGAGAGCACAGTGGCATTTGCCTTGCAAGCAGCCGATCCAGGACCTAAAGTGGTTGGTTCGAATCCCGGCGTTCCATATGGTCCCCAGTGCCTGCCAGGAGCTATTTCTGAGCAGATAGCCAGGAGTAACCCCTGAGCACCGCCGGGTGTGGCCCAAAAACAAACAAACAAACAAACAAAAAATTGAAAGGAAGGAAGGAAAGAAGGGAGGGTGGGAGGGAAGAAGAGAAGAGAAAGAGAGAAAGGAAAGGAGAGGAGACAGTGAAGTTGAGAGATGTGCTTGAGATCACATAGCTATTAGGTAATGGAGTCCCTGGTCACTGACTCACATATTACACCTTAAAAATTAATGTTTAAAATGTAGGGAGATTATCCATTGGGTCATAAATCACTGTTTATTTTTTCTCAATACAAATCAATTCTTAAGTAACCTGAAGCAAGCATATGTATTTAAAAGTCATGAAACCAGCTTGGGTTTCTAATACCAAACAGTTTAATCTGCTTATATATAAATATCAAGAAATGTAAAAGAAGAATTTCAAGCCAAACTGAATAAAAAGCATGCAGTGGCATTGCACCTGAGCCCCTAGAGAAGGCTATATATTCATACTTTTAAGGCCCTACACCTAAAGCTTATAAAACAAGACAGATGAGGTTTAGCAGATTTATTTCAGCATAAATTAATGATAACCATCTGGATGAATATGATAACCAAATAGCCACAAAATCTTGGCAACCCCCAACATAAGAAAAATTGCTTGGGAGCTGGGAGGAGAAAAAAATAGCCATACAGAGTTTACTGGAAGAATACCAAAGTGTTCACAGAATTTAATCTTGCTTGCACTTTAATCTTAATGTATTTGCAATATGGAAGACCTCTAGGCAGGCAGTCTTAGGAGGAAAGGTTATATAGATAATAATCTATTTTTAGTTTTGGTACCTGGGTTACACTGGCAGTACTCAGGGGTTAATCCTGGTTCTTCACTCACATATCACTCCTAGTGGTACTCAGAGGACCATATGGTACATCAGGGATTAAACCCAGGTTATTCTCATGCAAGGCAAGCACCCTATCCACTGGGCTATCTTTCCAGCCCTTCTGTCACTGGAATATCTTGATGAAATGAAGGGTTCTGGTTTTTATTTTGAGTTGTTTGATGACCCTTGAAGCCAGGGTAGAAAGGTTTTTCATTCTTGTTTTACAGAAGACAGAAAAGAAGACCAACTCTGCTGCTTTAGAACAATTAGTGCTCTTTTAACTACCCGTGTTAATGCCTATTCACCCAAACATCCATCTATTCACCCATTCACTCACCCACCCACTTACCTCTCTATCATTAATCCACTCACCTATCCACCTATTCATTAATCCACCAATCCGTCCATCTACCCACCTATCCATCCACATTTCCTATCAATTCCCAATTCTTATTTATTATATAATATTCCAAGAAGGAAAGAAAGTAATGGAAAAACTCCCTTGGACAGAAAACAAACCCATGTGACTGGGCACAGTTCTGCAGGAGGAGATCTTCCTTGCCAAAAATGCCATCAGCTTGGGGAATTGGAGCCCTGCTCTTTTCTCCTGTTTCTGATATGTCTGCTCCCTTCTTCATTCCCACTGTTGACTCCTCTGCCAGCACCAAGCACTTCAAGTGCTAAGCATTATGGGAACATTCTTTCACCTCTCTGCCCTCTGCAAATCATTGCATTGGGAGGAATCCAACTCTCCTGGCTGCTATGTCTCCATCCTGGGTTACATGGCTCAGAAACACTGGCATGGGGGAACTGAATTTGGGCATGCTTGGCCAATAGTAGTGAATTATCTGTCATTGAAAATGCATGCATTCACTCGATTCTCTCACTTATTCATCATCCACTATGTATCTACTAGTGTCCACTACACCCAGCAACAGTCAAAAGCTGTAGCCAGAAGCAAGTTATTTTCAAATAATAATTAAGAGAATGTTTCCCTTGGGGAGAGTCTGGTGCCAACAAACAAAGGTGGATGACACAGAAATGACCCTGTTTGGGGTGGGTGGTCGGGAAATGTGACAGTGTCTTTCCTGGGGTATCAATCATTCTGCATGATTAGTCTCTACTCCATTGAGCTGCTCCCAGTAATTACATGTATATTACTCAGTGAAGCCATAGCTTCACTTGCCCTCTTAAAATCACCAGCCCCTCCCAAGCAGGGTTCTAAATAAAATCAAGGTTGAATCAGAAAGAAATTCCAAAACACCTAATTTCCCCATAATGTTTCTCTCTCTCTCCTCTCTCTCTCTCTCTCTCTCTCTCTCTCTCTCTCTCTGTGTGTCTCTCTCTCTCTCTCTGTGTCTCTCTCTCTCTCTGTCTCTCTCTCTCTCTCTCTCTCTCTCTCTCTCTCTCTCTCTCTCTCTCTCTCTCTCTCTCTCTCTCTCTCTCTCTCTCTCTCCCCCTAACAAGCAGGGAAGGTACTGAATTTAGAGACTTAAGATTGAGGCTTCATTCCCAGCTCTGCTGTGGTCTCAGTATTCATCTAGCTGCCGACTCAGCCATTTCTGCCCAGGGCTTGGCAGAATGTCTAACCCCACATCTGCTACTTCTGATTCTCTTCAGGAGGTCCCTGCTCCCTCCACTCTTCCTGCCAGCAAAGGTTCACTTACTTTATGTGGCATGTTCTATGAGTGGTTGCACATCTGTCCTTGTAGGGCAGCCATATCTCACCCAATCAGGCATGTTTGTAGATGGAAGAGCACGGGGTACCAGGTGTGACAATCCTGGGGGTAACTGTGGATTGGGTATGTAGTTGGAACCTGGAGTAGCATTTCCAATGCAGAACCCCATTCTCACTACTTTTACCTCCATCGGGAGTTTGCATTGGAAGTAAGCAGGGATTGCCATGGATGAGAACATTAGGTTAACTTTTTAGACCAGATGGAATGATACAGCAGGTAGGGCATCTGCCTTATATGCCTGGGTTCAATCCCCAGCATCCCATATGGTGCCCTGTGTAGGAGTAATTCCTGAGTCAGAGCTAAGAGTAACCCTGAGCACCACTAGGAGTCATTCCCAAAATAAACAAACAGAAAAAAATTCTTTAGACCAGAGAAGGTACATGAGAACTAGCTTAAATTCAGCAGGGTCCTCTCTGTATGTCTCCATCTCATTGCCAGTTGGTGGGTTCTTTAAAGTCAAGACCATCAGTTTTGAAAAGAGGGTTAAAAATAATGCAATCTGGGCCAAGACACAACATGGAAATGGGGGAATTAGGAACCATCTGAAACTAGTGCAAGCCCAGAGGACAGGTGCAGGGGCCTCAAGTATCTGCCTTGTTAGATAATGGTCCTGAGCTTAATCCAGACGCATGATGCCAGCAAGCAGCTCTGCTGTCTGCAATCACGGATGCTGCAAGCAACTTCTGGCCACTTTGTGGCCTGGTGTGTAAAAACAACACAAAATCCCATGCAGCAAGGACAACTGAAAAAATGTTTAGAAGCTGGGGCACTTGTCCTGCAAAAAAATCAACCAGGTTTGAGTCCCAACATCCCATATGGTCCCCTGAGCACCACCAGAAATAATTCTGAGCCCAGAGCCAGGAGTAACCTCAAGAGTGCCACTGGGTGTGGCTCAACCCCTCCCTACACAAAAAAATTTATGGATGCCATAAATAAATAAGTTCCACCGCTGGAGAACATATGTGTCACCCACATGGTGACTTGGGAAAAAAGCATAATCAAAAGTTGTGAGCCTCAATAAGGAGAGTGAGAGTAGGAGAGCACATAAGTGGGCACCACAGCAGAGTGTACCCCTCAGTGAGCACGACAGCCTAGTGTGCTCCCTTCCAGGGGTACTTCCAGCTCCTCATTACTGCAGGGAGGAGGAAGAGAGGGGAGGAAAAATCATTCCAGAATTATTATAGACTGGTCAGAGAGTGCGGCAGATAGGGTGCTTGCCTTGCATGCAGCAGACCCACACCATACATGGCCCCTGTGCACCCTGACCATAGAGTCAGGAGTCATGCAGGCGGGTGATAAATGCAAAAAATGAAATAAAAAAACCTCGGGAGACCTCTTTGGTCTGGGAATCTGTGGGGATCACTGTAGTGTCACCATAACCACTGTTGCAGCTGAGGCTGTAGGGGAGGCCCCTTGGGACCTGGCTCCTCTCCAAACACATGTCCCTTCCTCAGCTCCATTCTCAGAAGACACCTCCTTCAGAAAAGCTGCTTGTGCATACTTCCCCCTGAACAGTCACCAGCACTAAGGCAGGATGCATAAAACACCCAGCCAGGACCCAGCTGCAGCTGCACATTCAACACTTGTCAAAATAACAACACCCACTGCCACACAAATTAATGCATCAAAACAAAGAGATCTGAAGATGAAAGATATCCCTTTTGTAGGGGATTATGCCTAGCAGTGCTCAAGGCTTACTTCTGGCTCTGCATTCAGGGATTACTCTTGGCAGGATCAGGGGACCATATGGGATACTGCAGATGAAAGCCTGGTCAGCCACATGCCAGGCAACTGCCTTACCCGCTGTGCCATCTTATAGCCCAAAGCGCCTCATTTTTGAAGTGCTTCTAGGCTGAGCAAGGATGAATTTATGAAAACCAGCTGGTTCCTGTTCACTGCAGGAGTTACCATGCCCTTCACAGGGGCAAGGGTACTCTGAATTCTCAAAGATCACAGTTAATTATTTTCCAAATCTGTTTATGTTAAAGACATGTCCCAATGATTATTCTTTTGGGGGGGTTTGGGTCACACCCAGCAGTGCTCAGGGGTTACTCCTGAGCTCAGAAATTGCTCCTGGCAGGCTCAGGAAACCATATGGGATGCTGGGATTCAAACCACCATCCTTCTGCATGCAAGGCAAAAAACCTTGCCTCCATGCTATCTCTCCAGTCTCATCATTCTTTTTTTGGTATTGTTGTTGTTGTAATGTTTGTAGGCCACACCCAGTAATGCTCAAGGCTTACTCCTGCCTCTGTACTCAGGAATCACTCCAGAGTGATTCAGGGCTCAGGAGACCACATGGAGTCCCAGGAGGTGAACTCAGGTCTGCCACATGCAAGGCAAAAAGGCAAAAGCTCTACCAGCTGTACTATTGCTCCAGCTCTGATGATTCTTTTTATTTTTTTAATGGGTCATAAAAAGACCTGGATTGAGTTTCCCCGATAACGAGCCAACATTACTCTATGTCTGTGAGAGTGTTTCTGGATGAACATTTGGGTCAGTAGCTACAAGCAGAGGGCCTGACTCTTGCCTAAACTCCAAATCCTGCCCTCACAAAACCAAGGCTGCTGACAGCAATGTTCGAGGTTCATTAATACACTGATGTTGCATTGTTTATTGTTTTGGGTGGCACCTGAGCCTTGGGCCCTGAATTTAGAATAACTCCCTATGGTACCACCCCTCACCCTGGCCTAAGATGGAGCAGAAGTGGATGGAATCTTGACTCACTGACCAAGCAGATGACCCTGAACAGAATGTCCATGTCAAGGGACTTTACCTCCCCCAGGATCCCTTTCCTCCTTCTCCCTTTCAGCCAACACTTGGGAGTGTCTACTGGGTCTTGGCACTGCTGTATGCAGTAGAACATTTCTGTGGAGAATCTCAGTAGCACAGAGACCTGGGAAGCCCAAGCCAGTCTGTCTGTTTTCCTAGGTCTGTTTCCCAAATGACACAGGAACCGTGTGCCATTATGCACTTCTGCTTTCTTCTTCTTCTTTTTTGGTTTTTGGGCCACAACGGTGATGCTCAGGGGTTACTCCTAGCTATGTGCTCAGAAATAGCTTCTGGCTTGGGGGACCATATGGGATGCTGGGAGATCGAACTGTGGTCCATCCTAGGCTAGCGTGGGCAAGGCAGACACATTACCACTTGCGCCACCGCTCCAGCCCCTGTACTTCTGCTTTTAATACTGGAAAAGAAAACCTGGGCCAAAACTACAGATGGAATCCTGGCAAATAAGGCAGATCAAGTATGTTGGGAGTCCATTACATTTGTAACAATTCTGAAAATATCACTGGCAACTTCTTACTCCTAGCCAAGAGGCAAAGATGTTGTATTATTGAGGGTAGGATGGGTCACGTCCAACTGGCTCTGCAATGAAAACTCATTTCTGGAGGTGCTTAAGGGACCATACGGGATGCTGGGAATAGAACTCGGGTCTGCCATGTGCAAGGCCTCGTGTCTTCCCCACTGACTAAGGCTCGGGCCTTGCTTCCCTCCATTCTCACCCAAGTCGTCCATTTTCAAATGGACTTCTTGAAAGATTTATGCTCAGTGCCTCCAGGAAACATGAAAGACTGACCAACACAGCTGCTCTTTAGGCTCCAGACCTCCCTAATATACCTTGTGCCCCTTTTAACATAAACGTACTCACAAAAGGCTACTATGACCTGAGCCTTTCACAATACAATACTGTTTGATCAGCTAATCTCTGCTCCCCTTCCCCTTCCCCTTCCAGCTCCACCAATCAGGAGGGCCAGCTAAATAGCACTTGTGTTTCCCAACCTGCCTCGTTCTGATGAGTTGGAACTGGGTTTTTATTTTTATTTTTTGAAATCATTATTAGGACCCTCTCAACCTGCATGCTAAGACCTCTGTTCATTCTTACCCAGACACAGAGCTTTGTTTATTGTTACAGGAGCAATAAAAGTAATTTAGAAGTCATCATCCCCAGAGTAATGGTTCCCATTTTTCTGAGAGTCAATTAGAACCAGGCTCTTTATGCCCAGGACTTCATTCTGGACTTTCAGCAGCCCTGCAGTATTGGTTCTGAAGCCTCCAATTTTTTCCGATGAAGAGAGTCTCCTCTGGGGATGGGGAAAGACATAGACATGAAACACAAGCACAGACTCCTTGATTACCAAAGGAGGGGCTCAGGAAAGCCAACAGCATACAGGACTCCGAGAAAAGGTATTCAGATGAGGCCATTTGAATTGGTGGACCAGAAAGGGGGCATTCAGATGGGGCCATACTGCGTCTCTGCCATTTGGAAATAAGTGGCCTCCTATGGCCAGAGGGGCCTTTGCAGATAGGGTTTTTATGTCAAGGGTCACGAGTTTAAGATTAAATTGGTGTTCCCACTAGGATCTCTTTTAAAAAGCTTTGTTTTGTTTTGTTTTGTTTTTGGGGGAGCCACATCCGTTTGATGCTCAGGGGTTACTCCTGGCTAAGTGCTCAGAAATCACCCCTGGCTTGGGGGGACCATATGGGACACTGGGGGATCGAACCGCTGTCCTTCCTTGGCTAGCGCTTGCAAGGCAGACACTTTACCTCTAGTGCCACCTTGCTGGCTCCTAAAAAGCTTATTTTATTTAATTTTAGGCACTATGGTTTACAAACTGCTATTAATGGGGCACTTGCCTTGCACCTGAGGCTGATACAGATTCAATCTCTGGCATCCCATATGGTCCCTTGAGAACAACCAGGAGTGTCTCTGAGCAAGAATAAGTCCTAAACACCATCCCTGAGTGCAGAGCCAGGAGGAAGCTCAGAGCACTACTGGGTGTGACCCATTCTCTCCACCCCCCCTCCAAATACAAACAAAATTAAAAATCACATAAGATCATTACTCAGTGATTTGTCCTGGAAAGGGAGCAGAAATTTAGTGGGTCACTCTTGGCAGTGTGTTTAGGGGACCATATGTGGTGCCAGGGAGTTAGCTGTTGCCATGTAAGCACCTTAGTCTCTCCAGCCCAAAATTTGGGAAAGGGAATGTGGAGGTGGCCATGGTCTATTCCTGGATATTCCTCTCTATTCCTCCATAGTGAGCCCTGGCAGTGCTTGGGGGACCATATGTAGCACCAGGGATCAGAGCAAGGTTTGGGAAAGCAAGTGCCTTAATCCCTGTCAGTTATCTATGGTTTCAGAAGCCATTTCTGAGGTCACACACAGTAAGGAGACGAGGGTACTATATCCTTGCTGAGAAATCATACAGAGAACTTTTTTTTTTTTTAACTAGGCTCAATCCAAAAGGGAAAGAAAATGTTTTAATCAGCAAGCACAGATTGAGGTGCTTCGGTGAAGAGGAAAAGCCATTTAACATTGAGCAAAGACTATTAAACATTTATGTAACTCTAGGCAAATGTTAGATATTGCTTGCAGCTCCTTAATGAGGGGCTGCACTTGTAATAGCTCAGGGCCCCACCACTGAACTCTAGAGGCCTGGGGTTTTAGCTCAGTTCCAACACCCACAAACTGAGTGACATGGGCAAGAAGATACTGAACCTCTCTGAACCTCACTTGCTTCCTGGAGAACAAAAATAAATTAAGGGGCATTTCCTCACAAAGACAGAAGGAAGGCATGTAAGTGCTTAGGATACAGAGTAAGTGTCCAGTAAGAAAGTGCATCATTCCAGAAAATTTAGATGATGTAGGATTATGATCCAGTGATAGCAGTAGGTTCCTGAAAACCTTTTTTATTAATTTTAGTCTATTTTGGGGCGCCACACTCAGCAGTGCTCAGACATCACTTCTGATGGTGCTTGGGGGACCACGAAGTACCAAGGATCATAATTGAGACACCACATGCAGACTATGGACTTCAGCCCATGATGTATACCCCAGCTCCACCTGGAAAATGCTAAATCATTCATGGAAGTGATGCAGTTTGATATTAGCAAATGGTCTCTCCAAATAGGAAATCAACTCTTCAACAGCAGTCTGACAGACAGTGTGTTCTTGCTGACATCTATGTTCATAAGAAGTCACTGTCCTGACACAAGCCTGTGGGCAAGATCCTATTTATCCCTATTTTACAGAGGCTCAAAGAAGTGAAGGGACCTGCTCTCATCATACAGCTGAGAGGAGCTATTAATAGGTTGATCTTAGCTCAGCTCTTCAAACAGAGGTGTCATGGATACAGACAGGGAGATTCATTGGGGGGGGGGAGGAGGTAGAGGAGCACTTCTGGTGGATCTCAGGAGTTACTCCTGGCTCTATGCTCAGAAATTACTCCTGGAAGTGCCTGGGGGACCATATGGGATGCCAGGCATGGAACCTGGGTTGGTCATATACCAGGCAAACACCCTACCTGCTGTGTCATTACTCCAGCTCCAAGGGGGATTCACTCTTGAGAACAGGCCTTGTACTTTGCTGCTGAATGCCTGTCCAGCCCATGTCAGTACACACTACTGGCCTCAGAACAGAGCCACACCACATTCAAAGGCATCCCAGTCAGGCCATATTCAGACTCCTAAAGCCTGTGAGTTCTCTGGTCTCTGCAGAAATTAATTCATGAAGGTTCTTGAGACAATTACCCCAAACTGGCAAGATACAATGACAGAGGTCCCCCTAGAGACAAAAGAGAAGACCCAGAAAAAGGGATCTGGGTTGTGCCTTGGAGGGTTACTCCCAAGGATGTTCAGGGGACTTGTATGCTGCCAGGTAGGAAAACTAGGTTTCCTATGTGCACAGAGGTTCCCCAATGGGGCTGGTGGTCAGTGGCTTCAGCAGCCATGGTAAAGGCTCAAGTTAGCATGTTGGAGGAGCATAGCACAAATTGCCCAAGAAACCCTGGGTTGAGGGCTTGCTGATTGGAAGGGTGTAGAGGAAGAAGATTCCTGGCCAGGAGAGCAGCCTGGTCTGCTTGGCATCATGTGGAGCTGTCACCAAAAGGTACCTCTTGGCCAGATTCTGCCAAGGCCTCCTTGAGGGGACATGGCAAGTGAGTGTCTGATATTGAGCACAGGGCAGGCTTTCCCCAAGGAGACCAGGCAGGTGGAAAACTTCAACAACTACTGCTGGCAAAGAACACAAGACTTTGCAGGGAGGATTTCTGGTATGGGATTTCATGGCAGAAATAGTTCCTCAGAAATTGCCTACAACAATCTGATCTCTGGTGTTTCTTGTTTGATTTGGAACCACACCTAGCAGTGCTCAGGGATTAATCCTGTGTTCAAGGGTCCCTATGGTCCTAAGTGATCCATTTTTTGGTGGTAGGGATGGAATTGAGGTTGTCCTTATGCAAGGCCAGAGACTTACCCCAGTACTATCTCTCTGGTCACAGATGGCAATGTATGAGGCACCCCTTCCTCCAAGGCTGAGGATGAAACCCCCCCAACCCGGGTCACAAGACCACCACAGTTGTTGATAGCTTAGAGGCTCTGCTGGGGTGATGGGAGAGGTAGTGGGACTCTGTCACCACCCTTTCTGCTCATTTCACTGTATTCCCCATCCCATGTCCTTAGAAACCCAGGGGTTTACACCAGTCTGGCAAAAGACCCACACTTTATGTAGTACAAGTGTGGGAGATGGGGTGTCAGAAGAGTAGCTTCAGTCAGGGTAGCCTGTCTGCAGTGTGAGGTCTGTAATGCGCGTCACTGGAAACAGCCCACAAAAATAAGGCACTTTGGTGCCAGAAGTAATGATAACATGAACTTTGTCAGTGGGAATCAGCCTGCAGTCTCTTACTCACCCACCCCCAGGAAACAGAGGCCTAACGTCCACCCAGTCTTGTAAAGACAGCCAGAATTCACAGAGCCAAGAATTCGATCAGCAGCCTGGCTCTGACCTTCCCCCTGAAAATCCTCAGGGAGGTTCCCAGAAGCACAAATGCAGGGTCAGTTCAATAGGACAGTGTGGGAGGATCCCTAGAGGAAGAGGAGGAGGAGGAAAAGGAGGAGGAGAAAGAGACAGAGAGAGAGAGAGACAGAGAGAGAGAGAGAGAGAGAGAGAGAGAGAGAGAGAGAGAGAGAGAGAGAGAGAGAGAGAGAGAGAGAGAGAGAGAGAGAGGAGAGAGAATTAGTTCTATTCCTAGAGGCGGCATAGTTGGGCTCATATGGGATATAAAAGAAGTTCCAAGGGAGGACTTGAACGATGATGGGGAAGGCTTCTCTGTCAGGGTAGGGACATGCAGGAGTAGATAAGTACACAGGTGTAGAATCTGCTGGCTCACAAGGAAGCCCATTGACTCAGTATTCTTTCTCTCAGAGGCTCCAGGAGGCCAGAGAGGGACAGGGACAGGGAGGACCAAGGAGGGTCAGGACCAGGGAGGACCAAGGAGGGTCAGGACCAGACTGGACAAGGGGCTATGCCTACTGGGCTGCTTGGGCTTTAGGAAAGAATGGTGGGAAGGGGTGTGTGTGTGTGTGTGTGTGTGTGTGTGTGTGTGTGTGTGTTGGTATCTGTGTAGTGTGAGGTATATGTACTGTATGACTTGTGTAGGAAGGTGTGTATGAGGGAAAGTGTGTGTTTTGAGATAGTGTGTACAAGGCATTTAAGAGCTCACACAGCAGGGGAGGCTTCACTTAAGGGCCAGCCTCAGGAACAGTGGATGGTCCCGGAAGCAGCCTAGTAGAGGAGAGAACAAACAAGCCGGTTCTGCCTGCCCTGTCCAGGGCTTCAGAGCCAGCCCAACTCTCCAAACAGCGATAAATACCTTAAATTACCCCTTAAAAGCCTCCATGCTGCTCTTTTTTTTTTTTTTTTTCCCCAGCACCGGAACAAGCTCTGGATTGTGGCAGCAAAGAATGGAACATTCAGGAGGGTGCAGAGCAAGAGAAATGGGGGTGGGGTGGGGAAAATGGGGTTGCCCAGGAGCATCCAGCCCAGCTGGCAGAAGGGACACAGAAGGAGCAATTGTGCACAAAGGCGCGGGTCCCAGCCTAGCAGGCAACGTCATCCTCAGTTCTTGGGGGCTTCATTCCTAGCCCACAAAATTGGGGAGGGGAGGGGGAGAGAGCCAGAGAGAGAAAGACAGAGAGACAGAGAAAGAGAGAGAGCCAGAGAGCTGAGCTGCGGGACACTGCCAGGATTGCTCTGTGCTCTTCAGAAAGCAGCTGTATTGAATCCTCAGAAAACTGTTCACTCCCATCACCCAGTGACCTCTGAGAAGCTCAGGTGTATGTGGGGTGCATGTCCATTCACCCCCTAGAAGGGCAGTTCCCAGACAGGAGCACAGGACAGATCTGGAACACCACCCGTTCCTGCCCCACCAAATGCAATAGCATTTATGGGAAAAATGGTCATGGCCAGCCCACAGTGGGTCACAGCCCAAATTATGGACACATTTGGTGGTGTGGAGCCAGGGAAGCCTGAATCATCTCCACCTGGAGGAGAAATGACACGGCTGCTCCCTGTGTCCTCTACACATGAAGAACACTTTGATAATGAACTTTGTACCTCAGTGAGTTTCTCATACCATCTCACCAAACCTCTATATGACTTTAGGGGGCATAAGTAAGGTTCCACCCCCCCATCCTTGGTGGACACACACAGAAGCTAAGCTCAAGAAAATGGCTGTACTTGGTGGAGGGGAGAAAGGGGAGGGAGGGAGGGAGGGAGGGAGAGAGAGAGAGAGAGAGAGAGAGAGAGAGAGAGAGAGAGAGAGAGAGAGAGAGAGAGAGAGAGAGAGAGAGAGAGAGAGAGAGAGAGAGAGAGAGAGAATATATGCTCAGGGGCTACTCCAGGATCTGCAGTCAGGAATTACTCTTGGCAGGTTCAGGGGAACCATATGGAAAGCCAAGGATGGAACATGAGATGGCTGCAGAGAAGACAGGTGCTCTACCCACTGCACTCTCTCTCCAGCCCTCAACATTTTTAAAGGCACCACCCAGGAATACTAAGTGCCTGCTGTCAGACACTGGCAGAATACACTACCTCATCTGCAGCTCTTGGCTTGCCTCTAGAGAACAAAACAGGCTTTGACTTGCCTCTTCTGGCTCCCTCTAGGGCCCTCTGCACAGGTACACATGAACCAGACTAGGATTCTCAAGTTGCTCCCTTTCTCCTATGGGCTACCTAGGCCCCAGCTTATTATAACTCTGCAGCTCAACCTGCTATATTTTCTAGGCTTCCCACATGCATCTGCCTTTCCTTCCCAAGGTTCCTGCTCTCTTTCCCCTTTCCTTTCTTTCCTACCTTGTTTAATCAAGAACCTTTATGAGCCATCCATTGTAATTCACAGCCAAATCTGTGAATTGGGCAGGTTGAGCCTTGAATACCGAATCTGAATACCAATGTAGCAGGATGCCCATCTGATTTCATTCATCTCATTTGTCGATAATCATACCCTCTAGCATTCAACACTGCAGACAGATGCAAGTGAGTTATAAAAATGCTGTACCCAAGAACAACAGAAGGAAACTGGAAAGTCTTATCTTAATCAGATCTTGGGTAGGGAAGGAGAATTTGAGGAGAGGTGAAGGAAGAGATTCCAAGTTTGCTCTGGTAACAGCAATTACACTCACTGAATTTCTATTCCCCTCAGCTCCTGTAATGCATTTAGAAAAAAAAAAAAACTACCACTCAAACTTCTTTTATTGAATTTCTCTATTCCATTCAAAGTTTAATTGTTAGGCAAAGTTTGAGAAAAATGGTACAAATGCTTTTCAGAGTGAGGGAATGAAGCTAAATAGTAAATAGTAAACTAAATAGTAAATCTATTTCTAACCCTTCCCAAACAGAACTTGCTATTGACACTTCTTTAAAGCTTCACAGGGACAGGAGAGACAGTACAGTGGGTAAGGCACTTACTTGCCTTGCATGTAGCTGACCTGGGTTTGATCCCTGTACCCTCACAGGTCCCCAAATCCACTAGGAGTGGTTCCTAAGGGCAGAGTCAGGAGTAAGTACTGCTGGGCATGGCCCAAAAGCTAATAAACAAAGCCTCAAAGAATGAAATAAGAAAAAAAAGGGAGAGGAGAAAGGAAGACATAAAAATGAGAATTTGTTCAATATATAAGCAAATATACCCTTTTGTTGCCCATAGCATTGCTGGATTTGGCCCACAAAATAAAATTTAAAAGCCTCACAATACCCCTTTAATTTACCTCTAAGAATGAAATTGGGAAAGGAGACAGGAAGACATAAAATGAGCATTTGCTCAATAGTTAGAGCAAATTACAACTTTTTGTTTCAAACTGACATGCAAAGTATTCTGATTGCATAAAAAGTTATTAGAAACTTTTCAGATGTGGAAGCCATATCCTGTGCAATGCAGGCACTTTCCATAATTACCAGCATTTCTCATAATGGGTGATATCACTGGAACAACAAAGGGGGGGCGTTGTAGGGGCCTCAGGTTATAACTGGGTGGGGGGGGGCTTCCTGTTTGTTCAGAGAGGGTGAGTGTCCAGGGAGTGCAGAATGATTATTTTTTCTGAAAAAGGGGTATTATGCTAAATAAAATTGGAAGCCTCTGGATTAAGAGAAATGTCAGAAAAATTCCAGGACAGTTACTATGATGACTGCAAGTTTACAAAGAGGAAATGTTAGTACAGGAAGGTCACATTCCTTTCCCAAAGCCACACAAGAAGACAGCTGAGATCCCTATCAGAGCTGCCCCAGAAACTTGAAACTTTACTGCTCCTGAACACCACCAGATATATCCTCCTCCCAAAAGAAGTGAATAAAATAGGTTTTTAAACATCAGGGGTTTTGTTATGTCTATTTAAAAATAAAGATAAAAACAATGCCAGATATGCAGGTCACTGGTTGAGTATTTGCCTTGAGTTCCCATGACTGCACTAGAGATAATAAGTAAACAAACACAAAGATACTTAGCAGGTAAAGAAGTCTGGAATGACATTTAACAAAACTGGATTTTTAGTTTTGGGTCATACCTGATAGTGCTCAGGGATGACTTTTGGCTCTGTACTCAGAGATAATTCCTGAAAGTGCTTGGAGGACCATATAGGGTGCTGGAGACAGAATACAGGCCAGACACAATCAAGTCAAGCGCCCTACCCACTATACTATTGCTCTAGTCCCCAATATTTAACACACTCATTAGCAAGGACTTCTATATGGTGATTTCAAGTTTGTTTATCTGATTCATATGTATTCTTTTTATTGTCTATAATTAAACAAACTATCTCTTTTATATATGTTATACATACATATATGCATACATACATACATATATATGTATATATATATATATATACACACCACACACCACAACACACACACACACACACACACACACACACACACTTAAAGGATTTTAGAAATGGCAAGATATCACCTCTGAGTGGACCAAGGAAGAACAAGCAAACCCACTAAAATCCACCTTAGCTAAGTCACAGATCCAAGGGCTAGTCAAGGGATAGGGGACACATTATTGGGATTCCACTGCAGTGGATGTTGAAGGGGCAGTTCTGTTTGTAGGAAACCCATAACTGATTGTGAAATGACATAAGGGCTGGATACACCTTCTCCTGCACTATTGCCCCAATAAACCTCCTCACACTCACACAGACAGAGGACCAACTGAAGTAAACATTCACCCAGATCTCCAAAAGGAATCCCCATGGCCTAATCTAGATCAGCTAACCCATCTGACCAACCCCTGGGGCACTCCCCTGCCTGGCTGGGGGAAGAGTTTGATATCTATTTTTTCCAGAACTAGGGGGAGTCTCAGCCTGAAGAATAAAAATCACATTAAACAAAGTTAGTAGCTCCAGAGTGGGGCCATGGCACAGTTTCTACCTCATACAATGCCTCCAGTTTTGCTACTTATCAATCCCTACATGGATGTCAGTAAATCTCTAGCATCTGGGGACCTGTAAACATGAAATAAGAAGCTATAAAATATTAGTAAACCAATTAAAAGCTCAAGTAGCAATAAACTCTACTTGCATTACACCTAAAAAACAAAAACACTCTGAAAATTTTTCTTAAAAGGCATTCATTCTCTATCAGCAGTTTTTCAAAGAGCTCATTCTTTCTTCTCAAGAATTCCTCATGGTCTACCTGTACATTGCCCATACCTTGGGGAGCTAGGGATTGCTTATGGTCAGGCACACAGGAGTAAGGGATGAAAGAAACCAGTTTCTGCCTCTCCCCTAGCAAATATAGTTAATATTTGGATATAAAAGTGAGAACAGGACCTAGAAACTTGATCACCTGAAAAGAAATCTAGTTTGAATCACATTGGGAATTGACTAATATATATCCAACTCAAATTTTATTTTTATTATTATTATTCGGTTTGAAGGCCACACTACCAGTGCTCAAGGATTACACTTGGCTCTGTGCTAAGGGATTACTCACCTTGGGGGCTTGAGGCTTGAGAGAGGAAGTGGGATGCTTTGGATCAAACTTGGGTCAGTTAAAGCACCTACTATTGCTCTGCCCCCAACTCCAACTTTAAAAAAGAAACACTGATTGCCTTTAACCATGATAATAAGTATGGAAATGGATTTTCTATGGAGTTTTTCCATTTATATTATAAGAACAAGCCTCTGAGGTAGGTCAGTCAGTGATTCTCACATATTTTTAAGAAGGAAGCCAGACACTCTAAGTTAAAAAGTGTTTTAATTAGTGGGTTAATGAGAGGTGAGTGACACCAAATGTGTTTCATCTTCTCTGTGACCGATCTGCTGCCCACACTGAGGATGAGGGACTAACATATCTTACTTAGTGTATCTTACTCCTCGCCAAGTGTTGTGTTACCAAAAAGGATTTTTGAAGTGAGTTAATCCCTATGCTCATTCCCATTTATGTTTCTATGACAGAAGACTTCCTTTTCCCCATCTTCCCCCAAATTGAATAGTCAACTCATCCCAAAATGGGAAAGGAGACTCAGGATGTTTAATAAAAAAGTAATCTCTCCACTTTGCCAAGATTCCTTATCCTAATCCTGACACAAATAGAAAAAGCAGGTGGCAACTGAAAAATAAGGAAGAAGAAAATACTAGTCTCCCCCAAGCTTCTAGAACATTCTAAACTGTTCCAGAAGAACAGATTATCAAAATTTTCTATTTGCTATAGAAAAGAACCCTTCCCTGGGGCCATGCTACATTTTGGTGGATTTTCTGTGGGGTGGGGCTTCCAGGGGTCTTTGAAGAGTCCTGGTCCGAGAATGGAAGCAAATAAATAGATAAGGCTGGGTAAGTGGAAAAAGCAAAGACTTGAGAGCCATAAGGAAGGGAGGCTGATGCCTCCTAAATGTTCACCACAACCTGCGCTATCTGATGATACATTTAGTATGAAAAAACTGAGTCTCATGTCAGGATTTGGAGGAGAGTCAATCAATGTCTATCAATACATATATTTAAAGTTCACGCCTATCACTATCATTCAGCTCAGAAGCATATACACTCAGTTTATACACATTTAGTGATAATTCTGAGTAGTCATTGACTAGCACAGTCATATACATTCAGTGATATCATATATGTTGTATGTGATGCCTTGTATAGGACATATTCATACAGTGTATCAAATACATTCGGTCCTGAAGAGTGACAAAAACCAACGGGAGTACACATTCATGGCCATCTCCAAGGGGAAGTGAAGAGACAGCAGGATGGATTAATTAAGCCATGGACGTGGTTGTCTGAGTAAGGCATCGCACAGCCCCCAGTAAGAACCGTATGAAGCCCAGACTGACGAGATGGACCAAAGGCTTCTCCAAGACCTGTCCAGCTCTGGCACTGTCTGACAGAAATTAATTCTTCCCTCTTTGCCAGGAACTCTCTACATGGTGGCTTGACTTTTTCAGGTCCACAGACCTGAGGTTCTCAAAGAGAATGATGAGACACATAGCTCTTTACTAGGAGGTGGGGATTGAGCCTTGATATTAGGAAGAAAGGAATATGGAGCGATGGATACAGAAGTATCCTATTTTCTATCTTCACCAGAAAGAAGCCAAGTTGAGAAGAGGGCCTTAGACTGGATGGAAATTTCCTTTGAGCCTTGCTCTGTGGCTCTCTGAGCATAGGGATCTCTTTCATGGGCCTCCTGCCTATAAAGTGAGCCTTCATGTCTCTGTTAAAGCTGGCTTCTCCAAAGCACTGAAAATAGAAGAGACTTGACAGCCGTGTTTTCCCTTAGGCAGAATAGTTAGGTTACCTCGAGAGAGGTGATGCCAGGCTCTGAAATGCAGCCATTGAGTGGGAGGCCTGCCTGGGCCCGGTCCAAGGGGTGAGACAAGGCCAGAACTGCAAGGCTGTGGTATCCCTGAGCACTGAGAGCCCAGGCTTTCTTTGTTCCTGGTTTGGCTCCTCACAAGTCTTTCTAAGGCTGAAAAACAGGGTAGTTCTAAAATCAAAAGTGCGTCAACAGCCTTTCTTTATTTTTTGAGCCTCACCTCAAAGAACCTCACCTTAAAGAAAGAAGGTTCTAGAATTCACCAGTAAAATAATGTGGTCCTTAGTCCCAGAGTCTATTCTTCATATCACTACTGTCCATAAGACATATAATGTGAGCAACATGGTCTACTGCAGGTTTTCTAGCAGCCAAAAGGAAATTGGGGGGGGGGGGTTTGGGTCACACCCGGCAGCACTCAGGGGTTACTCCTGGCTCTATGCTCAGAAATCGCTCCTGGCTGGCTCAGAGGACCATATGGGATGCCAGAATTTGAACCATCAACCTTCTAAATGAAAGGCAAATGCCTTACCTCCATGCTATCTCTCCGGCTCCAAAAAGGACATTTTTTAAAGCTAAAATAACATTAATTTAAATAATGCCTTATTTAACCCCAACATCCAAACTATTAACACTTTTAATATGTAATAAACTTAAAGACTAGTTATTGTTGCCAATATAGGCATGTACTGGACCCTTACAGCACATCTCAGCCACCATGGCCATGTTTCAAATGCTCAGAACCACCATTTGGGTCTGTGGCTGCCATATTGAATGACTTTTTGTGGGCTGGGAAAGTGGAGGATGAGGTTAAGACAGTGATGGATAAGGGCTCATTGAGGGACATGGAAAAATACAGTATCACCCAGAATCAGATTTCTCCACATGCAGGGGCCCTCCAGGGGTTAGGGTAGGGGAGCTGTGGTATTGATGTGGATTGAACTTGGTTCCTTAAGCATACCAGGCTGAATTAACTTCCCCTTCACTCACATAGTACTGATGAAGAAGGTACCATGAGCCAATCACTCAAATGCTTTTTTTTCTCCACAACCCTATAAAGAGTCATACCTATTATACAGAGAAGAAAAGGAGGCACAGAGAGGTCACACCACCTGCCCCAAATTACATAGCTGGTAAGTGATGGCACTTCCAGGAAGACAAAAGCCAGAGCTTGTCTGAGCTTCCAGTGGTTTCCCACCAGAAACCACCACACCCTCTAGGGTTAACCTTGATGATAAAGACCAAGGGAGAAAGCATTTCTGGGGCCTCTTGTAAGTCTTAAAGAGCTTCAGGTTTTCAAGGGAGTTTATTCAGTGGTATGTATGTGGCTTAAAGGGTAACCAACATATATAAGGTTGAGTTTCAATCAGCTACAGTACTAATTTAAGGTAGTAATGATAGATCCGACCTATTATATATAGATAGTAGTAATAATAGAACCTCCCTGGGGCCAGGGAGACAGCATAAGGGTTGAGCACATGCTTTGCTCTGCATCATTCCCTAAACAGATGGAACCTTCCCTTCCCAGAAGTTGCCTGGGCTTTAGTGTGGCCTCAGAACCTAAATAATTGATTATCTGAGCTTATCTCAAGGTCATTGTAGAGATTTTGTTTTTGTTTTGAGTCCATACCCATTGGTGCTCAGGATTAACTCCTGACTCTGTGCTCAGGAAAACCTCCTGTTGGTGCTCAGAGGAGCATATTGATGGTGGGGATCGAATCCAGGCATTACCCATGTACAAGGCAAGTGCCCTACCCACAGTACTATCGCTCCAGCTCCAGTATACTGAGTCCTTCACACCTTGCATGGTAACTGAGAAGTCACCAGAAATAGACAGCTCTCTATATTGGGGTATAAGGGAAGTTGTGGGCAAGGACTGCCATAAGCCCCTTGGAGTCAGGCATCCCAGACCACTTCCTATCTCCAGATAAATACATAAGAGATGCTCTGGGGGTTGAAATACATCCTTCCCTCAAACGGACAAGTTCCTACTCAGAATCCTTCTTCCCAGACACTCCAAATGTGAGCTTGTTTGGAGCCTATCTGTAAAGAGGTCATCCATATACAGGCTGCAGAGAAAGCTCAAAGAGCTGAGGCACATGCCCCAAATTCAATCCCCTAAATCACAGACTGCTACCCCCAAAACAGCGCTAGATGTGGTTCCGGTGGCACTCAGCATCATTGTGGGGATCTTTTCTCTACCATAAAGTGCCCATCAGTGGGCACAATTGGTAGGGGGCTTGCTTTGCATGTGGTTGACCTGGGATTGATCCCAGAATCCCAAATAATGCCCAAGAACGGTGAAGATTGATTCTTGAGTGCAGAGCCCTGAGCATAGTAGGTGTGTCCCCAAAATAAAATAAGTAACCCATCAAGTTAAAGTCAAGTCCTCAGTGGGAGTCCTGGTGCAAAAGGGCAGGTATCTGTCGAAGGAAGGGGTATCTGGACAGACTGTCCCAGGAGGCAGACCCATGAGCATGGAGTTCTACCCTCCCCGAAACCACCTGGCACCCACCGGGTCTTCGGGCTTCCCAGCTTCTGAGTGGCGAACTGTTGGATTTTATAGAGCCTCCTTGTTAGGGGGTCCCTGTGTGCACAGCTCCTAGGGCGCTTGACCGCTGCAGACGGACTGCGCAGGCACCCCTGGAGGCCCGCACCCAGCTCTGCACCGCCTGCTTTCAGTCGTAAAATGCGCGCTGCCGCCCAGGGCCTCTCGCGGTGGAAAACTACCCAGGAAGGTGGGCTGCATCCCTGAACACTGCTTGCTCTGTTTCCCCTGCTACCTTCAAAACCCCCCTCTGTCAACCGGCAGAGAAATAAAGCGTGTCTTTATTCGGGCTCAGGCGCCCTTGGACACGGCGCTCCAGCCCGAGCCAAGACAGACACAGTGGCTCCTTGAACTTGCTGCTCCAGCCCTGGCCCTGACAGAGCCCCGGCGCCTGGACCCTCAGAACGCAGGGCAGATAGGCAGCGCCACGCAAACCTGCTAAGGGTCTGCTAAGGCAGGAGCACGGAGCGGGGAAGGCGGCGCCTTCTTTTCCTTCCCAGGTCCCCGCCATCTGAGACTGCGAGAGCTCATTTCCCAAGAGCAGAACCAAGCTGTCCATCCCAGCCACATGATGCTCCCAGGGAGGTTGGGGACTCCCCATGCCTGCAGGTGCTGCTCAAGGCTTTTTACCTCGGCTGCCTCAGCTGAAAGAGCTAGGCTAGCCTGGCTCCAGCATCAGTTCTCCATTCTGAAAATGAGCACGTTCCCGCTTTTCACTCCTGGGAGCTAATCCAGCATGCCTGTCCCCAGGAGAATCAGACATACCCAGCAAATCCTGTCTTTGAAGACACAGATCGCAGACAAGAGCTTAAAAATGTGGACAAAGGGTCATTCCCGTTGAAGGATGTGAACCCTTTATGATGTGCTCTTGTTTTTCTCCCAAAGAGAGACCTTTAATGGTCACGATGCTTCCAGAGAGGGAATGCAAGGCTGGGGACTGCTACGTAACTGGGAGAATAAACTGCCCTGATAAACCTGGTGCTGGGGAGGTTCTGCGGCTGTTCCCAGCAGTGTGAAGTCTGGTGGAAAGACCTGATGTCGCAGCGCTGGGTCAGCGTGCACAGGAGTGGTTCGGGCTCTACTCAGTAGTGACGGGGACTGTGCACAATCCTAGAACTCAGTGCCTTCTGCATGCCTGACACATGCTCCAACACTTCATTCCCAGCTCACCTGCAGCCATTATTCCTCCCTGTGAACTGTACGCATGGATCGGGGGGGGGGGGGTTATTCAGAAGGTCTTAGATATCTAGTTGGAAGCTGAGGAGATAGTATGTCCTGGACTGACTTTAAGTCCTGTTCCCTATCTGGGCTTTGTGGCACTTGACAGGGCCCTCAACGTTCAGGGTAATGAGACACAAACACAGTGTGATATTGTGGCCACATTCAGTGAGACACACAATGCGCGCCTAAAAAGCTGTTAGCCCAAGTCTTTCAACAATTGGCACCCGCTCCCCTCCCCTCATTGCCTCAGTACCTGCCAGTCAGTCCTCTTGGAGCCTCTCAGAAGTAGGCTCCACGTCCACACTGCCTGCAGGGGCTGAGAGTGACAGTCCCTCACCCCCGTATAATCAGATCTGTCACCTGCTGCCCACAATCACTGTCACTGTGTGACTGCCTGGTGCCAATTTCATTGCACTTATTGGCAATCCTCTTCCTTGCCATCTAACTGCCAGTTTGAAGGCACTGAATGTGTAAACTGTTCAAGAACACTCAAAACCATTTTCAGCGTTTTCTGTGAATCTCAGAGGGCCAGGTGGGTGGGAAGGATGGAAGCTTGTATGGCTGGGGGTGTAGTGCTGCAAACATCAAACTTCCTTTATGCTACAGGGGTGTGGGGTATACTTGCTCCACCAATAAATGGAGGCTCAGAAAATTACTTTCCTTGTATGATGCCACCTGACAGAGAGAGGGAAGGAGGGAGGGTGGGGGAGAAGGGAAGGAAAGGGGGAACCACATAATGAAACATTAATTTTGTATTAGATTATATCCCCAGGCAAGACCCCAGCCCTCTAACACAACACAATACAGAGTTTCTGAAAGAAAGCTAGACTCATAAAAAGAGAAAATGGGTCAGGAAAGCAAGAGCTGGGATTCTTAATCTTAGTAGCCACTGAAGGCCATAGAAAGAACAAGTAATTTCAAAATCAAAAGCAATGAGTTAAGAGCTTCTTTTGTATACAAAAGATGGGAGGGGGGGCACACCAGCGGTGCTCAGAAGATACTCCTGGCTCTGGATTAATCCCAGGTTGGCTGTGTGTGAGACAAGGGTCCAACCTGCAATACTATAAGAACTTCAGAACTTCTGAAAGTACAGAAGTAAAGCACTTGCCTTACACAAATTGAGTTGATTTCTGGCACCACATATGTAGTACCACCAGGAGTGATCCCTGAGCACCTAGTCAAGTCCTGTGACTGCTGAGTATAGCCCTGCCAAGCCAACTTCCCCTCCCAGCAAGAAACACAAAACAAACAAAACACAAAAAGATAATCACAAACTTTGAATTGGGAATCATGATTCTGAAGGACTTTGGGCCAGTTAATTCAGATCCCTTCTAACATAGACACAGAGATATAAGGACTAGATAAGGAGACAGGACTGGGGTCCCAGTCAGAACTGGCTTGCTCTGGCTTCTCCTTCACAAATCCTCCACTGAGGTTCTAGTGATCTTTCTCCACTTAATATGAAATTACTGCCCATCAGTAAAATCAGGGTAAAATATAATAAATTGAATATGCATTTGCTATAGCTGATTCAGCATCCCAGCTCAGTCCTACCTCCAGGGCTCAGAGCACTGACATTAGTTGGCAGCCAGGAAAATTAAATACAAAGTTCCTCTTTTTTTTTTTTTTTTTTTTTTTTGGTTTTTGGGTCACACCCGGCAGCGCTCAGGGGTTACTCCTGGCTCTAAGCTCAGAAATCGCTCCTGGCAGGCTCGGGGGACCATATGGGATGCCAGGATTCGAACCACCGTCCTTCTGCATGCAAGGCAAATGCCCTACCTCCATGCTAACTCTCCAGCCCCTACACAAAATCCTTTTAAAGGCCAGTGTGGTTCACTGGGTGTGGACACTTGTCGCTGAACACAGCACCAGTAAGAGGAAGGCCGCACAGTGTGACTGAGAAGCTGACACCTTCAGAAGTGACAGAGGTCCTGAGTTGGGCAGGTAATCAAACCACATAAAAATAGATAGCCTTGGGCCCGGAGAGATAGCACAGCGGCCGTTTGCCTTGCAAGCAGCCGATCCAGGACCAAAGGTGGTTGGTTCGAATCCCGGTGTCCCATATGGTCCCCCATGCCTGCCAGGAGCTATTTCTGAGCAGACAGCCAGGAGTATCCCCTGAGCACCGCTGGGTGTGGCCCAAAAACCAAAAAAAAAAAAAAAAAAAAAAATAGATAGCCTTAAAAAGATTCAGAATTCAGGTATGGTTTCTTCTGGATGTTTCTGTACTCTCATAGAGTCACAAAATCTTTCATTCAAACTGTTCTAAGTTGTATTTTGGGGGGCAAAACCCAGAGGTGCTGGGGCTTATTCTTGGCTTTGTTTAGGTATCAAACACTCCTGGAAGAACTCAGGGAACTGTATGTGATGCCAGGGACTGAGCTAGTGTTGGCTGCATGTAAGGCAAGAGCCTTATCTACTTCTCTCTAGCACAACACTTCTTCTGAAGATGGTGTTTTCCTCTCAAAAATCATATGCACATGTGTTTGTGTGCGTGTGCTGTTGAACTGTGGATTGATAGAGAAGACAGAGCTCTGAAATGAAGCTAATAAATAATTGGTCAATGCTAATAAAATTATCTGCCCCAACACCCCCCAGTTTGAAGAGCACAAAACCAGAATATGACAATCTTGGCCCACCTGGAGCTTTTCCAGTCTGAACCCACAGATCATTTCTCTGTGAACAAATGCCAAATTGCACAGCAGGGCTCTTACATCCGGCTATAATTTTTTTTCAGTGCAAATAAGTAATAAGTACAAAGCTTTAGCATAATTGAGAAATTAATCCAAGTGTTATGCTGGAGAGCTCTGAATCAAGCAGGGGGATTGGTAACTGGATCTACAGACTAGGGACCTTAAAGAAAATTGAGGTCTAAAAAGGCCAGTGCAAGGCCGGAGAGATAGCATGGAGGTAAGGCATTTGCCTTTCATGCAGGAGGTCATCGGTTCAAATCCTGGCGTCCCATATGGTCCCCGTGCCTGCCAGGAGCAATTTCTGAGCCTGGAGCCAGGAATAACCCCTGAGCACTGCCGGGTGTGACCCAAAACACACACACACACACACACACACACACACACACACACACACACACACACACACACACACACAAAGGCCAGTGCAGCATTTGGAAATGGAGCTAAAACACAGGAACAGTCCTGAGGATAAGGCACTTGTCTTGCATGCAGCCACACCTAGTTTGATCCATCGCACTGCAGGAAGCCTTCCCCAGCCACAGATCCCCTGAGCATCACTGGACCTAGCCTACTATCCCATAAACTCCTAATTTAGGAAGACCAAATAATGACTTACAAAGACTATACTAACAGGTTCCCAGGTGTTAAATGTTTAACCCTGTCATAACCCTAGGAAGTAAAACTATCATTAGCCCTGACTTAACAAGGATCACATATGGGAAATAAACCCTGGACACCTGGGTTGGAGTTAACCAAACAATGCTATAATCCCACTATTCAAACCCAGACTCAACAGAATTACAAGTTCCTGAGGAGGCAAAGATTTAAATGAAAACCTGGTTCTTCTTCTTCTTCTTCTTTTTTTTTTCTATCCTTGAAACTTTGTAAAAACATAGGCCATTGATAAAAAGGCTCAACCATGGCATCCAGAGTTTGAAGGTTATACGGGACTAGTGATAGGACAGCAGGTAGAGAGTGCTTGACTTGCACATGGCCAAGTTGGTTTCGATCCCCTGCATCCCATATGAATCTCCAAGCACCACCAGAGGTGATCCCTAAGAGCAGAGCCAGCAGTGATCCCTGAACACTGCAAAGTATAACCAAATAAAACAAACAAACAAAAAGAGTTTGAAGGATATAGAGACGGTTCTCTGTCAGAAAAAGAAATGCAAATCAAATCCTCCAAAAATTCCCCTATCCTATGTCTTCTACCTGGGCACCCATCCCTACCCTAGCAAAAGGCCATCCACTGGACACACTTGCCTTACAGGTAGAATCAATAGGATAAAAATAAAAACAAGTCAAAGAAGTTCCTGAAATATTAAAAAAAATATTTTTGGTGAGGGAGGTATACCTGGCAATGCTCAGGTGTACCCCCAAATATACATCTACACATATGTATATATGATGCTTAGACACTATGCATTTTTGAGATTTACATTTTGGTTCTGTGAAGAGCTGAATTCACTTAGTCTGCAGATTCTATAGTCTGTCTGCTTCAGTTCTTTGGCAGTGCCTTTTGGGTCAGTCCTTTCGGACTGGATTCTATTTCATCCTTTGATGTGACTTTTCACTAGTTTTTAAAATAACAATAATAATTTGGTCAACAAGTTGGTTCAGAAAGCACGTTACAGCAGTTCAGTGCCTTTATTCTTTTTGGAAATAAGGCAGGTAGTTAACTGTATTATCTAAACTATTTTTTAAGGGTTGGGGAAAATTGACCTGAAATTACTGTCTTTAAGTGGTGATTGCCTGTGCCACAATGTAAATGATTCTTGATTATTTTAATAAGCCCTTTCCTTATTGTATTCCTTATTATATTCCATATATATGTATGTATATGTATATAAATAATATACAGACATATATAAACCGCTTGTTCAAACTGAAGGCAAAAGTGGATAATTCTCATTATTGCAAAGTAATACCATTACACCATGAGTCTCACTCACAAGATCCTGCTCTTTCCAGTCCTCACCACATTTATGCATCTGAAGTCTGGGGACCTTTTCCTCTATGAAGTAAATGATGGACTGCTCCTGTGGAGCAGAGGGGAGCTAGGACCCCGATTTGGAAGGATTCACTTGCTTGGTGCAGCACCCGCTGAAATTGACTAAGATTACCAAGGTGCCCTCTATGACATCCACCAGCAATAGGCATGCTGCCCCCTCCACTATTCCAAGGGGACCTGTTCTGATTCTTCTCGCCTGCTTTGTATGCACTGCCACAAAACTTGTAATTTACAAGGCACACAATACTTGAACTCCGGGCCACTGTCCAGATGAGTTGGTGTGCTCAAGATTTCTTTCTATTTTTTAAAAATCATGGCTGCATCATGGGGGTGGAATGGGGTCTTATACAGAACTTTCTTGTCTCCCCCTTGGGATGCCTTGGACCAGAGTTTTTCTACCAAGCATCTCCTCTTGGATATGATATGCCAAGGAGATCACAGGTACAAATCATAGCAATGGGGGAGGAGATGAGCATGGCATGAAACCAGGGAGCCAAATGCTAGGGTAATAGGGCCACAGGAAGAACACTAGGTTGAAAGTCAGGGAAAAAAAAAGATCAAGAAACGGTGCCTTGAAGGCTTTGAAAGTAAAGCCCCCCCCCCCAGGATTAAAAGAACCCCAAGGTGAATCCCACTATCCTGACATACTGACTGGTTTCACTGCCTCAGGGAGGACCACCAGCCTTTCCAAACCCTATTGTCCATGCTTGAGGGAGGCTTGTGCTAACAGATACCTCAGATGTTGGCTATAAAGATTAGAAATAGGGTGTGTAATTGTCCTCCAATGTAACAAATGCTCCATACATGGAAAAATATTTAACTCATGAAAATGAATGCTGCAGTTATGGTGATTAATAACAGCCATGTTCTCCCCTCACCTATAACACAGCAGAACTAGTTACCTCTTGGCAGGTACCATTCTGGGCTGTCACGAATGTGTCCAAATTATCATATACCAATGAGCCATTTCATCTCTTCTCCCTCTTTTCCGTCCTCCCATCCTTTCTCTATCAGCTCCTGGTCCAGGAGGCACCTTCAGGGGTCACAAGAGTTGTCCTGTGGCCTCTGTTTCAGACTGGCCAAGAGGAGGGACCAGCAGCAGGAAGAAAGTAGAGGAGGAAAGGAGAGCGAGGGGGCCGGGCGGTGGCGCTGGAGGTAAGGTACCTGCCTTGCCTGCGCTAGCCTAGGACGGACCGCGGTTCGATCCCCCGGCGTCCCATATGGTCCCCCAAGAAGCCAGGAGCAACTTCTGAGCGCATAGCCAGGAGTAACCCCTGAGCGTCACAGGGTGTGGCCCCCCCCAAAAAAAAAGAAAAAAAAAGAAAGGAGAGCGAGGGCCAGGGGTTAAGGTTGAGGTCCATTTTCCCGGCTTTACAGGCACCAGGTTGGTTCAGACCATAAGCACCAATGCTGATCTCTGCACTGTAGTGCAAGGCCCTCCCCTGCTTCCTCGTCCCTTCATTAAGGTGGGATCTGGACTCCTGCTATTCCTCCAAATGATGATAGTGCTCCCCTCAGAGCATTTTGACAGTGCTTATGGTGAGTGTTCCAGATGGGGTCCAGAGTTGGAGGGGGCCCTAGGCTGTCCTAGAAATTCTAGAATACCTGGCTGGATTAAGTGAAATCAAGCTCAGAGCAGCTGCCTGTATTAGGCCATGGGCTTCTGGAATATGTGTTCCTTATAGCAAGAGTGGAGGGACTATCATAGATGCTCAGCACTGGGGGATTGGAGGAGGAAAGTAGATAAGGAAGCACCCCTTTGCCTCTCAATGGCAATGAGATCTTGGGATGTAATAAAAAGTTCTTGAAACATAATTAAATCAAGGTATGGGTTTTGAAGTTACTCTTGTCACCAGCCTTAAGGCTACCAGGACCCACCTTATTTGTGGATACAAAACTAAGGCCTCAAAAAAAGCTCCAGTAGGGACAAAGGCCAGGAAAGAGTGATTAAAGAATCCATGGATCCAAACCTTTCCCTTGGCAACCACCCTATCAGTGAACTTAGGTAGAAAGTTCCATTTGAAGTTTTGAAGAAACTGTAGAGAAACCAACTTGGACCAAAGCAGACACCCAATATGTGTTGCTGTCCCAGACAGAAGACGCCTACATCTCTCTCTCTCTCTCTCTCTCTCTCTCTCTCTTCTCTCTCTCTCTCTCTCTCTCTCTCTCTCTCTCTCTCTCTCTCCTTTTATCTCCTACTCCCAGAATTCCTAAATAGAAAAACCTATTTTTACTTGACTGCTAGTCTCCTTCTGAAATTCTATTCTGACAGCATCACTAGTCTTGGGGAAGGTCTATGACTGACCTTGCCTTCCTTGCCAAGGCGAGGCTTAGAGTCCTAGATCTCCCTAGCCCTTCCTTGATGGCCAGAAGGGGAGAAAAAAAAAGGGGGGTATATTTTCTTCTTGGGGCTGTTGCCTCTCTCCTCTCCACTTCACATAAGTCACACTGAGGACCTCTTTGACATCAAGTACACAGGGTCACAGAAATAGGATGATGTGGTTGTTAGTCAGCCTGCACATGGCTCCCAGTGGTCTGCCCTGCTGCAAACCAGAATTGGGCCCCAAAGTGAGGTCACAGCTGGGACCCCACTCTTGAGGAAGCTGTGAAAACACCTTAGCAGTCCATAGCCTTGGGCGAACGCTGCTTCCTGGCCATGTGCATATAAAGTGGGAGACCCGATGCCACCATGAGCTTGTCCACATATCAGGGTGGATGGACTGAGCCAGGTACTGAGAATGCAGGCCCTCAAACACACAGAACATGGGGGGCGGGTGTGTCAAGTGCCCCACACCAAGGAAGAGATGACAGGACACAATAAATAATAAATTCATCTGCATTGCTGTTTGCAGTTTCTGCTCCTATGAAATTTGCTTCCACAATATTTCTTTTTTTTGGGGGGTCACATCCGGCAGCGTTCAGGGGTTACTCCTGGCTCTATGCTCAGAAATCACTCCTGGCAGGCACAGGGGACCATATGGGATGCTGGAATTCAAACCACTGTCCTTCTGCATGCAAGGCAAACACCTTACATCCATGCTATCTCTCCGGCCCTTCTTTTTTTTTTTTAATAATATATTTATTTATTTATTTATTTATTTTGGTTTTTGGGCCACACCTGGCGGTGCTCAGGGGTTACTCCTGGCTGTCTGCTCAGAAATAGCTCCTGGCAGGCTCAGGGGACCATATGGGACACCGGGATTCGAACCAACCACCTTTGGTCCTGGATCGGCTGCTTGCAAGGCAAACACCGCTGTGCTATCTCTCCGGGCCCAATAATATATTTATTAAGCACCTTAATTACAGACATGATTGTAGTTGGGTTTCAGTCATATAAAGAACCCCCTCTTGGGGCCGGAGAGATAGCATGGAGGTGGGGCGATTGCCTTGCATGCAGAAGGACAGTGGTTAGAATCCCGGCATTCCAAATGGTCCCCGAGCCTGCCAGGAGCGAGTTTTGAGCATAGAGCCAGCAGTAACCCCTGAGCACTGCCAGGTGTGACCCCCCCCAAAAAAAAGAACACCCCTCTTCACCCCTGCAACATTCCCATCCCTCTTCCCCCACCCTCACCTGTATGCAAAACAGGCATTCTAATTCTCTCACTCATTAACATTGTTATGACAGTTGTCAGTGTAGTTATTTCTCTAACTGCACTCACCATTCTTTGTGGTGAGCTTCATATAGTGAGCCGGTCCTTCCAGCCCTCATCTCTGTCTCTGGGCATTTTTACAATAATGTCTTATTTTTCTTAAAACCCATAGATCAGTGAGACTATTCTGTGCCCATCTCTCTCCCTTTGACTTATTTCACTCAGCATAATAGATTCCGTGTACATCCATGTATAGGAAAATTTCATGACTTCATCTCTCCTGACAGCTGCATATATTTCATTGTGTATAGGTACCACAGTATCTTTAGCCATTCATCTGTTGAAGGGCATCTTTGTTGTTTCCAGATTCTGGCTATTGTAAATAGTGCTACAATGAATATAGGTGTGAGAAAGGCATTTTTGTATTATATTTTTGTGTTCCTAGGGTATATCCCTAGGAGTGGTATATCTGATCATATGGGAGTTCAATTTCCAGTTTTTTGAAAAAATTCCATATTGTTTTCCATAAAGGCTGAACTAGACGGCATACTGGGGAACATTTTCTGAATACTCAAGTCTATTCCACTGATCTGAGGGTCTGCTTTTATTCCAATACCATACTGTTTTAATGACTATAGCCTTATAATACAATTTAAAGTTGAGGCAAGTGATGCCTCCCATATTCCTTTTCCCAAGGGTTGCGCTAGCTATTCACAAGTTATTTATTGTTTCAAATGAATTTCAGGAGTGTTTGATCCACTTCTTTGAAGAATGTCATGGGTACCCTTAGAGGGATTGCATTAAATCTGTACAATCTTTGGGGAGTTGCACAATATTTCTGAGTTTAGTTTTCTTTTAGAAAAGCTCTAATTTTGTCCTGGCCCACCTCACAGGAAAAGGGATTAATTCGGGGCTGGAGAGATAGCACGGAGGCAAGGCATTTGCCTCGCATGCAGAAGGACGGTGGTTCGAATCCTGGCATCCCATATGGTTCCCTGAGCCTGCCAGGAGCGATTTCTGAGCGTAGAGCCAGGAGTAATCCCTGAGCGCTGCTGAGTGTGACCCAAAAACCAAAAAAAAAAAAAAAAAAGAAGAAAAAAAGAAAGAAAGGGATTAATCCAGAGCAAAGTACAGAGAGGCTGGTAAGGCCAGCAGGGGGCAAAAACAGAGCCCTAGTTGCCTCAGAGTTCAGGTAGTAGTAGACTGAGGGGTCACCAGGGGTCATAGCAAAGGCCTCTGTGTGTCCACCCACACCCAATGTGTCTGTGACAGGGCTGGGGAGTGAAAGGGTGAGCTAGGTGAAAGGAAGGAGAAGACTCCAGGCTCGTTATGAGGCAAGGAGGAAACCAGGAAGGTGGGGATTTCTGGAAACTTTCTCTTCTCCTCTTCTCCCTCCCCTCCCTTCCCTTCCCCTCTCCCCATCCCCTCCCCTCCCCCCCCTCATCCATGAGTCATTCCAAGCCATGCCCAACAGCTCCCCTGCAGAAACACTCCAAGAGAATCAGCCTCCAAGAACACATAATAAAGTGAAAGTTGCCTACAGGTGCCTTTCATCACTAACTGCACCCCTATACTAGGGGGAATTATGGAAATGGAATTGCTGTCACTAAATATCAGAGGAAGCCAGCGAGGCAGGAGATGGTGGCTGAGAGGGTAGCAGAGATTTAAGCAACCCTGAGTTCACATAGGGAAGGTCTTTGCTTCCTGGAGACAGGTGAACATAGTTAAGAGACTTATCCCTGAGCCTGAGATCATGGACAAAGGGTAAGGTACCATCTTATCAGGCAGCCACAGCACAAATCCTGGTACCACATATGACCCCTGAGTACCACTCTGGAGCACAGAGCCAGAAGTAAGGCTGAGCAATGCTAGATGTGTTCCAATTGAATGAATATATGAATAATTTTTTAAGTCATAGCTGACCATGTTTAGGGTTTACTCCTGGCTCTGCACTCAGGAATCACTCCTGGCAAACTTGGAGGACAATATGGGATTCCACAAAATAGAACTTGGATCTGCTGTAAGGCAAGTGCCCTATCGCTCCAGCACCTAAGTAGATACATTTTAAGAAGAAATTGGAGGCTGGGGCAATAGTACAGAGGGTAGGCATGCAGGGAAACCAGGTTCAATCTTCAGCATCCCTTATACCAGGAGTGAGCCCTGAGCACCACTGGGTGTGGCACCAAAACCAAAAAATAAAGTGACTCAGGCCAGACTCTTGGATACAAGTAACATTTCCAGTCCCAAGTTGGAATGAATGAGTGATTCTAAACAAGTGGATTTTTCAGAGAAGTGCCAATAACAACAGCATCACCACCGAACTAATCACAGAGATTTCCATGCATGCATGTGAACAGAAATTCTCCCAACACTTTCTCCATTCTGATAGAGGTAATCATCTACTGGGTTAGGGCTCTTCATAGGAGTGTGTGGGTAGAAACCTCACATCAGTGATAAGCCCACATCAGCACATGGTCAAGAGACATCAACCCTTTCCCTCCTACACCCTATTCAGGGAAGGTTCCAGGGGAATTATCTGACTTATAAAGACTCAGGCTTTGGCTTCCTTATCTCCCTCTCTAGGAGAAAACAATGATTCAGAATTCTTGAAACATAAATGAGATGTACCTAAGTCTGGCAAGTAGGAGAGGAGGGAGTTCAGTTCTTCAATAATTTGAGGGTATAAATCACAGTCAAGAAAAGAATTCCAGGGGGCCAAGAGTAATAGAGCCAGGGCGCTTGCCTTGCACACCGCTGGTCTGGTTCAACTCTCTGTGCCCTATAAGGTCCCCCAACTCCCAGCAGGTAAGAGCCCTGAGCACAAAGTCAGGAATAAGCCCTAAGCACCTTTAGATGTGGCCCAAAAGCCGAAATGTTAAGGGCTAGAGAGATAGTTTAGGGGTAAAACTGGTCCCAATCAATCTGGGAAACCATGCATGGCCCACCAGGAGTCCACAAGCACCACCAGGGGTCACTCCTGAGCACAGAAACAGGAATGGCCCCTGAAAACCACAAATTGTAGCCTAAAACAAAAACAAGCCTGTTCTGAAGACTGCCCCAAGCTGCACAGGCTCCCCGTAGGAACAGAGCTTATCTTCCTGGACCATATCTGCTAAAATGGTATCTGATTCAGCTCTGCCACGAATTTATCTTTAGCCCTGCTGGGTGGAGTTTCTCTGCAGGACCATCTTATTTTTAGCGTCCAGGTGTGATGTGGGTTGGGGAGGCACTGCAGGCTTGTGAGCAGCACCCTGACCCCCCCTTCAGAGACCAGCAGCAGCTCCCTAGCAGCGACCACCCCATCCAACAGTACAGGACACCACCTGGAGTGGAGAACTGGGGAGGCTCACATCCATCCTCTGCTATTTGATGCCTGCTGATGAAACGCTCAAGGAGGCAGGTGGCCAGCACACTGGAACATCTTGTTTGTACCAAAATGAGTGAAAGGTCAGTCCAGAGTTATACTTGGGGGGAGGGGTGTTTGAACCACACCCATTGGTGCTCAAGGCGGGTTACTCCTGGCTCTGTACTCAGGTATTACTCCTGGTGGTGCTCAGGGATGGGGTGCCAGGATCAATCACGTGCAAGCCAAGTGCCCTACCCACTATACTTCCACCACTTATTCTGGTCCCTTAATGAAATTTAGACTGTATTTAGGGGAAGTGGGAAATATAGCAAGTGCTGATTTACCCACTCATCCTGATGTTTTTCTCTTACTAGCATCTTCCCTTGTGTACACTCGTATGACCATGGGTGAACTAGTATTAGAGTATCTTTGCTAACTGACCACTTCAGTTGACCTTGGGATTCACCCCTCTTAAGGACATGTGTCTACATTTTGTGTATCATGTGAACAAATAGATTCATTGCCCACTTTACCTGGGCTCGACCTGAACTCCCGCTCCTGCAGAGCAAAGCACCGGCAACTCACACCTGAATGTGTCTTACTGAATAGACTACAGCAGCAGCATCAAAGTGTAACTCTTAGAGAACAGAAGGGGAGTTAAGAGGAGAGGGAGGGACCAAGAGGAAAGAAGGCCAGGGAAAGGGGATCAAGAGGCACCAACTTCCTGTTACAAAAGCATTATGCCATGGAAAACTACTGGAGTGTGGGGCAACTCTGACCACATGGCACACTCTTGAAAGATGTTCAGAAGACAATCCCAGAGACTTGGTGCTCACTAGCAACCATCCCTCCTGTCAATGACACCTCAATAACAGCAGTGATAAAACTTCTAAGCTATTCATCATAAGTGACTGGCCACATGTCCCCATTACTCTGGGAGGGCATATAATCCTAACGAGATCATGGGAAATCATAGGGCACCAAGATTTCCTGAAAGTGGGAGTCGCAGACATGGGACATGCCTATCCCCAGTGCCGCCTACAGCCCAGCATTTCCACACAGATGCAGCTTTACTCAGGAGCAAACACGTGTGTGCTCAGAGCTCTGCCTGCAGCTGGGATATGGGCTCAGTCCCCTCACCACCACCCACCTGGAAGGCTGCTGGTACCCTTTGGGGTTTCAAAAGATGGGATGAGGGTGGGGACAGCTAAAAATGAAAGACACTAAAGTCACCACCACAAAGAGATGGAAGATTCCTCCAAAGCAACATGGAAAGGAACAACAGGCCCATATTCCACTGTATGTCCTCTTCAAAGTGACCAGGTCAGGTATAGAATGATTGCACAGTAGGCATTTGCCTTGCATGTGGCCAACCCAGGTTTGATAACTGGTATCCCATATGGTCCCTGAGAGTACCACCAAGAGTTATTCCTGAATGTAGAGCTAGGAGTAACCCTTTAACATCACCAGGTGTGGCCCAAACACAAACATACTAAAGTGATTAACACAAAGGAAAGACTAGGTTTGCCTCCCACTCCAACCACCAGAAATTCATAGCTTTTAGCTGCTGACAGATAATGTGGGCAATACTAGCTATGGGGGAGGGGGGTAGGGAGTACGCCCCACCCTTCTCATCCCATAGGGAAAGGCAGGAGTTTTTCTGGTCAGGGTCCATGGCTAGCCCTCACCCAGCTAACAACAGCAGCACTGTTTTACAGATAAAGAATCAGAGATACAGAGAGGTTTGGTGAGCTGCCTAGAGCTAGAGCGCAGGTTTCCGCGCGAATGCATCGCCAGTGCTGTGGCACCCAATCAATCATTTACATAAACATCAGGGACTGCTAAAAAAAAAAAAGAGATTCACACTCAGGCTCTTAAACATGACACAATGTCATTGAAGAAATAGATGACGTGGTCATTCTTGAGGAGGATCTGGTGAGACCTGTGCTACGCATGAATCTCTATCATTAACAGTACTGTAAAACGTGATACCTAAAATAAGATTTTTGGGCAGGGGTTTGGGTCACACCCAGGAGCACTCAGGGGTTACTCCTGGCAGGCACAGGGGACCATATGGGATGCCGGGATTTGAACCACCATCCTGGATCGGCTGTGTGCAAGGCAAATGCCCTACCACTGTGCTATCTATCTCTCCAGTCCCCAAAATAAAATTTTTTAAAAAAGAAAAAAAAATGGCATGAAAATAAGAGAAGTCCAGGAAATGTCTTGAATTGTCAGCAAAGGTATCTCTGAAAGGAAGTGAGGCAGAGCTTATGGGAAGGGTCAAGACCTTGGAGCAATGTCTCAGGCTGAAAGAAAAAAATACAAGCAGTTGCAGAAAGAGCTGAGACATTTTCTCATATCTGCAGAGCCCTCTGTGAAACAAGCGGTGACTCATGGCTTCAGCCAGCCAGAGCAACTCGGTCTGGCCACCATGGGAAGTGGCAGGATTGGACCGAGAAGTGGGTGCAATTTCTGAAAACAAGAAACAACGTGGAAGAGAGGACACAGATTGGGAAAGGGTGCCACATTCTACACCCTTGAGGTGGCCGGCACACTCCAGAGACCTCAGTGCGCATAGCATTCAGTGTGGGGTGACCACAATTGCTGCTGAAAGAACTTTATAGAGAGAGCTCACAGCAGTCCTCAAGGACCCTCAGGGGTTCTCAAACTATGACCCGTGGGCTACATTGACCTGCTGAGGACATTTATCCAGCACACTGGGTGCTTTTGCCACTGCTGCCTGTCCTGCTTAGCAGTCAACTCATCCTGGACCGCAGTGCACATGTGGGATGTGCACTATACTCTCCAACTACCCTCCTTGCCTTGGTCCCCCCTTTTCTCGGTCTCCTTTTCTGAGTTCTCCTCTCAGTTTCAGGCAGGGATCCTCAAACAGGCCCATAGTTGTTCCTGTTTTGGTTTTTACTTCAAAATAAAATGTGTGCAGTGTGCACAGAAATTTGTTCAAGGTTTTTTTAAACAATAGTATAGTCCTCCAATGGTCTGAGGGACAGTGAACTGGACCTCTGTAAATTATGATCATAATCATCACCATCACACCATCATCACTAACATCCCCACCATCACTATGATCATGACCATCACTACTATTATCATCGTATCACCATCTTCGCCATTGTTGTTAGATTCTCCCCTGTGACAAAGGTTCTTCCTGGCAGACAGAATCCTGTAAAGCAACCATTCTGGGGAACCCTGAGGAACAACTGCTCTGGGGATTCTCCTTGAGGCAAAATATTCAGAGACACTGTTCCAGAGCCGGAAGACAGCATGGGGGCGGGGGTTCTGCCTCCTCATGATTAGTGGTTACTCTCAGGCTTGATTCTGAACAGTCCCTCCTCCCTCACCGAGCTTTGTTTAAGGAAGATTATCAAACTTACAGGCCACTTTTATTACCCACTGTGTTTTTCCCACAACATTCCTAAAACCCAATGTTTATGCTTATCTTTTCCCTGGCACCTCATTCCCCCTGGCTATGCTTCTGCTATGTCCTTGGCTCTGCCACTCTGCATGTATCCTAGTTTCTCTTGTTCTAAATAAGCATTGCTGGAATGGAATAAAGTGTCTCTGGTCATCAACCTGGGACCTGTTCTTTCCCAGCCATCAACTGGAGTGGGGGAGACATTCTCGGTCTCAAACACACCTAGAGGAGCTAAGGTCGCCCTCACTGGCCAACTTGGTCAACACAATCATCACCATCATCAGCTTCACTATTACCACCATCTTCACATGCAGGATCATCACCACCATCACGGATTGATCCCCTTGACCTTCCCGGAAATGAGACCCACACAATCAGGAGAGGAAGTCTATCTGAGCTCGGGTTGTGTCCCATGGAGCCAGTGAGCTGCAGAGCACAGAGTTGACTTAATCAGTGACAGCAGCTGCTTCCCCGACTGATCACACTGATTACGAAGCCTGGCCCTGCAACAGGAGGACCCCCTCACTCACTCCTCAGATGAAGCTCATCAGCAAAGCTCTGTGAGAGCAGATGTGGCCACAGACACATCCCCTGGTAGAGTTAAGGCACCAAACATCTGGAGCTTTCTTTGCCCATCTTGTTCAGAGCCATTATCCAGCTGAATTGGATCTGCCAGGTGTTCCTGCTGTTGTTTGCCTGCTAAACTCCTTTCCTGATCCCCAGTGATGAGATGATTGCTTGTAAGACAACTGGCAATTATGGTCCTTTTAAGAGTCTGGGCAGAGATTAAAGGATTAGAAGCCTTGGACACGTGCCACGAGGTGACCATGTAGCAGTTGCCACTTTCAGTGGAAACGTACTTTTTATTCTTGTGAATGTGGTGGGGGTTCTGGCCCCACCTCTCTCCTACTTGTTCAGGCTTTTCCTGCAAGGCACAAAAGCAGGGCCGGGAGTCATCCAATGCTCCCCACAACATTCCCCTAGAGTTCAGTGACAAGCGAAAGGCTTTTGTGAACAGTAAAATTTAGGGGTGTGGGCCAGAGAGATGAGGTGAGCTTTCACACCTCGGTCTTCATGCCTATCCACCTCTGTTTTCCCTTTTCCCCTCTCCAAAAGTGCTCAGCGGCCATATGAGGCCCTGGGTTCTATCCCTGTCACTGCACAAGAACTCAACAAATGGGGTGATAACAACATTAGTGCTTCATCTCCCCAAAACCAGTGAAAGCTCCTGTTGACAACTGAAGGAGGTGGCCTTGAGGACCCTATTCCCATCTTCCCACAAATATGACTTTGTTTGGTTGTTGGTCTGGGAACTACACCTGGCAGTACTCAGGGCTTACATCTGGGTCTATGTTCAGGGATCACTCCTGATGGGGCCACCAGGATTATATGAAAAGCTGGAATTGAGCCCAAGCTGGCTGTATGCAAGGAAAGCACCTTAACCCCAGTGCTGTCTCTCTAGCCTCACAAATATGATTTCTGTTCAAATCTTCTGCCCTGAGCACATGGTTGACACCATATCTGTGTTGCCCTTTTTTGGTTTGATTTTTGTTTTGGGGTCATATCCAGAATACCATACCAAACCTGGGCTTACTCCTAGCTCTGCACATTTTAGTGATCATAGCAGGGCCATATGGGTTGCCAGGGATCAAATTCAGGTTAGAAGCATGTAAAGCAAGTATACTATCACTTTAGCCCCATGTGCCCCTTTTCTGAAGCAGCTCCCATGCTTGCTCCCCACAGCAATACCTCTGGATACCTGGCCTCTACACTTCCTCCATAAAACTTAGGACTTGGGCAGAGAGATAGCACAGTGGATAGGGAACTTTCTTTGCACATGGCCAACCTGAATTTAATCCCTGGCATACTATATGGTCCATTGAGCATCGGTGAGCATGATTCCTGAGACAGAGCCAGGAGTAACCCTTGAGCACCACTGATTATGACTCAAAAACTAAAATAAATAAATAAAAGAACTTAGAAGAATTGTCCGGTCATCTGGGGGTAAGGAAGGCTTAATCAGGCTTCCCTGAAGCCTGTTCTTTGGAGAGACTGATCGCATCCCCCAGGAACTGCTGCCCAGGTGCATTCTATTGGCTCTAGTTGGTTCAAAGTGACACTTTGACTCTGATAAAGACCCAGACCCTGAGTGTCCAATGAAGACAATACACCCCAGTCCTTCACAAGCTCTGGCCTCCTTGGTCTTCATCACATACTAAGTAACATCCTGATGATGTGCTCAGCCATTCTGTACAGATAATGTGTGAGCACACATACACACATACACATTGTATGCTCCTCAATCACATGTGTTCGGTGTTCTTCTTCATGAATATGCATGTTTCCTGGAAAAGCTACTAGAATATGTATAAGCTGTGGTGTCATGCTGCCTCTGCTGGGTGGAAAATCTTCCCCCTCGCTCCCTCTCTCTCTTTTTTTGCTTTATGGGCCATACCCAGCAGTGCTCAGGGATTACTCCTGGTTCTGTGCTCAATGATCACTCCTGGTGGTGCTTTGGTATCATATGGGATGCCAGGGATTGAACCCAGGCTGGCAATATGCAAAGCAAGTGCCCTCCCCACTGTGCTCTCGCTCCATTCCCTTAGCTCCCTTGCTTTGAACTGTTCTCCAGCTCTGCCAGTGAACATTGTGACTGAAGCTGCTTCACAGACAGCAGAGCCCTCCAGGGTATACAGCTGTCTGGGTTTTTCCTGACTCAGTTCTCTGTCCATCGCTGTGTGGCAGAAGAAAGAGCCCTGGAACCCAGGAACCCTGATTGTCAGACAGCCCCACCCTCACCCCAAGGGTGGGCCATCGCTCCTAGGCCTGCAAAGAGAAAGGTTCTAGGTCTCCATCTGTCTTCGCTGTAAATGAACCAATCCTAGAGGAATGGCCTGGCTTGTGTTCTCCCTAGAAATGGCACAGTCAACAAAAGGGGTGCCCCAGGAAAGGGGGCAGATATAGTGACCTGCACAGTCCACAGAGTCTGCCTATGAAAATGTCAAGCATTGACAAACATGGTCATGCTGACACTCTGCATATTTCTCCAGACCTTACAAGCACCCCCCACCCCCCGCTCCCCATACACACACAATGAGGGAGCCAGAATCCAGAATGTAGAAATGATGGGGCCCAGCAGGGCAGTGAGTTCAGGCTTCATGCCCTCTTTACACCTGCTCTCCTGGAGCTCAAACACAACTATGAGTTTGCAGTGCAGGAGTCAGGCTGAGGACAACCTGGGGGGTGGGAATAAACTCCCAGATTCATCCCCAGTTCTGTGCAGGCTAGGAAGCAAGTCAGGGTTCACATACTGCCTCAGAAACAAAGCACCCAAGGGACAGGGGTATGGCTCACCAGGAAAGCACATGCTATGTTTGCATGATATCAGGTTGAAGCCTCAGCACAAGATAAGATACAAGCAAAACCAAAAAGCCCACAGAGACAAGGATGGAAAAGCAATTGCATGTGCTGTATATGCAGGAGGCTGAGTTTGCTTCTCGGTTCTGGGGTCCTCAAGAGCAACCCCAGGCACAGAACCAACTGGGAATAGAGCTAAGCACTGCCAGGAGAGGACAAAAGAAAGAGGGAAGGAGGCAGGGAAGGAGGGAGGGAGGGAAGAAGGAAGGAAGAGTTGAGGATCAAAGCTGGGAGTAGATCCCCAGAAAGCACATCAGTGAACAGGGGCATCAAGGCATTGCCCACAGTACCCACAATAGCAACAAAACACCCTAAGTGGCCAATCATATGGAACCTGTGGGGTAGATGATGAGGCTGTGAGTTACCTGGTGCCCATTCTCTCTCTCCATGTTGTGACACCACATGGCCCCTGAGCATAGCCAGATGTGGCCCCACAAGCTCCAGACTAGCTGGGAATATTTGGGTGGGGGTGGGGGTCTCCTGAAAAAGGAAGGGCCCTTTAGAATTCATGGTCAGAACTAGCATTCCATGTCCTGTAGGGCCCAGACACACAAACATCACTGTCCTGGGGTACTTGTGGAAACTGAGCCTCTCAACTTGGCAGATGGCAACAGAGCGACTGTGGCCAGCAGCAGTGAAGGGGACAGAGGCAGGAGATGTTGGGGCACCTCCTACAGTGCTCACTAGCCAGCTGTGTGACCTAAGGCCAGTCATGAACCTTTCTGAGCCTTGTCACCATCTATCAACTAGAATCTCTAACCTTCTTGGGTTATGACAATTGAAAACACGTGTGCGATGTCCCAGCATCTGAAGAAAAGACTGACTAAAGTCATCATTCTCATCCCGAGACCATGCACTGACCCGCTGATAAGAACATTCTAATCCAGCTGGAAGTGGTAGTCGGATGTAAATGAATGAACAGGGAATACAACAGTCTCTCATTGATTACTTATTAAAAATTACTTGGAGAAATGGTCTGTTCCCTGGGAAATGCTGCCTTTCCAATCACAAATCTGTGCATTTCCACCAGCTCCTGGCACATGAACCCATTTTCTACAGGGACCAGCACCTTCCGGAATGGTGTTCCATTTGCTCAGGCCCAGCCTGGCCTATTCCCATTTCTCAGGGCTTTCATGAATGCTGCTTTTAAAAGTTCATATGAATAGACAAAAGTCCTGGTTTTTCCCGAAAAAAGTCGTTAGTGACATAATGGCAAGAGAGTGTTGGTTCACATTAATTGTATGATAGGTTTTATGAGTTTTTTTTTAAAAGCTCTTCTTATTAAATAACTCTCAAACTTCACAAAAATAGCTCCAATTGACTGGGAGAGGCTAGCTAGCCATTAATGGAAAACCCAAAATGCAAAATATTGGTTTTTAGAATTGGATTTTTCATACTTGATGTCCACAGAGTCAAGGAAGAAAAAAAAAAAGCCTCCTCCAGTTCATAAAAAGTCCAAATTTTGTAAACAAACAAGAACCCAGGAGCCAGGCTAGAATGCCCAGAGTATGGGTAAGCCCTGCAGAACTCACTCAGAAACTCACAGAAGTCACTCCTGACCCAATCATGTGAAAATCACCAGCATGCTCTGGAAAGGCCCAGAAACGTCTTGGAAACTCCAACTCCAAAGGGTTCTTCTTTGCTAATTATGTTCACACTCTTCATTTGCTTCCAAAACCTCCTTCCTTGAGAATTGGGAGGAAACGAGGCGTACAACAAAGAAGCAGGGTTCACCTTAATGAGCTTCTCTGACTGGCAGGCAGGTGTGGAGATGGAAAAAAAAAAAAAAAACCAACAAAAACAACAACAAAAACCCAACAGACATGGAGATGAAAAAGAACTGAGCTCAGCAGCAATGTCTGACACAGTCCAGCTCTGTGCCCCAAAGATGCCTGAGAGAGCTAACTTGAGGGCTGGCTCCTGTTTGGTTGTTAGCCTATTTCCTATCTGCCTAACAGTGGGATATGAACAGTATTGGAGGAACCTAGTAATGGCGCTCCATCCAGTCCAGCACACCAAGCAGTTCTGATTTCTGGTCCCAAGAAAATAGTTATTCTAATGGAATCAGAGTCAATGTAACTGGTTAGTCACATGGCCAGGCCACGAAACTGTGAAAGAAAACTGATTCCTTTCTTGCAGGGTGGAGATGCTTAGGGCTAACTGAGCTCTGTATTCAGGGTTCATTTCTGGTGGTGCTCAGGGGATACAGGGAATAAAACTGGGGTTGGTTACATGTAAGACCTTACCTCTTTCTATAATATCCCTCTATGTGTACTATCTCTCTGGCCTGATTCCTTTTTTGTTTGTTTTTATGTTTTTGGTTTTGGGTCACACCCGCTGGCACTCAGGGGATACTTTTGGCTCTGCACTCAGAAATTACTCCTGGCAGGTTTGTGGGACCATTTGGAAAGCCAGGAATAGAACAGGGTTGGCTGCATGCGAGGCATTTGCATCCTACCAGCAGCTATCATCTTGGCCTCATCATCTGGCCTGATTCTTGACCAACTATCATACACAAAATTGCCATCCCTTACCCCACCCCTTTAATCTTGAATTTAACAAAGCCCTAAACTCAATCACTGTATCCAGAGGTGGCATTTTAAAGGGGTGATTACAATCAAGCTCAGTAAGCCTAAATAATAACAGTAAACTCAACTAGCACCAACCAGCCCAGTAAGTCCTCCAACAATGACTTTAGTATCTGATATAATAGTGATCACACAATGACTATAATTGATGTAGGTCTCGATAATTCTATTTACCTTGTGTTGTAACAAACAATATTGAGTAAATTTGTTTGTACCTACAAGGGGGCTGGCTGGGAAACTGGAGACATTGGTAAAGAGAAGGTCACACTGGTGGTGGGATTGGTGTTGGAATACCACTGAATGCATAAAACAACTGTATTATAAACAATGTGGTAAATAAAAAAACATAAAATGTTATAATTATAAAATTATGAAAATTAATTAAATAAAAGTTTAAATGATGAAATTTTAAAATGTTAAATTATTATTTATCAAATTAATAGGGTCAAAAGTAGGGATAGGACTTATATCTAATAAAACTTACATCTCTATAAGAAGGGTACTGTTTTCCTCCTTCCCAAGTCCCCATTAGAACTTTTCTGAAGCTGAGTGTACAGCTAGTAGGGTGTTTGCCTTGCATTAGGAATGACCTGAGTCAAGGTCATGGCCAAGGGCAGACAGACAGGAAGAGAAGCCAGCTGCTGGGTTCCTTTACTGGGGCATCAGCCAGTGCTGTTCTTTACCTTCGAGGCTGGTTTGGCTTTATTCCTCAAGAAATGCTTTGCCAAAATTGGGATTAAAGATTCTCCTACATCCCGAAAATGAACAACAAAATGTGGTGACTATGGCTCATGGGATTCCCAGGATCCCATTATGTAAAGCTTTAAAGGAATGGCAAGATGGCAACCTAGGTTCCATCCCCAGAATCCCTGAGCACTGCCAGAAGTGACCTCTGACAGAGAGGCAGAAGTAAACCCAGAGCAGCACACCCCACATCAAATGCAAAGAGCCCAAGCACCGCTGCTTTCAAGGTCTGGCTATATCCTCACAACTCTGCTTAGCAAATTAAACTGGACCTTGGAGCAGCACACCCCACATCAAATGCAAAGAGCCCAAGCACCGCTGCTTTCAAGGTCTGGCTATATCCTCACAACTCTGCTTAGCAAATTAAACTGGACCTTGGAAATAATGGTGATGAAATGAGTTTCTCAGGTTAAGGCTGCACTAATAGGATAACAAATGGTAACAATATGCTGAAGGCTGCTGGAATCCTGCTGGATCATAAGGAGATACTTCCAGCGTCTTGGCTCAGAATGAGCTACACCTTCAGATCCGGAGAAGGAGACTCAATAATCCAGCGCAACGGACTCTCCTGCCTCCCAGTTCTTTTTTTTTTTTTTTCCCAGTTCTTATCTTATTTCAAGATTATTTAGGCCTGCATTCCTATCATTCTTTTCACTTAAGCAAAAAGGAAAATCTGTGTTATATACTGTTCTCTGGTAACATCATAAATAAGGCCGTCAAGGGGCAACAAAGCTCGTTTTGTCACATGCTCAAGAAAAAGGAGACTCAACTCAGTACATCCCCCTACATGCTTTACAAAGAGCTGGTGAGTAATTTGCATGTGAGAGCCCCAGGCTTGATCCTCAAGCACTACATAATCCCAAATACCACCACCAAGCACCAAGTGAATAACAGAGTGCAAACAATGTAGGGTGTGTGGCAAATAAATTATTTCCCCTGCACTCACCGCTGGAATCTGTTCTGAAGGTAAGAGAGCAGTAAAGGGGTCCCTTTTTTAGGTATTAGTTAGTGAAGAAAAGCATTGATGAAAATGAGGTTTGAGGGCTGAAGAGATAGTATGAAGGAATGGCATTTGCCATGCATGCAGAAGGTCGTTGGTTCAAATCCCGGCACCCCATATGGTCCCCTGAGCCTGCCAGGAGCGATTTCTGAGCCTAGAGCCAGGAGTAAACCCTAAGCCTGCCGGGTGTGACCCCCAAAAAACAAAAACAAACAAACAAAAAAAAGAAAATGAGGTTTAAGGTTAACTATGGGTTTCTCTCTCTCATTCCATCTCTTCTCCTCCTGACTGAAAATAATTGGATCACTATGGCCACTGAACTCCCTGAGTATTTCCAGTTCCTTAAAACAGTCACATTTCTCTGTAGTCACCAGCTCCTGGAAGATGAGAAAACCTCACCGGGAGAAGTGAGGCTGAATTTTGAGACTAAAATTTGGAAGAGAGCCCCAATTCACGGGTACACGGCACATGAAAGGTTGGAGAGATAGAGTGGACCTGGTGACAAAATACCTTTGAGATACATGTGCCAAAGCTGCCGCCTTATTTCCCAGTGTTACTTCAGCATGCAATTTCCCTGCAAAATTAGATTTTTCTAGCAGCTCCAACCATCCCAAGTAAATTTTTGGGGAATGACAATTACTGATGCACAAAGCAACTGCCTGAGTTGGGCCCACTTACAAGGGAAGACTGGCTTCCTCTAATTCCAACAAGCACTCCAGCAAAGGTCACAAAGTAGCTCATGTTCATGCATTTGTAGGTTCATCTAAAAAAAAAATAGAGCCAGAGTGTTCGCAGCAAAATCCTGTCTTGGTGTGAGTTTAATTTTTAATCCTTAGTGGTAACTGATGTGAGTTTTTGCTCCCCCACCTACTGCCTAGGTCTGTGCCAGTCTATGGAACCATCAGAGGCTGATAAGAGACATCAATGGGTACCCCTTCTCCAAGTAAAGGTCAGTGAGACCCCAACCTATCCCAGCTGCCTGTTGCAGGTATATTGCCCCATCTGGCAGTGCTCCTGGTTCTGTGCTCATTCCTGGTTGGTGTTGGGACCATATGGAGTTCTAGAACTGAATCTGGATGGGCCACATGCGAGGCAAGTGCCCTACCATCTCTTCAGCCCCTATAATGAACATTTAATGCACCCAGAGAAAGGAGAGGGTGCTGGTTCAGACAGACAGACAGACAGACACACACACACACACACACACACACACACACACACACACACACACACACACAAACTCCAGCCCCTACCCTTAACAACTCGCACATACAAACTCCAGCCCCCACCCCTAACAAGCAGCCCAGGTTCAGTAGCACAGTGCTATTTTCTAAGTTTGCATCAAGTAAAAGAACTGCAGGCCCAGGGAAGGTGCTGAGCTATGATTTCTGGGTCTCCAGAGCCCGTGCAGAGCACACAATTCTTGGGTAATCTAGGGTAGGTAACTGCAGCCCTGGGGAGCAGGGGCTGCCCAGGAATGCCAGTTATAGCTCTTACAGACTCAGTAACCAGAGCTGTCTGTGGGTGGCAGCCCCAGTGGCCCAGGTCCCACATTTCTGACTCACTCACACTCCGGATTTGCCGAGACTCCCAGTCACAAGCAGCAGTCTTGAACTTGGTGGCACAAACCTGCTGATACCTAAGAGATTGTGGAGCTGAAGGTGTTGCATTTTAAGAATTTTATTCACGGGGCCGGAGAGATAGCATGGAGGTAAGGCGTTTGCCTTTCATGCAGAAGGTCATCGGTTCGAATCCCGGCGTCCCATATGGTCCCCCGTGCCTGCCAGGAGCAATTTCTGAGCACGGAGCCAGGAATAACCCCTGAGCACTGCCGGGTGTGACCCAAAAACCACACACACACACAAAAAAAGAATTTTATTCATATCCCTTTCGGGGTGCAAAAGTGTAGCAAGAGTTGAGACCTGGCTCAGAAAGGTTTTAACTTAGTCATGTGTTTATTTATTGGGGACACACCTACTGCTGCTTGTGGCATTAGCAGAGAAGTACTTACTTAGGGGACTCTGAGGTGCCAGGGAGCAAACCTGGGGAACCTGCAGGCAAAGCACAGGCCTCCTGTAAAAACTGGATGAGTATCCAACAGGAGTGAGCTCTGTCTACCCTGTGCTCTGACCTCCAAAACTACCCTCTGTCTCTCTGTCAGAGGATCATCACCATCAACAGATGCACTTAGGAGAGGTCAGGGTATCACTGATCCTTTCCTAGAGAGAGGACCCATTGATCTATCTACCAAATGGCTCCTTTCAGTTTTTGTGTCTGAACAATACCAGCAGTGGATCAGAAACTCTCATAAGGGAGCTGGAGTGATAGCACAGCAGTAGGGCGTTTGCCTTGCATGCAGCCAACCAGGGACTGACTCACATGGTCTCCCATATGAGTCTGACAGAGCCAGGCGTAACCCCTGAGCACTGGATGTGGCCCATTAAAGAAAGAAAAAAAGAAAGAGAGAGAGAGAGAGAGAGAGAGAGAGAGAGAGAGAGAGAGAGAGAAAGAGAGAAAGAAAGAAAGAAAGAAAGAAAGAAAGAGAGAGAGAGAGAGAGAGAGAAAGAAAGAAAGAAAGAAAGAAAGAAAGAAAGAAAGAAAGAAAGAAAGAAAGAAAGAAAGAAAGAAAGAAAGAAAGAAAGAAAGAAAGAAAGAAATAGAAAGAAAGAAAGAAAGAAAGAAAGAAAGAAAAGAAAGAAAGAAAGAAAAAGAACAAAAGAAACTCCTCATAAGCCTCCCTCGTGCTAGCCACCCTGAAAGCATATCCTAGTCATTTCTCCTCCCAGAAGCCTGTGAAGTGAGGATTAGGGTTGACATGAGAGAAAACTAAAGCACAGAAAAGATAAATTTCCAAGTTTGTACAGCTGGTAGATTTAGGTCTGAAGTTCCCCCTGGGGGTGGCATGCTAACAGGACTGGCCCATGTGCCAGACCTCACACATCAGCTCCTTCTCTCAACCTTCCCCCAAATGCTGGATCTAAGCAAGTATGAGCTGACTGAACCAGCTCTGCGTGCTCTCAGCTGTCTGTATTCATCCCACAGGGAAGGTGCTAATCGTGCACTCTCCCTCCGAAACAGTGTCCCTGGGCCATTTTCTGGAGCACACCCAGCACCACACCCTGATGTGTGTTCCAGAAAGGTTGCTTCCTTTCAGGGCTGCCCTTCACCTGCCAAGGCTGGAGCTGGGCCGAGTGGGCCAGCAAGGCAAAGGAGGCTGCAGGCAATGGAGACATTATGAAGCACAGGATCCAGAACAATGGCATTGGCTGGGGAACCCAACCTCTCTGTCAATCAGCAGCTGCAGCAGAATTCAGGTTTCATGCATCCTGGAGTGAAAGCTCTAAGCAGAGGGGGATGGTTGGGGGTACCGGCCTGGAGGGGACCAGGAAGATGGGAGAGCAATGCTTCTGAGAATCAAGAGGTGATGAATCCTCTCCCTTTTGCCAGCTCCTGATCCTATTGTACTATCCACTCCCATGCCTGTGCTCAGGGAGGATGCTAAAAAGCCAGGCACACACACCCACACACACACTGCCATCCATGCACACCTGCTCTAGCCCTGGTTTCTGGCTATACACACACGCACATATACTTCGACTGGCTGGTGGGTCTCTGCTCTCCAGCATTGCCCACTGAAGTTGTACGAGACTCAGAAAAGGAACAGTGTCCTGCAGCCGACTCTCCTAGCAGTGAGCACAAAACTGCTTCATCTTAAAAGTCCTGGACACTATCAGAGGAACATGCACCATGGGTTGAATGGTGCTCTGACAAACATAGATGTGAAAAAATCAAAGTCCCCTTGAACATGAGCTTACTTGAAAATGGGAACATTGCCACATAAGTAACTAAAATGAAGTCTCTCTGGCATTACTAAATCCCTGACCCAATAGGATCTGTGTCTTCATTAAAAAGGCAAATGTATGAGCCAAAGCAATAGCACAGCGGTAGGGTGTTTGCCTTGTATGCGGCCAACCCGGGATGGACCCCAGTTGAATTCCAGGCATCCCATATGGTCCCTCGAGCCTGCCAGAAGTGATTTCTGAGCGCAGAGCCTTGAGTAACCCCTGAGTGCCACCAGGTGTGACCCCAAAAACAAACAAACAAAAAAGGCAAATGTAGTAGGTCTGGAGCAATAGAACAGGAGATAGGGTGCTTGCCTTATTTGCAGTTGATCCAGGTTTGATCCCAGGGATCCCCTATGGTCCTCTGAGTATCACCAGGAGTACTGTCTTTTTATTTTTTTCTACTTTTTATTTATTTTATTTAAAATTTTTATAACAAGTTGTTTCAAGCATTCCGTTTTCAAACACCAATCCCACCAGCAGTGTGACCTTCCCTTTACTAATGTCCCTAATCTCCCACCCACCACACAAGTCTGCATAAACAAACTTACTTCTTATTGCTTGTTATAAAGGAAAGGTAAATGGAATTATCAAAACTTAGATCAGGGCCTGGAGAGATAGCACAGCGGCGTTTGCCTTGCAAGCAGTCGATGCAGGACCAAAGGTGGTTGGTTCGAATCCCAGTGTCCCATATGGTCCCCCGTGCCTGGCAGGAGCTATTTCTGAGCAGACAGCCAGGAGTAACCCCTAAGCAACACCGGGTGTGACCCAAAAAACAAAAACAAAAACAACAAAAAAAACTTAGATCAATGAGGATCAATGTGAAATGATTATGATGTCTCACCATGGTTATTACTAAAGTCAATGTCTAAGGTTTTAATGGGCTGTGGTTGATGCTAGTTGAGTCTTCTGTATTACTGTTTACGCTGGGGTTGGCGGATTATTATATAACTTTTTCATCCAACCAACCAGGAGCCATTTCTGAATGCAAAGCTGGCAGTAACCCCTGAGCATCGCTGGGTGTGGCTTAGCCCCTGTATCCCAAAAAAGATTAATGTGTACACACACAAACACAACAGACACAGAGGCAGTGCTCATGGCGATGGTTCCACAAGCCAAAGACACCAAAAATCAGCAGCAAAGAGCTGGTGCCTCTGAGGCAGGGGCCAAGTTTCTCCCTCTGGCCACACATTGAACTTGGAGTTGTGGCTCCAGAACTGAGTTGCTACATTGCTGCTGTCTCAGTGTCCATCGCAGGGGTCCTCAAACTTTTTAAACAGGGGGCCAGTTCACTGTCCCTCAGACCATTGGAGGGTCAGACTATAGTAAAAACAAAACGTATGAACGAATTCTTATGCACACTGCATATATCTTATTTTGCAATGAAGAAACAAAACAGATACAAATACAATATGTGGCCTGCGGGCCATAGTTTGAGGACCACTGAGTCTAGGGGCTCTGCTGTCAACCCTGAGACCTGCACTTGGCAGGACAGAAAAGGGAGGGGAAGGAATTTAGTTCCACTTCACCCCACACAGATTCATAAAGTTCCTCTTTATAAATGGTGGAAAGGGGGGACGAGGACAGGAGAGAGGAGAGGAAGGGAAACAGAGCCAGGCTCAGTGCAAGCTAGGAAGTAAGGTTGGGTGGAAGCAGTTGCCACCCATATCCATGTCTGTGCCTCAGTGTCCCTAGCTCCTTCAAGCCCCCAGACTCCCATATTGAGCACCTGCTTATCCAAGCAAGAATCTGCTCAGTTCCATGTTGACAGATACATGCCTGATTGTGTTTCTGGGGGCAGCCTTGCCACAATCCCTCTGAGATCCCCCTGGGTGGTTGGCTGCCTCTGTAGCTTCGGAATTCGGAATCCTAGCCACAGCCACTGTGAATTCCCAGGCCCCAGACTCAGTCAAGTCACAGGGACAAGTAATGCCATACATTATTCAAACATTCAAGGAATCCTTTTTTTGTGAATGCCTGGGTCCCAAGAGCAAGAACACAATGCCTGAGGGCAGGGGGTTGGGGATAACAGGAGATTCAGAGACTCCCTCACTGCTCCCAGCCCATGTGGGCAGTGAGCCTGTGCCATGAAGCAACTTCATACTGGGATGGGAGGCCTTAGATGCATGTCTTTGTTTCAGGGACTCCATGCAAAAACAAGGACAATGATCTTGGGCTGAAGTGATAATACAGTGAGCAGGATGTTTGCCTTGCATGCAGCTGACCTGGGTTCAATCCTTGGCATCCCATATGCCCCCACCCCCCAAAGTATCCCTAGGAATGACCCCAACCCCTGTGAGCAGAGCTGGGAGTAACCTCTCTGTACCAACAGGAATGGTCCACCCCACCCCCAAGTCTCAATGAATTTTTAATAATTAATTGTAGGAAGAAATGTTTCAAATGGGATATACTGAGCTAGCTAAAGATATGATCAAAGTGAATATTACCTGTATGCCTTCTATCTATTCTTTTTTCAGGGGAAGGGTCACACCTGGTGGCACTCAAGGGTTGTTCCTAGCTCTCTACTCAGGGATCACACCTGGCAGGGCTTATGGAACTATATGGAGTGCCAGGGATCAAAGCTGAGTCACTCACATGCAAGGCCAGTACCTTAGCCACTGTACTATTTCTTGTGCCCTCATTTTACTTCTTAAAATGTAGCTGCTGGAAAAGTTCCAATTCACATTCTATGACTAGGACACAGTGCTATTCCAGTATAGACTATAGAAAAGGGGAAGAGGAAGAGGAGACAGTCAGGGAGCACTTCCTGGAGGAGGCTTCATGATAATAATCATGATTTCTTTTAAGTCAGCATTGACTGGGCAACTTGACATGTGTCTGACATATTTTGTTCTTTAATTCTTAATAACTTTGGTTCTACTATACAAAAAAGGTCTCAGGAGCTGAGTTTGAGCTGTCTGCCCCAGATTTCTCTGTACTCGGAGTGAGATGGAAACAAACTGTCTTGGTGAATTCCCTGACCCTGCTCCCCAGGTCTGTTCTAAAGAGTTGTGAGGAATCAATACAGGCTTTGTTTCAGCTCAATGCATCCCAACCCAGTTAAAATTCAGAGGACTGAGAGATCAACTTGAAGGGTGTGAGTTACAGAAAAACTATACTATGCAGAAGTTTCTTATCATTGAGGGTGTTTTGAAATGAACTCTCTGAAAAGCTGTGTGTCACCATCTGGAAAGGAAAGTGACAGGTCACTCTGTCATGGAAATATCAGTCTATATTATTATGCCAGAGTATATATTCGCACAACAAAGTTCCATTAGCACCAGGAGCTGATTCTCCAGGGTTGACTATATCTGTCCAATGAGGCTTCCTCTAGCAGGAAAGAGTTGAGGATCCAGCACCTATAGGAGACAGTCAGAGCTAAATGCTGTTACCCTGTTACCAATTGAGACAGGCATAACCAGGGGGACAGTTTTAAACCTTGACTGTTGCCTCTGCCCATTTCTCAAGATACACACACCACAAAACATACACACACCCAAAACAGATACCACAGAACACACACACACACACACACACACACACACACACACACACACACACACACCAATACCCCATGACTTTCTTAATCATACTAAGGCACCAAGCTTACCTAGTAAGAGTCTACCAGACACATGGCATAAATCTCAATCGTTAGAAAGCATCTGCAATGAGTAGCAAGTGGCTCTCAAGTAGGAGGAAATCATCTGCAAAATGCCTGAGTGCATACAGGGATTCTGCAATGGCGCAGGCCCTTTAAAAAGAGTACCAGGTTACCAAACTCAACTCAAATCACTAAGGGTTTATGATGACACCAGGACAGTGTGGGGTCTCTCCCAGCTGCTTTAAAAACACTGTTTCAGGGGCTGGAGAGGTAGCACAGCAGGAGGGCATTTGCCTTGCATGAAGCAGACACAGGAAGAATGGTGGTTCGAATCCCATCATCCCAAATGGTCCTGGAGCCTGCCAGGAGCGATTTCTGAGCACACAGCCAGAAGTAATCCTTGAGTGCCGCTGGGTTTACGTTTTATTTTGCTGCCGGGTGACCCAAAAACAAAAACAAAAACAACCCAAAACAAACAAAAAAAAACCCCACTGTTTCAAATCTTAGAAGCACACAGGAACTGTCACCATGCTCTATGTTACTCATCAGACGACCAGACATTAGGAGATTAAAGAGTGACTCCAGCACCAATCTGGGATCCTCCCATGTCTTCAATTCTCCATCCCTCTCCTCTGACCCAAATTGAGTTTGGTTCCAGAGTCTCCATCTGTCCTGTTGTAATTAAAAACCTATCCCAGGGCTCCCAAAAAATGAAACCCCTGGGCATCAACAGCTCCTCAGCCGATTTTTGCAATAGGTGTCATGCATCCATTGTTCATTTTCGAATTAATAATGAAGCATTTGCCCAAGTGCTGTGTGTAAGATCAAGTTAATGTAATATTTCATCTTTGCCAGCCAGCTGCCATATAGCGAGGCCAAAAGTAAGTAATTATCTTTGTCTAATAAGTCAGTCCACAATGAAATCAATGAAGTCCTCTTCCAGCTGGTAAATAGCTGTTTGGTCAGAAGAAGATAATGATATGGACTCACTGACCAGGTGGTTGGTAATAAAGGGATTCAGCACCCTGAGCTGGGGTGCACAATGATCTCCTCTTTCTTGCTCTCCCCAGTGTCCCAGCCATTCACACTATTCTTTTCAAACAAATCAGAGGCAGATGGCCCCATCCCTCCTGTCCATTGTGCTGGAAGGCTGGGGTGTATCCTGGCATGACACAGGGCCAGGCTCTTATCCAAGCAAGAGCTATGTGGCTCAAGTGTCCTCCATGAAGCACTTCCCCAAACCCGGCTCGGGCAGCCACCTCTGGTGTTGCCTATCTAATAACACTGGTGAAGTGAGTCCCCTATGTGGGGGCATGTGGGCGATGGGAATGGAAGTGGTCCCCAAGAGGGGACTGGAAATGAGCAAGCGACCAGGACAAGTGCTCAGATGTCCTCTACTACAGAGTGTGTCCAATCAAGGGGATATAGATCCCCACATCTGCAAGGCCTAATAGATGCTCCAAGTCTGAACTTGATCATCCATCAGGATCCCTGTTCAGAACTAACAATGCCGTGTGTGTGTGTGTGTGTGTGTGTGTGTGTGCGTGTGTGTCTGTCTGTCTGTCTGTCTGTCAGTCCCTGCACACCTTATCTCATTTGAGTCCATTTGATAATTGGGTGGGGAGGCGTGTCTTAGAGGTCTTCGTCTTGCTCTGGGGTAAAAACTACCCCTTGGAGGGTAGGAGTGCAGACCTTGCACACATGAGGCCCCAGGTTCTATCTGGAGCATCACAGAATTCCCGAAGTACCATCAGAAATGGTCCTGGTGGCCATTCAGCCTGCACAACTAGGTTATAGGTTAGTACCCAATTCCCTTAGTAGTTCTTAGGAAGCAGCAACTTTGCTCCATTCCCAAAAATCTCTCTTCAGAATGACAGAAAGCTTTGTCCAGCTGTGAGAGAGCACCCTTTTGAAGCTCCTCACACCACCTTCCAGCGGCACAGCGCCACCCCATTCTCTTCTCCATAATTCTGAGTTCCAAGCCTACTGTTTTGCCCTTTTCTGATGCTGTTCCTTCCTCTGCCCAGTTACATGTAAGTACGCAATAACCTGGTCCAAATGCCACCAACTTCTGTGATTCTTCCCACCTCTTCGAAGGGTTAGGGATTCTCCTTAACTTTGACAAAAGCTTCATGATTCAAGCAAGAATCTCTTTCCTCTGTTTATTCCTCTACCTCTACCATGTACCTGGAGAGAAGAGTGCTGGCAACCATTGCTGAGTAGGCTCTTTAGGCTGGGCTAGGCGTGCTCCAGACCGTTCCCCCCAGGAAGTAGTCAAGTTCCTCTCAGGCTGACTCAAGAATGGTTTCAGTCTGACCACATTGTATACTAGCTCATGGCACAATCTTGGGAGATTGTGGGGTACAGTAAGGGAACTTTGGCTTCCACTAGGAAGAAAGGTCACAACAAAAACCAGATTCAGGAAGCAAAACTCAAATATTTTCCATTTAGATGTCCTTTTCTCAGGGCTAGAAAGTGGATAAAACTTGCCTTGCACATGGCTGACCTGGGTTCAATTCTCAGCATTCGATAGCTGGAAATTCAGCATCTAAGAACCCTGCCAGCAGTGATTACTGAGCACAGAGCCAGAAATAAATTCTGAGCATCACAGGTGCAGTGGGGGAGAAGGAAGAGAGGAGGAGGGAGATAAGGAGGTAGGGAGGGAGGGAGAGAGGGAGAGAGTGACAGAGAGAGAATGAGAGAGAGCGAGAGAGAGCGAGAGAGAACGAGAGAGAGAGAGAGAGAGAGGGAGAGGGAGGGAGGGAGGGAGGGAGGGAGGGAGGGAGGGAGGGAGGGAGGGAGGGAGGGAGGGAGGGAGGGAAGAGAATGAGAGAATATTTTTCTCTTCTCCCTTGCTAGGGACTTCGGACCACAGAGGTGGCTAGGACAAACATGGTGCAAGTGTGGCCCTGGGATTTAATCTTGAGACCCCACATTTGCCTTGGGAGCTTCCTAAGCCCAGGAAGTCACCACTGGGCCACTCAAATTCTGTGGGGCCAGAGAGATAGCATATCGGTAGGGCATTTGCCTTGCAAGCAGCTGATCCAGGATGGACAGTGGTTCGAATCCTGGCATCCCATATGATCCGCTGTGCCTGCCAGGAGCGATTTCTGAGCGCAGAGCCAGGAATAACCCTGTGACCCAAAAACCAAAAAACACCCCAAAAATTAAAAAATAAAATAAAATTAAGATTCTGTCAGCAAGCATTCATTCATTCTACATTACAGAAGCCTCAGCCCCAGCTGCATCTGGGATTTTACAATAGTCTCCAGGCTCTCCACTAGGTCTCAGCTGGAGTTCATGGAAAGAAAACCTCAAGAAAGCACCTGGGGTGGGACCAGCACTTGGCCTCCCCAGATCTTGCCCCACTATAGGGCCCAGTTATGCCTGCTAGAAGCAGGGCAATTCCAGCAGTACCCAACTTTCCAAACTCAGTCAATGTGGCTGTAATGGGAGGTGCCTGGTGGCTCTTTTCTATGGCTTGGTGAAGATGCTACCAGGTATGTGTGGAGCACTTCTCAACAGAAGTATAGCTGGAGAGATAGCACAGCAGTAGGGCACTTGCCTTGTATCCAGCTGACCCAGGTTTGGTCCCCAGCACCCATATGGTCCCCCAAGCACTATCAGAATGATTCCTGAGTGCAGAGCTAAGAGTAACCCCTGAGCACCGTTGATTGTGGCCCTCAGAAAAGCATCAGTGATGCGTATTAGACCAATGCCCCTCCGACTTTTTTCCAACTGGGTATGCTTCCAATGGGGTCTTGATTCTTTCCTGACAAATGGTACTGTAGTCTCATGATGTGAACCTCAATTGACACAATATTCACCTATGAACCCCTTGGAATCATCTGGGGGCTTATAGGGATCATATGGCCCCTCTTACTTGTTGAGAAATGCTGGATTAAACATTTCATGAAAAGCAAATCTTCCTTCTTCCTCTTCCGCCACCCCCCCCCCATGCCCTTTCCTCTCTCCATCTTCCTCTGGCACCTGAAGAGTGAGCCTAAAAAGCCCATAAGAGCATGGGAAGCTCAACAGTGGCCTTGAGATTTGCCCCTCTCAACCATCCCTTCCTTTTCTTGGAGATGGTGGTGGGGCACACTCAGCAGTGCTCAGGGAACACACTTGATATTAGGATTCAAACCAGAATTGTGGTCACTGCCATGTGACTTAACCTGTATTCTGTCTCTTTGGTCCTAGTGCCTATTTTCCTCAGATTTTCTCCTAGAAATTCGCCGGGCTCCAGTGAAAGGGGCTGCCACTTCCAGACCCCCTGGAATAACTGCCCAGCCTTGAAGCTCACGTGCCTATCCCTGTTTCCCAGCTTCTGCTCAGTGACCAAGGCATTGTCAGTCCCAGGCTAGGCATCTGTCTTCTTGGAACGAGGTAATTACAGAGCAAGGGAAAGCTAAAGAAAGCAGCAGGCGGGGCAGAACTGAACCACATGAGTGATGCCATGTGGACGGCAGGCAACCCACAAGAGGTCCCAGCAGTGGGCGAGGCGGGAAGACAAGCTGTCTTGCCCTCGATGGCATTTAGGGGCAATTATGCCCTGTTAATGGCTGATGGTGCAGCCTGGCCCAGCACAGACAGATGTGCGTGGTTCACAAATATGCAGTTGGCAAATCCTGAACTTTCGGTGACTTGGCTCCAGCTGATCGGGTAGGCAATTACGTTTTATTTTGGAGCCAAACAGACAGCAGAGAACCAGGAAAATTATAAGACATCAGAGTGCACTTTTTCTAAGAATACTGACTACAAACTTTTCTTTTTAAAAACTGATTGTTGTTTCAATGGTAGAGCACTTGCAATGTACTAAAATAAAAATCTTGAACATGAGGATCAGATTATAGCCCATTTTCCTAAAGGAGCATTTAAGCCTTTGTTCAATGAAAATTTGGACTGGATTTCTTTTCCTTCCTTCCTTCCTTCCTTCCTTCCTTCCTTCCTTCCTTCCTTCCTTCCTTCCTTCCTTCCTTCCTTCCTTCTTTCCTTCCTTCCTTCCTCCCTCCTTCCCTTCCTCCCTTCCTCCCTCCTTCCCTCCCTCTCTCTCTCTCTCTCTCTCTCTCTCTCTCTCTCTCTCTCTCTCTCTCTTTCTTTTTTGAGAGGAGTTGGAATGATTCCTACCAAAGGAAAATTGTCTCAATGAAAAGAACAGAAACACAAACACTCTACAGGGTTGGTTCTATCCTTGCCCTGGACTTGACTGCTTAGTGCTCTTTAATAGGTAAGATACCTGAGGTTAGCTGGATGGAGCACACATGCAGTAGTCCAGGCCCAATTCCAGGCACCTCAAGGGCTTTCAAGAGCCTCTGAAAAGTGACCCCTGCAAGCACCACACCAGAAATAGGCCCTCCAGCAACCCAAAAAGAGACAAACTTCAGAAAAAAGGTAGCCCTTTCTGAACTCAATTCTCCCATACCTGAACTGGGGAGGGGGTGATTATGCCCGAGTTGGGGCATACTATAGGTATTAGCTGAGGTATTGCTATACATTTCAGTATGTCTGGTCTTCAATTTCCACTTGGGGGGGGCTTTCTTGCCTCATGGTGGTTTCTTATCATCTAGAATAAATGGTTCCTTTGCCCCAATTTATCAGGCCCAAATATAATCAGGCAGCATCAAAAGTGCATGTCTTGGGGACAGTGTGGTTTCTGGTCACAGTGGGTAGGGTCATCCTGCCTCTGATGGTGAAAACATCTGGGCCAGCAGCCACTCCAGCAGCTCAGCCAGTGGGGAACAGGAATCTGCAGCCAAGGAACAAGCATAGCAAGTCCACATTTCAGAGGTTGAACAGGCGTCTATCCTCTGAAGTCCCTACCCTGGCACCTTCATCTCCCCAAGGCAGCTTCTCTCACTGTTAAGAGTTTAGGAATGAACTGCAGTTATAGCTTGTAAAGGAAACTGATCCTGGGAAGAACTTCCTGTATGAAGACACCAGCTCTCTTCCTGATGGGCACACACTGTTTCCAATGGGCTTGAGGACAGTTGTCCGCAGAGCCCGGTAGAGGAGAGGACTTGGGGTCCTCTTGTAGTTCTCAGGGAGAGGCAGAAGAAGCAGAAGTTGGAATCTGAATTTGCCTCCTTCCATCCCAATTACCCGCTGGACTGGATGATGTCCTCAGACATCCTGCTCCAGGGTCCCAGCTTCATAAATAGGCTCTTTCCAGTGACTGCGTCATCCTAAAGCTTGCACAGCAAAGCCACAGCCCTATGACTTTGATAGGGAAAATGCAGAGAATGTGAGCCTGGACCATCAGAAAGCCTTTATCAAAGCTGGTTCTGTTCTCCTCTAAAGGAGGAGAGAGTATAGACTGGTCTGGAAACTTAGTAAGACACCCCAAACAGGTACAGGCTCAATTCCAAACCACTGAGATGAAGTGAACAGGGTCACAGAACCAAACTGACAAATCCTTCTGAGTTCTAATACAAATAAAAGTTAGGCTTCTGGGTCGGAGTTGGATAGCATGCATCCAACCCGGGTTCAATCCTGGCACCTCTAAGCCCAACAGACAATGATCGCATGATTCCTGAGTGCAGAACCAGGAGTAACCTCTAAGCACCACCAGGATTGCCCCCCAAGCAAACAAAAAGAGTTAAAGGGTCTACAAACTAGAGTCTATTTTTTGGGGGGAGGAGCCACACCCGGGGGTGCTCAGGGTTTACTCCTGGGTCTGTGCTCAGAAATCGCTCCTGGCAGGCATGGGGGACCATATGGGATGCGGGGATTCAAACACACCATTGGTCCTGGGTCAGCTGCTTGCAAGGCAAACGCCCTACTGCTGTTCTATCTCACTGGCCCCCAAACTAGAGTCTATTAAGGAGACTACAGCCTGGCATTTCCACCACCACCACCACCACCAAATTTCTAGGCGACATCTGAGCCAGAAGGCAAATGGCATAATTGGCCTGTCCCACACGGACAACCCTTCTAGATGGAAGCCATGCAGTAAAACACAATAAAAGGGATGCAGCAAAATGAGGGGTCTGCAGTGAACTCTCTGCTGGGTCACCAGTCTACCCAGGAATGAAGACTCAGGACACTAGTTTTGCAATAATCCAGGAATTCTGGCTTTATCACCCTGAAGCACCTCAGCAATGGGAGGCATGAGTGAATGGGTGTGTGTGTGTGTGTGTGTGTGTGTGTGTGTGTGTGTGTGTGTGTGTGTGTATGTGTATGTGAGTGTGAGTGTGTGTGTGTGTATGTGTATATGTGAGTGTGTACGCGCCCACCCATGTGTTTGTGTATATATAGAGAGGTGAGAGGTGAGAGGTGTGGGTTCAGCAAGCTCTAAGGCCAAGGCCTCTGACAGGCTTCTACAAACTCAGCACTGCTGAAGGCAAATGTTGCTTGGGGAACCTGGAGTCCCAGAGCCAGGACCTGAAGAATCTGATACAAAGGCTCAGAGCCTCAAGCCAAAGCCAAAGCCAAAGTCAATTCCTACCAAAGTCCAAGGTATCATCACTACCTGCTCACTGATTCTTAGTAATAAGTGTTAATTAAGTGCTAAGTGCTTCTGACCCTGCAAAAGAACCAGATCCCAAGTATCAGAACCTCAGGTATCAGAGTCATAAACATGGCAACCAGGCCACCTCCCTCAGTTCCCAACTTCCAATTTTCCCCATTTCCTTAGGGTTTGTTTTGCTCCAAGAGACTCTTTTTTTATATAACTATGTCCAATTTACTGAGACCATGACTTAGACCCTCCACATGCAGTAGGGTCTTGCCAAACTGGACCAACATACTGGAACTCTTGGGGTATTGTTATTGGGCTTTCATAACCACCCTGGGTATGGGGGTGGCAGGTTTACCCACACAAGAGCCTTCTTGGAAGCTGCCAATGGAGAGGCAGCATGACCCTACAGGCTCTTACAAAACCCATTGGGTATAGGTCAGGAAACTTGGTTCTACAGAAGCCAAAGTGTTCCACCACAGAGATTGGTGTACATCCCAAAGAATGAGAACAAGCAGTGTTGGCGGGGATGTGGAAAGGAACTCTTATCCACTGTTGGTGGAAATGCCATCTAGTCCAATCTTTATGGAAAGCAATATGGAGATTCCTCCAAAAACTGGAAATTGAGCTCCCATACGATACAGATATACTACTCCTAGGGATAAACCATAGGAACACAAAGATCACTTCCTCACACCTATATTCATTGCAGCACCATTTACAATAGCCAGACTCTGGAAATAACCAAGATACCCTTCAACAGATGAATGGCTAAAGAAATTGTGGTACATATACACAATGGAATATTATGCAGCTGTCAGGAGAGATCAAATCATGAAATTTTCCTATACATACATGTAGATGGAATCTATTATGCTGGGTGAAATAGGTCAGAGGGAGAGAGATAGACACAGAATCTCACTCATCTATGGGTTTTAAGAAAAACAAAAGACACTCTTGCAATAATTTTCAGAGACAAAAGAGAGGAGGGCTAGAAGTTCCAGCTCACTACATGAAGCTCACCACAAAGAGTGAAGTGCGCAGTTAGAGAAATAACTACATTGAGAACTATCATAACAATGTGAATGAATGAGGGAAGTAGAAAGTCTGTCTAGAGCATAGGTGGGGGAGGAGGGAGATTTGGGACATTGGTGATGGGAATGTTGCACTGGTGAAGGGGGGTGTTCTTTACATGTCTGAAACACAATCATGTTTGTTATCAAGGTGTTTAAAAATTTTTTAATTAAAAAAAAGAAAATGGAAATTTCAATGATCTGAATAGAAATATCAATAATGTATTTACTGTTTATGCAAATATAATAAATATCAATATTTATATTTATAATAAAGATAAAAAATAAAAAAAAAGAAACCAAAGTGTTCCTGTAAATCCAAGCATCTAGAATTTCAGGCCCCGTAATTATTGACAATGGGAGATGGAGAAGACAAGCTCAGAAGAGAACATGCCAAGCATGGGAGGACCATCTTCAATCTCCAGAGAGCAGAATTCTTCAGGTCTCACACACATTCTCTCCAGATTCCAGAGACTGAGTGGTTTCTGCAGCTTACCTGGGTGGGGTTGTAGAGCTCTTGCAGGGGACTCCGAGAGCCCTTCCGGCAGCAGATGTCCACACCAAAGGGATTCCTCCGCATGACTGAGGAGAGAAAGCAAAGATTTGTCAGAAACGAAGCAGGAAGGTGGGTGACAAAGCAAACAGAAACAGAGGAGCAAAGGAAGAGCAAGAAAAGGCCTTGCTGCAGTCCCAAGGCTAATACCATTTGTCTTTCCCAACCTTTAGGTCACCACACCTAGAAGCATCTTTAAAAAAATAAACTAGTGGGACTGGAGAAATAGTACAGCTGTAGGGTGTTTGCCTTGCATGTGGGCAACCCAGGATGACTTGGGTTCAATTCCCGGCATCCCAATCCAGGTCGGATGGTGGTTTGAATCCCGGCATCCCATATGGTCCTCTGTGCCTGCCAGGGGCAATTTCTGAGTGCAGAGCCAGGAGTAACCAGCCAGGAGTAACTCCTGAGCACTGCCAGGTGTGACCTGGAATGTCACAAAAGAGAGTCCAGCAGGTGATCAAAGAGCTCTGGGCGAGATAAAGCTTCATCATTTTATCCATCCACTGCCAGTGGCAATCTCCCTTTCCTGCTTCCTAAGAGAATGAGCAGGAATTTTCTTACAGGACCCTCACCAGAGCCTCTTCTAAATAAGGTCTTGTGTTTCTGTGACAGGCAAACATTTATTCAAGCATTTTAGGGAGTGTAAAAGGATATACATCAACATAACGGTGAGTGCTTTCAGAAAAAAAAAGAGGTGGCACGTATTAAACTTGGTGGTCAGAGTGGGTTTTATCAGTCTGAGCAATACTTAGCAAAGCTCAAGGGCTCCACCCCAGCTCTGAGCCAATCTGTCCCCAATCTGGCTCAGGGACCATGCAGAGCTGAATACCAACCATAGACTCCTAAATGCAAAGTATAGGCCCACCTGTTGAGCTCTCTCCAGCACTAGCATTATTTTTTAGAATCTGGTGCTATTTATTTTTCTAATAAAATAATACATGAATGGGCTCGGAAGCTCCTTTCAAGCTAAACATCTTGTCAAACACATTCTTCCAGATTGTTAGAAAATTCTGTCCTCAGCCATAGCTGGTGAAGATGATCATGTCCTAAAGACTCAGTCCCTGGGCATATTTCCAACATTCCCGTTTTTAAGACCTTCCCTTCTTTTTTTTTTTTTTTCCTTTGTTATTTTAGTTTTGGGATCACACCTGGCAATGCTCAGAGTTACTCCTGGTTCTGCCAGGAAATAGTATTAGTGGTGTTCTGGGAGACCAAATGGGATACTGGGGATTGAACTTGGGTAGGCTGTATGTAAGGCAAATGCCCTACACCCTATATTCTATCTGCTGTACTATCACTCTAGCCAGGTTTATTTTTGTTTAAATTGATGTGCAGTTACTGACAGTTTAATGCATTCATCATTCCAAATCACGCCCACCACCAGAGGGCCCTCTTCCCTCCTCAAAGCCTTTCCAAGCCCAAATCCCAGTCCATCTCAGATCTGTGGACCAACCAATATTCCATTTGATGCTCCCTTACTATGTATCTTTATAGAAAGATCTCTTTTATGTGTAGGATATAAAACAACATAAAGAAAAATAGTGAAAGGGACAAGAAGTTTTTGCTTCTTATAAGTTCATATAGTTTAAGTTTGAGTTTCCAAGGCCTGTTTCCTGATCTTCAAAGCTACAGGCTAGCATTGGCTGAAAAAGATAAAAATCTGGCTCTACTCAAGAAGGAAAATGCACGCCCAATTTGCTCATGCTTTCTGTTATCTCTGCTTGCAAAACTTTCAGTTAGGTGGAATAAGGTAGCCACCCCCACCTCCATTCTTTAAGGTAAAGAAATGTAACCTTAAGTTTAATATTCTCCTGTAGGATAAAAATGTAACTTTTAGTGGTGGTCTGTTAAGTTTTAGCGATTGTCTCTTTGTGTAACATTTAGTGGTGGTCTGTTAAGTTTTATTTTTTTGTTTGTTTGGCTTTTTTTTGGGGGGGGGCCACACCCAGCAGTGTTCAGGGGTTACTCCTGGCTGTCTGCTCAGAAATAGCTCCTGGGAGGCACGAGGGACCATATGGGACACTGGGATTCAAACCAACCACCTTTTGTCCTGGATAGGCTGTTTGCAAGGCAAACGTTGTGCTATCTCTCCAGGCCTGGTCTGTTAAGTTTTAATGGCTGTTTCTTTGTTTGCAAAATATCTCTTTCTTTTAACTAAGTTGTACTGTTTTCCTAAGTAATATGTAACAAATGGAATGCACAACTACATCAGTGAGATATGCTGTCCCTTTGGAAAAGTGCTCTATAAAAACACTGCTTAGGTAATGGTTTGGGGTCTTTGCTCTGAGGTTCATCCCTCGGCACTGACCTGGCACCAGAAAATAAATCACCCTTTGCAAATTTGCATGGCTCCCGCATCTCCTTGAAACGCTCGAGACGCTGCTCGAGAGAGGGGGGACTGATCCCCGACCCCAACAATAGGTTATTTTTTAATTAAAAGATTAGCATAAGAAAAAATGGATGGGCACCAATGATTTTATGTTACCCTTCCCCCAACTTCCTGCCTATTTTACCTGGATAGTGAGATCCTCACACATCTGGGAGGGGTTTTTGGTTGGTAACAAAGGGGTTGCCTCAGGGGGAGAGAAAAGGATGGAGCAGAGAGAGGCATCTGGGAGAGAAGGGAGACATGGATGCAGAGAGGCTGTTTAGCTTAGAGACCATGTGAGGAATAAATATGCAAATGGTAGATAGGGCCTTATAATAAAACTTTATCTCCTGAAACTTCATTTGACTGCCTGTGGATCATTTCCTTGCCATTACCTCGATACCTACAGACCTGCCAGGCCGTAGGGGCTGCAGGTGCCAGGCCGGGCCAAGAAAGACCTCACTCCATCCACTTCACCAACACACTAGGACTTAATAATTAATACAACAATTCTAGACAAAGACAGCACTCAGGTGACGAAGAGAGAATTAAGAATGATCTCCCAGGGCCGGGAAGGTGGCGCTACAGGTTAGGTGTCTGCCTTGCAAGCGGATGGACTGCGGTTCGATCCCCCGGTGTCCCATATGGTCCCCCAAGCCAGGGGTGATTTCTGAGCGCATAGCCAGGAGTAACCCCTGAGCGTCAAACGGGTGTGGCCCAAAAACCAAAAAAAAAAGAATGATCCCCCAGAGTGCCTCAGTGCTGGGAGCACCAAATACTGATTTATAAAAAATGGTTCTTTGTTCGCTCTTTTAATTTACAAAGCACTCTTGGCCCAGGAAACCCTTCACAGATATACTCTAACACACAGACATCCAGTGGAGAAACATCCCATGGAGGAAGAAAGACAAAAGAGGCAAGGTGGGATAAAGAAACAAGTGCTGGGCCCGGAGAGATAGCACAGCGGTGTTTGCCTTGCAAGCAGCCCATCCAGGACCAAAGGTGGTTGGTTCGAATCCCGGTGTCCCATATGGTCCCCCGTGCCTGCCAGGAGCTATTTCTGAGCAGACAGCCAGGAGTAACCCCTGAGCACCACCGGGTGTGACCCCCCCCCCAAAAAAAAAAAAAGAAAAGAAAAGAAACAAGTGCTTTCTTCTGGAAAAGGAAGGGACTTTCTTATGGAAGGACAGGGCAGGGGCAGAAAGGCAACATCCCTCAGAAGTCTAGAGAAGACACCCAAATATAGTGATGCCTGAGGAGACAGGAACATGCTCCAGACATGCCCAGCAAATGCAGGGATTGGAGGACTACCTCTACCACAGCCTAACTATGTGACATTTGATTCAAAGGCTGCCTCCAGCACAGAAGACAAGGTAAGCTCCTTGGAGGTGAGGATTGGGAGACATAAACCTTGATCCCTCAGCCCAGAAATCAACCTGCAGTTAGAAAAGTGAGAAAATCTATCTCTACAAGAAGCTTCTAGAAGGTTCCAGATGCATCCACTCCTCCCATGTAACTGGTGTGTCACTTTCTGTCCCACGGGGCACTTAGGGGGTGAGGGGAGGGATGAAAATCACCCTTTCCTGAATCCTGGAGACCAAGCCTTCTTCCCCTTCCCCTTCCACCCAGGTGTGCACTTTCCTATTTCAGCCTCTTGCCCAGTACCACCACGGTTTGGGAGCAGTTGGGTATTTCAGAAATGATTCAGGGGTGATACTGGGTGCCTCATGCCAGTATTGCTTCACTTAGGGCCACTGGCTTCACAGCATGTTGAGGGGTTAGGATGTATTCTGCTTTAGATGTGTTAATTTGTGTCCCAATCATGCCACAAAAGAACAGGCAAGGGGCCAATGTGAACCCCAGGCCACAGTGGCTAGCCTGGCCTGCAGTACTTCCCCATGGATGCCCAGGTCAGGGGAACAACCCCCCATATCACACACACACACACACACACACACACACACACACACATACACACACACACCATACCACAACACAACACAACACAACACAACACACCCTGGCTGGCCCCAGCCCTGGCCAGAGACAACCCACAAACAAATGTCTACACATCTTGCCATTCAAACCCCATAAAGCCTTGGAGAAAAACTACCTCTTTGTTTCTCCACGCCGCCTGCAGGAGAGAGAGAAAGAAAACACTCATGGCGTGTTTTCCTTTCATTTATGACTTTGTCTTTCATTTCTACCCAAAATGGGGTGAGCTTTGAAGCACATGCAAGTTGCCCTCAGTGCACAATGGCACACCAACACTTGCTCCTGAGGTGGGAAAACAGTCATAAAATTTGTCACAAGCAGGGATGCCTACAACATACATGATGTGAAGAGTTCGGGCAGTGGCCAGGCTCAGCCCAACTGAGGAGCAAAGCCTTCCATAGATCCCAGCCCAAGTCGGCTTGTATGGGGGTCCATCTGCTTTAATGAGTTTATTTTTCCTAATACCAGACTGCTCAGAAGCTTTGGCAGTGTGGGGCCAGCAGCCAGAGCCCTATCCCAAGGCCATCTGCCCTCAGACCTTTGCTAGTCCTGTCAATGACTTCCCAAAAATCCATAGCAATACCTCAGGCCCTAGAAAGCCAAAGGGGCCTTGTGTACTTTTCTTTATGAGTGTGATTATATCCACCCCCATCCCTATTTATACTGAGTACCAAGTCCTGGGTTAAGTCTAATTCCTCCAGCAGTGAGAGAAGAGCCTGGTCCTCAGAGACGTCTGGCTGCTCACATAGGCCTGAGCCCTGCTCTGCTGCATCCAAACAGCAGCACAGGCTGTACTGGAGAGAACCGAGGTACACAGTCACAGCCATTCACCTGTCAGAGCCTTAGGGAGGGCAACACCCTGAGAGGGGGTGAACACAGTCACTGGCAAACACTGGCCAGCAAGAAGGAAATACAACAGCCTGGACAGCACGGTTCATTCAACACCAGGTCCCTGTCATATAGCAGAAGAGACAGAAAGCAGACCCACATTGGCCAGAAGGATGGTCGGTACCTAAGAGTCAGTTTGCCTGAGCGGGGCCACTTTAAGTCACTGTTCTTGTCTTGGCCCATATAGGGGTGTCAATGCACTGAGGCATAGTGGGTAGGTGAGGGGACATATGTGGCCTTGTGACTCAGAGGAATGGGGGCAAGACTCCAAATTAAGCAGCCCCAGGCACTAAGCTGTCACCTGAGTCCCAGTGCCTCATCTCAATGTGTCTTATACTGGAGTTGGCTGGCCACTTCTGGAAAATCTAAGAGATCACCAAGAGAGATGGTGATGCCTATGGCTGTATTAGATATATGTTAAGAGGTGGCAAACTGCACCCCTAAATATATATATCTTATAAACCAAGCTGCCACAATACACTTAAGAGAAAAGGAAAAACAGTTTGTTAATAAGTAAGTATGGGAATAGATATAATTCAGAGGCCCAGAGCACACATTGTGGAGTATACACTCCATATTAATCTATATATACCCCAAGCCAGAAGTCCATGTTTAATTCCAGCACCACATGAACACTGTCTGGTGGCACCCAAACCTTCTTCCTCCAATAAAAAAATAGGGGCCGGGCGATGGCGCTAAAGGTAAGGTGCCTGCCTTCCCTGCGCTAGCCTTGGACGGACCGCGGTTCGATCCCCCGGTGTCCCATATGGTCCCCCAAGCCAGGAGCAACTTCTGAGCACATAGCCAGGAGTAACCCCTGAGCGTTACCGGGTGTGGCCCAAAAACCAAAAAAAAATAAAAAATTAAAAAAAATAAATAAAAATAAATAAAAAACCAGGTTCATCCAAATGATATGTGTAAGCTACTAGCAATAATTATCTTCCTTCATTTATTTATTTTTTAGCAAGTGAAGCCAATCAGCCAACAGACCCTGGAAATGGGGGAGCAGATTATCTATCTCTGATTCAGATTTTCTTGGGTATTGGAACAAGAGAAGGTCCCCAAAGAGCTAATGAATGAATTTTCTTCCTCCTGGCCAAAAGGGCTGTGTATACACAAAAGGAAATGCAGAGGTTCCAATTGGTGTTATTCTGTCTTCTAGGGCACTTCTCCTTGGGGGCCTTTCCATGTTTAGCACCAGAAAATCACCACGAATCAAGGATAGGCTCTCTACCCCATCTCCAGAGCCTACTGACATCAGACTTTCCTTCCTAGAAAAGTCTGTTGCCCTCCTAACTCCCAATAAAGGAATCCTAGTCCACAAATTCTCCCAAACAAGGCCCTTTTCTCCATTCTCAGCTCAAACCTAGAAATGACAACACACATGTCTGGCAAGACTGGGCTGGGCTCAGGACACAGCCCACTTTCCTGCACCAGACAGTTTCAGATTGTTCAAGACACAAAAATGAAGCTAAGTGTGAGGCCCCAGTCCTGGGCTGGTTTAGCTGTGAGACCAAGCACTCCACTTTGAGGTGGTGGCTGAGAACCAGGCATGGAGAATGAGTCCGAGTCAGCTCTGTACAGCACAGAGGACTCATCTCTGCTTGGGAGGGAGCAGAGAGAGCTGCTCGTAGATTCCTTCAAGTCCAGTGACATCAAACTGAAATGCTGCTGGGCTGGGCAGAGACTTGCCTTGACCCAAAAAACCTGCAATTCCCCAGGACTATTTTCGCTCCCAGAGGAGTTTAAGAGTTTTAGTCCTGCCCGCTGCATCCTGGATGGCAAGTGGCAGAAGGAAGTGCTGTGAACCAGAGCAACAGTGGTGACCAATGATGAGTCACCATGTACAAGCATTTACCACCTGCCTGACACCTGGTGATGCTTTTCTCACATCACTTCATTAATCCTCAGATGCCCATCTGACAGTAGAGGGGGTCTGGAGAGGTTCAGAAACTTGCTCAAGCTGGGAAGAAAACCCAATGGACAGGTGTCCGCATGTAAGAGGTCCAGGTTCAACCCCAACCACCATAAGGTCCCCCAAGTACTAGTGGGAGCAAACCCTGCCCAACTCACACAACCCACTTCCTCTTTCCCTTCCTTCCCTACCTTATTCCTGACCAGGCTCTGTAAGAAAAAGGTCCTGAAAACCCTGACTTAATGCCATCACCATACTTCTTAGGAGGGTCTAAACTTAGAATTAAAGACTAACTGAATAAGTGAATGAATGGATGAATGAGTTCTTTAGCCAATGACTGGAAACCAGACCCGTTGTGACACATATGACCCCAGTTCTGCAAGGCAGACACTCTACAATTCAGCTCTTCCCCAGGCCACACCTTAATTTCTTTATTTCTATCCCAACTCATTCCCAGAAGAATCTAAGGCCTGACTGGGAAGCATATGTTTACTTCAGTCATCAAAACCAACCCCCAAAATAAAATCTTCAAGCAGGGAATGAAATATTTAAACAGGGAGCTCAGCGTATTATCTTGTTGTGGCAAAAAAGCAAAAATAGCATCAAAAAGGCCTGAATCATCATCAGAGTGTGGGTCACTGGCATTATGTGCATTCACAATGTAGTGAAACTATCCCACCTTCCATCTCCAGAACATCCCCGAAGGACAATTCTATCACCACCACAACCTAATGAATGTCTCATCATCAGACCCTCTGAGAGGCCTTTCCTCAGCACAGATGGCTGGCCAACATTTCTGATAAGTCAGGGCAATATTTCTCATACTTAATAACAAACATTTATTTCACCTAAATAGGAAATTCTCTAATCTTGTTAGTAGGCCCACTGAGAAGCCTTCCCTCAGTATGGATGACTGACCAAGATTTCTAAATATGAAGCTGAAAGAGAGATCTCATTAGAAGGCCCACTGAGAAAGTTTTCCCTCAGTATAAATGGCTGATCAAGATTTCTGTTAGTGAAGCTGACATTTTGCATGCTTAGTAGCAAAAATTTAATTGGCCTAAATATGAATCTCCCTTCAGCTGTATTAAGTGTGTATATAGTTGCACCTTTTACTTCCTAACATAAGGATTTTTACAGGTGAATATAGCCTTGATTAAATTTCTCTCAGCACCAAAAAGACACTTAAAAACTTCTTTCCTCTTTGTCTTTAAAGTGTCCTTGTAGTTTCTGCTTTTGGGACATCCCTAAAGGACCTTGAGTACTTGTTAACTAAGTTTTCTTGTTTGTTTTTTGGGGCCACACCAGTGACGCTCAGGGATTACTCCTGGCTATGTGCTAAGAAATTGCTCCTGGCTTGGGGGACTATATGGGATGTTGAGGGATTGAACCTCAGTCCTAGGTTAGCACTTGCAAGGCAGATGCCTTACCTCTAGCGCCACCACTCGGCCCCTTGTTAACTAATTTTTACCTCAGAATTTACATCAAAAGGTTTAGGCTAGGGCCCGGAGAGATAGCACAGCGGCGTTTGCCTTGCAAGCAGCCGATTCAGGACCAAAGGTGGTTGGTTTGAATCCCGGTGTCCCATATGGTCCCCCGTGCCTGCCAGGAGCTATTTCTGAGAAGACAGCCAGGAGTAACCTGCAATTCCCTAAATACAATGCAAATTTTTTAAAAGATAGAGCTTGTTAAACGATCAAATACGGAGCTGGAGAGATAGCATGAAAGTAAGGCATTTGCCTTTCATGCAGAAAGTCATTGGTTCGAATCCCAGTATCCCATATGGTCCCCTGAGTCTGCCAGGAGCAATTTCTGAGTGTAGAGCCAGGAGGAACCCCTGAGCGCTGCTGGGTGTGACCCAAAACAAAGCAAACAAAAAAAAAAAAAGATCAAATATTTCATCGAAAATTAACCTTTATTTTGTTTTAGGGCCACACTCAGCGATACACAGGAATTACTCCTGGCACTGTATTCCTGACAGTGCTGGGGATTGAACCCAGGCTGGCCATATGATAGCAAGCTCCCTACCTGCTATACTATTGCTCTGGCCCTAAAGGATGGCTTCCAAGATGTCTACATTTTTTATTCTTAGAAGCTCATTTGCAGACTGTGGGCACTTCAATGACACAGAAATGTTCACATGAGCAGAGGGGTTAGATGACAGGGGTACCTTTTAGCTAATATAAAAGTGGTTGTTCTGAGTGTTTGGGGGTACAAACGAGTGCATCCTCACTGCTGATCCTGAATCTGATATCCCTTGAAAAGGACCAAATATTGGCAGCGAACCTGGGACAACCCTGAGAAATGACTAGCACAATCAGCAGCATGAAAGAGAAATCCTGGCTCTGGCAGATCAGCTGTCCCCTCCACGGCAGAATCCCCACTACTATCCAGCTCATTTCCTTGCCTGTGAAAGAGATTTCTGCTGTGTGTTATAGCTTCCCTAGAAGGTTTAGTTATTCACTTGCCTCAATGTAGATAATATACTTTCCCCAGTACTTTCTCCCCTGTGGGGGCTGGTCCAAATCTGAATTTATGACTTGGAACCATTAATAGATGCCTCTGGGGTCCCTCCATGGTCTCATGATGCTAACAGAAAGAATACAGATATTAACATATTCCCCCCAAGCCCAGGGTCAACTGGAGCTGTGAAGATGTTTAAAGGCTTGGGTTCCAGCAACCTCACACTAGGGAAACTCTATAGAGGAAAAACTCAACAGAAACAAAAAGATCTATGCAAAAAGTTTACTATAACATTTTCCTTCAAGTACCAAAAATGGTTTTTAAAAATCTCTCAAAGATTGGGGCTCGAGGGCTGAAGAGATAGCACAGCAGTAGGGCATTTGCCTTGCACGCAGCCGACCCAGGATGGACATTTGTTCGAATCCTGGCGTTCCATATGGTCCCCTGTGCCTGCCAGGAGTGACTTCTGAGCTCAGAGCCAAGAGTAACCCCTGAGCGCTGCAGGGTATGACCCAATACCCACCCCCAAATATTGGGGCTGGAGAGATTGCACAGGTAGGGCGTTTGCCTTGCATGCGGCCAACCCAGGACAGACCTGGGTTTGATTTCCGGCATCCTGTATGATCCCCCAAGCCTGCCAGGAGTAATTTCTGAGTACAGAGCTAAGAGTAATATGTGAGCGATGCTGGGTATGGCCCAAAAAAAAAAAAAAAATCTCTCAAAGATGTTTAAGAAGGATAAACCAAGTAGCTCACGAATAAGTCAGAGTACATGAACTATTTCAAATATGACTGTTATTAAAAGCAGTAATGTGAAGACATGCAAAGTGATTTAAAGCCACAGAATTCAAAATATTATAGGCTCTAGGCTCTCTAAACACTTACATATGCATGTAAAAATTGCTAGAGGACCAGAGAGAAAGTACAGTGGAGAGGATGCCTGATTTGCACAATGCCAATGGGGATTTAATCCACAGAGCCATATATGAGTCTCCCAAGAAATGCCAGGAGTGATTCCTGAGCACCAGTGGGTGTGACCTTAAAAGAAGAACCAAACAAAATAAATCATTAAGAAGATGAAGGCTTAGAAAACAAGAGTTTGAATCTGTACCAAGCAAAATTTGCATCAAACCAAAGACAAGAAGAAAAAAAGTGGCGGGCCAGAGAGATAGCAGGTAGGGTGCTTACCTGGCACATGGACAACCTGGCATCACATGGCACCACAACATGGCACCCCAGAGACCTGCCAAGAGTGAATCCTGAGTATAGAACCAGGAGTACAGCCACAAGCACTGCGAGGTATGTCCCAAAATCAAACAAAAGAAGAAATGAGACAGGTCTAGGAGATGCCTTAAAAGTCTAGAACACATGCCTTGAATGTGAGAATCACAAATAGATCCCAGGCATAAGGTCCCCTGAGTACTGCTGGGTTTTCCCTTCCTAGGAAAAGAAAAGGGAAAAAATGCCAAAAAGAGCAATAAACTTGGAAAGATTTCCCTATGTGGGCCAGGTGTATCACAGGAAAAACCAGCTCAAGTCCAGCTTCTTATACTGTAGTCATGACCCCACATGGAACATGTGTGGAGTCAGCAAAAAATTTAACTGCCAAAGGTTTCTTTTTTTGTTTTGTTTTGCTTTGTTTTGTTTTTGTTTTTGTTTTTGGGTCACACCAGGCAGCACTTAAGGGTTATTCCTGGCTCTAGCTCAGAAATCGTCCCTGGCAGGCTGGGGGGGGGGGGGTGAGGGTGGGGTTGGGGGTGGGGGAACCATATGGGATTCTGGGATTCAAACCACCGTCCTTCTGCTAGGAAGGCAGACGCCTTACTTCCAGGCTATCTCTCCGGCCCCTGCCAAAGGTTTCTTAAAGACACCTCATCACACATCTGAAGTGTCTCTGGCTGTGCTCGCTTGGCTGCATTTCTCAGGCAAAATGGGCTGGGGATAGAGAATGTCTAGAAAGCGCTCATGAAGTGAATGGGGCCAAGGTTTCACTATTAGGAAGGTCTAAGTTGAACCAGGTCAGAGTTTGAAGACTAAGAAGGTCTAATTCTGGGGAGTCTAAAGATTGGGGGCCAGCACGGAGCTGAGTTTCTGAGTAGCAGAGAGCATGGGATAACAGTCCATTCATTCGGGGCCTCTCTAGTCTCATCTGGAAATAAGGGAGCTGCTCTGGGTAGAATCGAATCCTAGACGTGTAAGTCTCCGTCTCCTCTGCCTGAAGGTCCATGTCTTCCCCTCCTCTTCTGGGGGAACCTCCCCATGTTTTCTAGGTACACACTCACACCGAACAGGTTGGTGCTCATAGACTTCCTCAGAGCACAGCAGCATGGCAATAAATCCAAAGGCCCCCCCTCCCCACACAGTCATCAGTCATCCAAGTTATTAGAACTCCACTAACACAGAAGTCAGGCGTGTGACATGCATTAACATAAACCTCAGTGGAACCTTGGTGAACCCATAGCACCACCATCTCCTCCTTCATATAAAAAGGTCCATTTATTGGGTTTTTAAGCAGAATGACCTGGAGTTGGCTGGAGCCCTGAGCATAGACCCATACACCTCTAAGGGAAACTTGGATTTTTCACAGAAGTGGTCTCTATTCTGCTGGGAAGCCAGGCAAAGCAGAGGAAGTTGCCCTTGGCACTGGCCAGACAATGAACTCATCATCCTGCCTAGCCCTAAAATAGAAATGAAGCCTTAAATGAGGCTCTGTGGTGCCCCCTCCTCTGGCCTCTCAAAGGCAGATTGTCACTCCTAAGAAAGACAGAGCTGTGGGCTGCAGAGCTTGTATGGGGTTAAGGTGTTTATTATGGTCAACCCCAGGGCAATTCCTGGCCTGGAGCACAGAGCCAGGAGGGATGCCTGAGAACTGCTAGGTGTGGCCCTAAAACCCAAAGCCTAACAGAAAAAAGAAAGTCAGAGTGGGTCTGCTTGTTAGCTACATGCAAAACAGAGAGCCCTGGTCACAAATGTGTACATATTTGGGCTGCGCATGCCACTAAGTGAATAGGCTTTGTGCCCTTATCTGTACCCCAGAAATGGTTTCAATGGTAAATTTCATGTTCTATATATTTTGCCACCAATTTTCTTTTTCTTTTTTTTTAACATTTATTTATTTATTTATTTATTTATTTATTTATTTATTTATTTATTTATTTATTTAGGTTTTGGGGCAACATCCAGCAAGGCTCAGGGGTTATTCCTGGCTCTGTGCTCAGAAATGGCTCCTTGCAGGCTCGGGGGACCGTGTGGGGACTGCATATAACATCAGAGCCAGGTCAATATCCTCATGACCCCTGGTTTGAGTGTCATGCTGGAGGTGAATCCGTGGTCAAGGTCATTCTAGGGGTCCAAGTTATAGACACCGACATCTTGCTCAGATGCTCCTTTACCCCTCAAGGATAGTTCAGCTCTGATACCTATGTCTCAATGCCACCAGCCTCTTAAGGGACAGAGAGCTGCCCTTGCAAAGAGCACCCCAGATCATCTGAGCATAGTAGAGGGTTTGGAATGTTGAGCAGTCTAAATTTAGAATTTAAATTTTAGAATTCTAAATTCTAAAAAGGGTAGATTCATCTCAGGAAGGCCTGCACAGATGCTGGAAGCATCTGGAAAGTGTGACCCAGGGGGGCTGCTCTTGGCTTCTGTTTTTTTGGTTTGTTTGAGGGTTGTAGGGTTTGGGGGGGGGGGTTGTAGGAAGTTGGTTTTGAGCTATAGCCAGCAGTACTCAGGGATTACTCCTAACTCTGCACTCAGGAACTACTCCTGGTGATGCTCCACAGAACCATATGGGATGCTGGGGATCAAACCCAGTTTACTGTACTATTACTGCAGCCCTGCTGGCTCCTGCTTTCGTCCCTTTTCTAGGAACCCTGGACTCCAAGGTGGACCAAGCTTATGGCATATGGGGTTTCTACCACCCTCTAAACAGCACTAGGCTGCACACACTTCACACTGCCAGCTTCCTGCTCTATGAAATGAGCCTGATAACCCCAAGAGACTGCCTCTGGGGACTGTTATGACTAGAAGGCCGGTCTCTGCACCTCCCTCCCCCAACTCAGGACCTTGAGTTCTTTACAGAGCTTTATGTTTCTGGGCCTCAGCAGGAAGGAGAAATGATTCTGACTAAGGCAGGCCTTCTCTGCACCCCAGTTTTCAGGGTCTCAGTTCAGAGCAATACAGGGGAGAGCCAGATGCCACTACTGCTGATATCAGCCATCAGGGCCCAGTGGGCCAATGCTGCCAGGCCCAGTGACCTGAGCACAACCAGACAGGGTCACACATGGCAGATGAAAGAGGCAATCATGGAAACACCCAAGGGAACTCTGGGGTCTGTTGTGGGACCAGGGACAGAACTCGGTCATATGCATGGCAGGCAAGCACCCCTGAGCACGGACCTATTTCCCAGCCCTATCTCGCTTTGTCTTGTTGTTGTGTTTGTCTCAGAGCCTCTCCCTGCAGAGCCTCATTAGAGCTTGGGGCCTGTACATGTGCTCCCCACATCAGTGGCATGCTCAGAGGTGACCAGCTAGGTAACCTGGAGCATTTCCTCCCAAACATGAGACCAGGGTCCCAGCACCAGCTCACTGTCACATCTGTCACAACAGGCTCTTGCTCTCTCTCCAGCACAGAGGTGCCCAATATAGTCATCTATAAGCCCTTTGAAGAAAAAGAATTGCTGAGCAATTCCCACCCCCAGAAATCTATCTTCCTTAAGCAAAAGGAAAGCACCCCTAACTGCACGAGGCTACTATGCCTCCCAACCTGGTTTGTTCCAGAATAATCACACACACCCACTTCTAGCACAGTATCACTACTTGGGGAAGTTCTCCTTCAACCCTGCAGCCCAGAGATTAGGAGCTTGAATGTTCTAGCATCACACAAGTTTTGGCATCAGCCCCAAGAGGTCATTTCCTATCATATGATCCTTGGCAAAGCATGAGCTTCTCAGAAAACCACTCAGGTGACATTTTCCAGACAAAGATGGTTTGTGTGTAAGTGCAGGCAGAGAATGAACATTTGGTAAAAATGATTTTTGTTCTATTTTGTTTTGTTTGGGGGGAACACCCTGAGGTGTTCAATGGTGCACAGGGGAGCCTGCCATGTCAGGAATCAAACCGAACCCCCCACATAAAAAGCAGGTCCCAATTAGCTCTCTCTCTCTCTCCTCAGAAAATATTCTGATTAATACCAGTCATCCAAGGTATCAATACTTCAAGAACTCATACTCCTGAACATATATGCACCTAATGATGGGTCATCAAAATATTCCAAACAACTGGGGCCAAAGTGATAGTACAGTGGGTAAGAACGCTTACCTTACATACAGCCAATCCAGATCCCCCCAGAAGTGATCCAAAAGTGCAGATCCAGGAATAAGCCCTGAGTACCCAAAACAAAACAAAACCAAAAAAATTCAAACAACCTGAAGGAAGATGATTAACAGCCACACAATAGCAGAAGGAGAATTGAACTCTCCTCTATCACTGCTTGGAACAGGTAGGATAGTTCAGAAGCCAACAAGAAAACACTGGCCTTGAAGGAAGAAATGAAAGAGACAAGCCCAACAGACAGACATAAATGCTTTACATCCCCCAACAATTGCATGTACATTCCTCTCCAATGCACACGGGGCATTCTCCAAGACAGATGACAAAATGAAGGTCTCTCTTCCCTGGGTCATAAAATCAAGAGAACAGAAATTGCATCAGGTATCTTCTGAGATCACGAAGCTTTAAAAACAGAAATGAGGGCCCGGAGAGATAGTGCAGTGGCATTTGCCTTGCAAGCAGCCTATTTAAGACCAAAGGTGGTTGGTTCGAATCCCGGTGTCCCATATGGTCCCCCGTGCCTGCCAGGAGCTATTTCTGAGCAGACAGCCAGGAGTAACCCCTGAGCACCGCCGGGTGTGGCCCAAAAACCAAAAAAAAAACTAAAAAACAAAACAAAACAAAACAAAAACAAAACAAAAACAAAAACAAAAATGAATCATCAGAGAACTTTCTGAGTCAAAAATTAAAACCGCTATGGAAAAAAAAGAAGGAAAATGGTAATGGTAATAACGGTACAAATAAAAACTCATCATCATCATCATCATCATCATCATCATCATCATCATCTAGAGAGAGGACTATGGTCACCATTTCCTGGCTCAGCCACCACCAAATGCTTTCTCATTCACTTCCCAAAAGGTTTACAGCTCAGTGGGGGGTGCACCTGTCCTTTGTGCCTCGAACAGGCTGAGCACTTGGGACATAGAAGCATTTAGCATGTCCATTCTCCTGAACTCCTGTCCGAAGGAGGGACAAGATCCTGTAAGCTGCCCCCACCCCACCCCAAGGATAGGATCTCTCTTCACCATCTAATGCTCAGCACATCTTTCTGGAAGGAAACAAAGGTCCAGGGCTCCTTTCTGCTCATTACTTGCTTTAAGATGAGACAAGTCCTATACATGGATGCACATAAAATCTATTATGCTGAGTGAAATAAGTCAGAGAGGAGAGACAGACACAGAATAGTCTCGCTCACCTATGGGTTTTAAGAAAAGTAAAAGACATCATTGTAATAATACACAGACAATAGAGATGAGAGCTAGAAGGTCCAGCCCATGATATGAAGCTTACCACAAAGAATGGTAAGTTCAGTTAGAGAAATAACTACACTGACAACTACCATGACAATGGTAGTGAGTGAGAGAAGTAGAATGCCTGTCTCGAATATAGGCAAGGAGTTGGGGAGGAGGGAGATGGAGGGCATTGGTGGTGGGAATGTTGTACTGGTGAAGTGGGGGTGTTCTATTTTTTATATATATAACTAAAACCCAACTACAAGCATGCTAGTAATCATGGTGCTTTAATATACTTAATTTAAAAAAAATAGTTTAAAAAACAAAAACAAGAAAAAGATGAGAGCAGTCTCATAGAACAGGGGGCAAAGGGGGGGACTCTGTGGGGAGGGTGCTGAAAGCCCCCAGCGGCAAAGGCTCACAGATGGCTACTGCTTGCTGCCACACACCTACCCACCTGAGGGGGAGGCTTGTTAAATGTGAAAAATGACTCAACTTTCTCAGAGACAAGAGCTCCCAAGACAGGATGGAGAGCGGGATAAAGAGGGTGTGGGTGAGGGGGAGGAATGGGGCACCTGAGCCCCAAGCATGAAGAAGCTTAACTCTTTGGAAAAAAGGGGGAACGGAATGGGGGTGAGGGCACATCTCACAAATCCTCCACTGTAAGCATGATCAGCCTTCCTTCACATGTTCCTTTCCAACTAGCTGCCCAGTGCAGAGATCAAACACAGGGTGAGTGGCTGTCAGATCAGATGGCAGCAGCTGTACTATCCCTGAGTTTAGCAGCTCATCCCAGTGCAGTGCAACTGAACTGTGCCGAGAACTTTGCTGCCAAGGCTGTCCCTGAACAACCATATCCTCTCCTGCCAACTGTGAACTAAGATTCTGAAGCCATATCACAGCTACCCCAAAAGGGCAAAGGCAGGCCCTAGGGAGGCTCTCTGCACCACGTGGCCCATGGAGACTCCAATAAGCCCCACACCACCCTTCTCTACTCCATCCCCCAAGGGCCCAGGAGCTGTGCTAGACACTTTAGCGATATCCTCTAGAATCTGCTCCCTGAAATTTCCCACTGAGTTCAGCAGCCACTGTCTATTTTTCTATTGACAGGCAAGCTCCTGTCAGCAAATCACAGAAGCAAACAGTGCTGAGGCTTCTCTTGGTCCCCAAAAGCAGCTGGGCATGGCGAGGGACAGACCTGTGCAGAAACTGCCCACGAATCCCAGAGTGAGCCCCTTCCTCCATGAAAATGGAGGTCTGAGGGGACCCTCCAGGGTGCTTATCCCTTAGCCCCTTTTACCCATTCATAGTATCCAACACTCTGAGACTCTGAGGGGGCTCAGGTGTTATGCCCCGGAAGTCAAATAGCATCTCCTCAGGCATTCCTGTGGATCCTTTTAGCTAGAGTGACCACATGGAAAAATGTGCTTTGTGTCACTGTATACACAAATTCTTTTACTTATGAATGTAGAACATGGAACTAAAGTTCCAGGCTCAGCTTCTAGCTCTTCTACCTCCTGACTGGTCAGTTAATGCACTGCAAGCCTCAGCATTCTCATCTGTAAAATGGGAACAAGGCTGGGATTTTCTTCTGTGGGCTGCCATGGGGCTAATAATCAGTTATAATATCTCTTGAATGAGTGCCTGGCACATTTTTTGTTTTGGGGCCACACCCGGTGATGCTTAGGGGCTACTCCTGGCTATGCTCAGAAATCGCTCCGGCGTGGGGGACCAGAGAGGACACCAGGGATAGAACCGAAGTCTGTCCTATGTCAGTCATGTGCAAGGCAAATCCTACTGCTGTGCTATCGCTCCTGCCCCTGCCTGGCTCATTTTTTTAAATACTTCATAATTACTTAATAGTTATAATAAGATATAATGTCACACTATACTATAGATTAAATGAATATATAAATGCATTTTATAACATGTATTTTATATCGTATAATATAAATTTCATAACTGGTTCTACTACATAACATTCGTTAATAGTACTGATAACAGAATTCTTGCTATTAATACCTAATAAATATAGCTACATACATGACGTAACATTGTTTTGATGACAAACTTTCATCATAAAACTATCCCAAGGGTAGATCCAACCCTTTTCTTTTATTTTTTTGTTTGTCTGGTTTTTTTTTTAAGGCCACACCAGGTTAAACCCTGTGGTGCTCAGGGCTTGCTTACTCGTGGATCTGTGCTCAGGACTTATTCCTGGTAGTTTCCAGGGACCAATCATAAGGGGCACTGGGAATCAAATTCAGGTCAGCCACAGCCAAAACTAGTGTCCTACTCACTGTCCTATTGCTCCAGCCCCTGGTTCCAAGCCTTTTCTAAGTAGAAAAGCAGGCTGAGTCTTTTGGGGGTGCCCAAGAAAGTCACTGTCTGGAATTCAATCCTAGCTCTCTCTTAGGTGCTATGTGACCCAGGGCACATTACTTAACCTCCCTAGGATTTCATTTATTTTTCTGCAAAACAGAACAAATAATGCCAGGGTTGAAGGAAGTTAATCAATGCCAAATTCCTCCTTATAAGTATAGCACATCAAACAGTTGGCTAGTGTCAGATTTCTAGGGGAGGTCCCATCAGAAACTCCCACGGTCACATTTGTAAAATGTCAAGATGATCTTCAAATTCCCAGGAAGCCTCGAGGTTGCCAACCATCATCCGCCCTTTCACAGTTCTGTTCCAAGAAGCAGTTAGTTCATCTGTCCCAGTTCCTCCTTGGAAGAGCAACATTAGCATTGAGCAACACTGCCATTCCCATTGGTCCTATTTGCAGCTCCTGTCCCCTGGGGATTTATCAAAGGTTTTGGTTTGTGATTTGGATTGTTTTTTCACAATCAACCAAGATGTTACACACAGCAATGAGAGGAGAGCCTGGTTATGCACAGGAGGCCCATGGTGAGATAAGAACTCAAATGGGGTCCAGACTATCAATGCAAAGAAACCTGATATTGGCTACCTTGATGCCTCTGAGGAAACTCCCTCTCCCTGCCCTTCCTCCCCTCTCCCCACCCTCTCCTTCCCCCCTCCTGCCCTCCCCTTCCCCCTTTTCCTCCTCACCTTCCTTCTCTCCTTCCTCCCTCTCCCTTCTCCCTCTTCCTCTCTCCCCTTCTCTCTTATACACACTGGCCCTGCAGAACCCAGAAAGTCACAGTGTACAGAAAGCCTGAGTTTCCAGTAGGCTTCATGCCTCAGCAGGGACAAGAAAGGCCAGACAGCCAGTAGAGCTGGATCCATGGCTTAAGTGGCTGAGTAAGTAGGTACAAGGCCCCAGCGTTTGATTCCTGAAACTATATTGTGCAGTGTATCTGCACCTTCTCCATCCCTATCCCCCATCACCTAGTACTGCAGGTGTGACTCTATTTAAAAAAAATCCACAAGAAAGAAGAGCACACTTGTAGCTTGGAAATATCTCTCAGGGCCAGAACAAAAGACAGTGTGTGCTAACAGGAAGCAACCATGGCATCCAGAAGAGTGAATTGAAGAACAAAGGATATCAGAAGTGAAAGAAACCACCAGGGAGATTTATGGGGCACCAGGGCATCATAGCTGCCAGAGACATGCCCACTGAGAAGGATTCCTGACTTCCAAGAAAGGCCATGCTTCATCAAATCTGACTCTTTTGTCACTACACACCCTGCCTTTCTGGAACTGGACCTGTCTGGCAAACTCAGTCTCACTGCAAGGTGCCGGCTGCCTGCCCCAGGGCTGTGGGGCCCCACATTGTTCAGCTTCCTGAAAATGTTGCAGCTTTAATAGCAGGTTGTTGAAGTACTCAATGCACCAGGCTCTTCAGAGACACCAACAAGTTCTATCTCTGTGATCTGGTCCCACTGGAGAAGTTCAGGATTAGAAGGAAAAGAAAAAGATAAGTGTTTGTATAAGCTTGATAGGCATGCCTCTGAACATGTGAGCACACATATGTATGAACAGTATGCATGGGCACATGTGTGCATATTCAAGTATATAACATGCATGTGCACTTTGTGTGAGTTATACTTGTGTGCATGTTATGCATGCATACTTTGGTCTCCAAAACAAGAAGTCTGCCATGAACTGGACACTGCAAGCTCTGGCGCTGAAGTCTGTCACTTGCAAAGGCAGGCACATGCCTCCCAAATGGCCTGCTGGGCACAGACTCAGCCCTCGATGCTGGTTCAGAAGAAAAGAGCTGAGATCCACTGTTAGTGTCTATTGCAGCCACACTCGGGAAATGGAAGGTGCATGAGCTGGCACCTGGGTGGGCTCCAAGATCCTCCTGAAAATTCTTAGACCCTGAATGATGGCCAGAGTTCCCAAAAGAAAGACGCTTGCCTTGCACACAGCCAGTAAGGTTTGATCCAAAGGAGGAGGAAGAAGAAAGAGGAAGGGGGAGGAAGGAGGAGAGAGAAAGTAGAAGGGAAAGGAAGTAGAGGAAATAGAGAAAGGAATAAAAAGTTGAGAATGGAGGAGGAGGAAGGAGGAGAAAGGAGGAAGAAGTAGAAGAAGGAGGGGGGAGGCGAAATATCATCATCATCATTATTATGAGAAAAGCCCTGCTAGGCCAAAGGCTCTGAGCACGGAATCAGCAAAGGTCACATTTGGGGTTCTCTTTGCTGCAGAAGAATCAAGGTTGTCAGTGTCCAAACACCTCTGCAGACCACAGCCCCCACTTCCTGCAAGCACTGCCCCAGCCCTGAGGTGAGTTAAGTGGTGGCCCCACCCTCCAAAGACCTGGAGGGGTGCTCGCTTGGGCAGTACATATACAAAGACCCAGAGGGACAAAGGATAGTTTTCATGTTTCCACACATTTTTAGGGTGCAGCTGTCCAGACACAATAATAACTTTGGGGAGAGTCTATAATTATTTCTATCAAGAGCAGCTCCCTCCACAAAACTGTAGCAAGGAGCAGAATAAGAGGACTGCACAAATGACGAGAGTGACATCTCTGAGTGGGAGACAGGGCTTAGAGTGGGAACAAAGAGAAGGCACTGACAAGGACCAGTATGCAAGGAACACACTAAATTCCCTTATATTGGGGGTGGTATAACATGACAGGAAGGTCACACAGCCAGAACAGCTTTTGAGCCCTATTCTGTTCTGGTTTGGGGTCCATACCCTACAGAGCTCAAGGAACCAGGTGGAATCCAGGATGCAATGTGGATCTCCACAGCAAAACCTGTGCTCAACCCTCAAGCCTCTCTCTAGTCCCAGGAACCCTGTTCATCCCACACTGTAGTGACACTGACTAGAGAAAGCATATGTGCTGGGCTGAGGCACAGAAGCAGAAGAAATGGAGAGGGACAGGCCTAGAGGTGATCAAAGGAGGCACAGAGGGCGGGGAGGTGACACATGTGCAAGGCCTGAGCCCCAAATCTATGAAGTCTGTCCCCAGCACAGCTGACCACTATGATCCACCCATCTCTGCTAGCTGTGCCACAGTCCTCAAGTGTGACCCCACCCATAAAACAGAAAAAAAACGAGGAAGCAAGAAGAAACTCAAAGCTATTGCAAGACATTCCACTCCTCAGAGAAACATAGCCCCTGAGACAACAGTCAGAATTACAACTCATTATGACCATGTTCTCTCCTCCAAGTTCTCAGGTTCATCTTATGGTTGGAAAAAATGACCACAGGGCCGTTACATTGCCAGTCCAAAGACACACAGACCCAAAGTGACTGAGCTCTATTAGCTCTATCTATTCTAGATTCTTCTTCTAGTTTAGGGGACAGATCAGTTCCAGGCCAGGGAATTGGCATTCAGCTAAGTCTCTGAGATGCAAAAGACTTAAAATGCACTACCAGGCTTCCAGGAACTCATGGTGTACTGGATATGAAGTGGAAACAGCACCTTTGTTAACAATAGTAGTGACAATTTACAAAAGGTTCTTACATTCACTCTGAATCAGCAGAAGGAAGTTGTCAGAGCAGAAAATAAGTTGGCAGGGGTTAAACGGCCAATCTAAGATCATTCTATAAGTGGAAGAACTGAAATAAAAATCCTCCTTCTGAATTTTATCTGGTATCTTCACTGTTACCCACTTATCAATTACTGGTGATGCCTGCTACAGCATGAACATCGCTATTTCCTCCATCTCAAGTGCTGAAAATGCATGAACTTGAATTTGCCCCACCTGGGAAAGAAGGAGCCATGAGGTACTCCAATGGCTCATCCAGCTTCCTACTGCTCTGCCATATTGAATTTCTAGATTAAGTCAAATTTTATGGCCCCTCTATCTGAAGAGAGGGTAAACCTCAAACAGCTGAGCAAGACAGTATTCAAACAGCTACACAATCTATTCTCATTATTAGCTTATTTATCAATATAAATTTATTAGTTTTGTCAATAGTCACTCATTATGTATGTTGTATGTATGCTCAGATCAATAATAACCTAAATCATGGGCAACTAAACACTCAGTCATGACCCCTCAGTTCCAATGTGCCCTTGTCCTCACCTTGCCTCTCTTGCTCCTTCAGTCACATTATTCTCCTAAGATACCAAGTTCATACCCTCCTCTGGGCCTTTCTTTTTCCTTAATACTCCCTCTTTTCCAAGCATACCTTCCTTAGAAACTTACATGGCTCACCCTTCACATTCCTTAGCATTCCTTCATGTCTTCAGAGAGGCCTCCTTCTCAACCTCCTTTTCCAAAACAGCTTTCCCCACTCTGTCCTCTCTGTCCCCTAATACTTCTTTCATGGCCTTTTCATTGCCCCAAATTATGTTCATTATCACACATGTGTTTACTTACTGATTTCTTCCCCACAAGAATGAGGGGAGAGACCTGGTTTATTTTACAGCCACAGTTCCCCTGCCCAGAGGAGAGAGAACTCAGCACAGAGAAGGTACTGAAGAATATTTATCAAACAAGTGGATACATTCATTTCTGAAGACTGCAGAGGCTGAAATACTGATAAATACACATCTGCAGAACAGGGCTGCTGTGCCTCTTCTCCACCTAGGCGTGCCGAGAAACCTCCCCATTCTTCCATGACACCAAAGAGAATTATATGCCCTCCCTGCTTTCCTCCCACTCCATATCCTTCTCCAAGTCTCTTGACTTTCCAAATTCTCTTGGGTTGCTATAGAAGGTACTGATTTAGGATCCAAGCAACTGACTTTGTGGCCAAAGCATCTGTCTTGCAAGCATGATGCCTAGCATTCCATCCCATGGTCACTTACATACATTGAGTAAGTCAGGGCATCTCTGCTGTTGAAATCTGGTGCTGCAGCAAAGTCTGTGGCCTCTCAAGGAGCCAGATGCGTGTGAGAATCACACCAAGCCTGTGTGTGAGCTCCAATCAATGCAGCAATGGCAACAAAGGGAACAGAAGGAAAACAGTGCAATGGCTATCCAGTTCCACACCATCCAGATGACCAGAAGTCCACAAAGAGAGTGGGTGGCTTCCATACCTCTTGTTTTTCGTCTTGCTTAGTGCTCTGCTCCTCTGGAGAAATCTCCTTCTCCTTCTCTACTATTTCCTTGAACTCATTAAACAAACACTCCCTCCTCTCCTGGGCAGCAGGGAGATGGCTCAAAGATGGGAAGCTATGCATGGAGGGAGCCCTAGGTTCAATTCCTGGCACCACATGGTCCCTGAGCACCAAGAGTAAAGTCCAAGCACCACACAGGCAGTAGCTCCTAAGTACCACCAAAAGAAGAGAGAAATTTAGACACACAGACAAGTCAGACACGATATAAAGAAAACAGGTGAACATCATATAAAACCAGGGCAGAGCCTGGAGGAACATGTCCATAGAACACCAGGGAGTGCCAGCAAGCTCCAGAAACCAGGAGATAAGCCTGGAAAGTGGCTCCCTTGGGCCATACCTGCTTTCAGCCCTAAACTCCCTCAATGCCCATCTGAGCCTCTGAGTCTCAGCTTTCCCATTATACTTAAGGCAGCAAATGTAAAGTGAACCCTTTCCCCAAACTTCCTTTTCCCTAACCTCTTCTGAATTATAAGACCTTCCTTCACCCTGGTGGATGGGGGTTGGGATAATAAAGAAAGGAGTTTTTGGCTTTGGCTAAGGAGAATGAGCTCATGGCAGAGAAAGGCCATGAGGCAAAAGGCAGAGTAACTTCAATGAAACTTTTAATCAGACCCCTCTGCCTGAGGGGTTAGAAACAAGGTGTCTAGGGTAGTTTCACCCTATCCGTGGAATTATATTTTTGTTTTTATTTTTACAAGCAACTAACCTTGAACATGAATGAGGCATTAACTATCTTGCACGGAATAAAAGACAAAACAGCATCTGCAGTGTTACAACCACAACTCCTCTTTCTGAGAAATCCTTTGAGTTCTTTCAAAGCTCATCCCAAGAACTTCCACCAAAGATTACAGAGGCCTCAATCAAGTGTGGGGCACCCTCTCCTTTCCTCAGCTCAAGATCATATCTCCATATTAGCATCACACCTTGCATGTTTGTTTTCCCCAATAATACCCACATAGTATAAATTTCACATAATGCCACATACCATGTTTTTGGCTGTCCCCATATCATTGTGAAATGTGCCATGAGATGAGGTGAAATACAGTAACTCCCTATTCCAGCCAGCAGGACTCCCTTCCAGCACAATGGGGAGCTACTTCTTCTCAGAGACTCTCTCCTTGAACCTACCATACCCAACCTATTGCTTTTAAGAATGGGTCCTTTGCCAAGGACTTCTGCTCCAGTACAAGATGTTTAAGGAAGCCAGAGCAGGCTACAGGAAAGATGAATTTTAATTCTTCCAACCACAGCATCCATAATACAACTTTCCAGGCAGGGCCTCCAGGGCAATCCTGTGCCAACCCCCTCTTCCAAACCCTCCCACCATACACACCATCCTGGGTGACTAGGTGACCAGGAGAACTACCACTAAATGAGCATGATCCCAGGAAGGACCACCACTAGCTAAACTAACTAACTGAACTAATTCATCTCAGGCCTTCTGACTGGATCAGCAGCAAGGGCATCAATGAGAAGGAGCTTATCAGAAATGCAGTAATATCAACCCCAGGCCTACTAAATCAGGATCTGCATTTTGACAAGATTCACAGACAATTTGTATGCACTTGAGAGGCATGGTAACTGGCCTATGGCTCTCAAAAAGTGAGAGATAGTTGGGTGAGTGAGTGGGAAGGTAGAGAGATGCATGGATAAAGATAATAGGTGGATGAGTAGATGGAAGGGCTGTAGGAGAATTGATGGTTATATGAATGGAAGACAGAGAGAAATTAATGGGTGAATTGACAGGTGGATGAGTGGGTGGGTGGATAGATGAATGTGTGAATACATGTATGGATGAAAGAGACATATTAATAAATGATTAATGGGTGGTTTGCAGATAGGTGTGTGGATGAATGGGTAAATGTGAAAGTGGATGAATAATGAATGGATGATGGGTACATGAATGAATGGATGAGAGGGAATAAATGACAGATGGGCTGATAAATAAGTGAATGAATAGATTTGAGTAAAAGAATGAATACCATACGATTCAAGTTTCCAACTATATATAACCTCTCATCCCAGACATAAGAGTAGGGTGTTAACTTCACATCTTATTAATGAACTGGCAGACACTGTACAGAAGGTGAAAGGAGACCACCAGCCACCTTTACATCAACAGCTGCCCAGCCAGAGCCTTGGTCACTCCCACCCTTTCCTGTACCACCACCACCACACATAAAGCATTCCATTACTCGTCTCCAAATGCCTATCAAAGCCACAACACTCAGTTAAAATACTCTTCACAACATTACATCGATTGGAGAAATCTGAGGGACTAATTAGCACAGTGTGGAAACACTGCCTTCCACAGAGGACCACATGGAAGTGGGATTGGCAGAGCTCAAGCCAGAAATGAGATGATGTCACTTCTTCCTGCAAGTTTTTAAAGTTAGAGAAATCTGAGGGAAGGAGGGGGGATCACTGCCACCGCCATTACAAGCAGCAGCAGCCTAAATATCACATTGGCTTTTGAAAACAACCCCAGCCTAGAAACCCCAGTTGAAGCTGGTGATGGAGGTGAGCTGGGAACGCTCAAGCAGGGTAGAGCCAGAGGAGTGTAGTGGCTCCACTTCACTTCGCAGCTGTGCACATCTTCTAGCCAATGAACACCACCATAACCCCTAGAAAAAACACACACAAGGGTGACAATGGGGAAACAATGCAAGCCAACATAGAGAATGAAGATGGCAGCTCTGATAAGCTGAAAAATGACAACCACCTAATTAGTCTCTCAGAGAAGAGTTTAGAGAAGAAATATGGAGGATCCTCAGAGGAATCAAAGAAAGCATAGATCAAGTTGAACAGAACAGAAATATGAAGGAACTAAAGCAGGACTTCCAATACTTGAAGCTAAACTCTTTGCTACAAGGTCCCCAAAACTCCTAACACTACAAGCGAAACCACCCTCTTGGACTGTACTGTCAGCATCAAGTCTAACCGTTGGCATAGGAGCCAGACATCAGCCTGACCTTACATCTGAGCAATAACTAGAAAGAAAATTGTACCACACACAACTGCATGTGTTTCCCCTGTTGAATGCCAGGGGAAATGTATGATATGTATATGTGCTTTTCTTTTCCTTTTTTGTCTTGTTTGGGGGCCACATCCTGAGCAGGTTTCCAGGGAACATATGTGGTCCCAGGAATCAAACTGGGGTTACCTGAGAGAGCAGAGCAAACCCTTTCCCTGCTTTACTATCTCTCCAGCCCATCTGCTTTCCTTCTGAGTTCTGATGCACTGGTACCAGTGGGCATGAAGGGAGATCTGGTGTTGTGGGTCTTTGGTTCCATGGTTGGGGGATTACCAGGGTCATATCTAACAATTCTCAGGGGTCACACCATACAAAGAGCAAATTCATGGCCTCATACATGCTAAGAAAAGAAAGGTGCTTGCCTTATATGCAGCCAACCCTGGTTCAATGTCTGTTACTTGTCAAGATATAAACATTCTGAAGATAAGAAAAATCACTTGGAAGCATTCTCACCATTTTTCCTCCAACAAAGACCCCAATTTGGATACTGCCCTTGCCTATATATTCTCCACCTGCCAGGGTGTGTGAAAAGCCTGGCCTCTGGGTGGATAATTTGCCTAAATCTGAGTCTGGAGGAGGCTGATCTAGTAAGAAACGAATACTGGGGGCCCGGAGAGATAGCACAGCGGTGTTTGCCTTGCAAGCAGCCAATCCAGGACCTAAGGTGGTTGGTTTGAATCCCGGTGTCCCATATGGTCCCCCGTGCCTGCCAGGAGCTATTTTTGAGCAGACAGCCAGAGTAACCCCTGAGCACCGCCGGGTGTGGCCCAAAAACCAAAAACCAAAAAAAATAAAATAAAGGAATACTGCCAGGATCCCCCCATCAGCTCCTTCTTTCTACCTGGCTCCCCACAACCAGTGCCCCAGTGCCTCCAGCATGGCACACACTCCAAAGCCTCACAGCCTAACTCAAACAAAGAAGAGCACTTACTTGTATTACTGGAAGCTTCCCTGTGCCCATGTTTAGACTGCAGGCATGTCTCCTCTCTCTCTCCTTTCTTTCCCTCATCCATCCCTGCAGTTGCTCTTGACTCTCCTCACACCAAAAATGAGGTCAGTCAATGATGTTCAGCAAAGACGTCACAAAAGGCAGGAAAGAATTTAAGTTTGGCTCCTCAGGAGACAAAGGCAGTTTGAAGTTTGAAAAGTAACTCACATAACCTGGAACGCTGTGGCTTTCCAGATAACCAAAGGTCCAGTCCTCTTTCATGGACCCTGCCTGTGTTTAGCTCAATGCAATGACACATGGTTGGTCTCGCTCCCAACGCTCTTTTTCTGTCAGCAAAAAATGAGCCTAAGATCTGATCCTGAGCTAGAAAAGGGGAGATCATTAGAGAAACTGGAGGGGACCTGGCAGAGATGTAGCTCACAATGAATGCTCAGAATAGTATGACCACTTTTCAGTTTTGTTCTCAAAGAGCCTTTTTTTTCATTCTCCCTCATCTTTTCTTTGCTATATCTTTATTGACTCAGTTCACAGGACCTTATTCTCTCCCTAGTACAAAGCTCAGACATTATGGACAACCTGCAGCCAGTCAGTCTAGAAAAGAAAGGAATACAGACAACTGTGAAAGTTGGCCAAGACTGCAAATTCTGACACTTTGCTCAAGTTTCAGAGAGATAATAGTTAAACAGTGACTTGGATACCACTTCTACATCCTTCTCTTGCATCCTTCTCCTTCCATCTATCAATCTTTCTACCACAGTCTGTCGAACACCTACTGTGTCCAAGATTCTCCTTGACAGCTTAAAGGTAAAATGCCTTGTCTAGCAACAAATCTTCAATGATTAAGATATTTGTTCTGCCAGGGGGCTGGAGAGACAGTACAGCAAGTAAGGCATTTGATCTCTGGCATCCCATATGCTCCCCCACCCAACCCCAGTCTGACCAGAAATACTTTCTGAGCACAGAACCAGGAGTGATCCCTGAGCACAAGTGGTTGGAGCCCAAAAGCAAATAAACGAAGAGATATTTGACTGCCAGAAATAGAAAACCTAGGCAAAACAACATAATACAGGAAGTTAGGTGCTTGCCTTAAATGCAGCCACCCTGATTAGATCTCCATTACTGCCTGGTGCTCCTAGGCACTACCAGGAGTGATCCCTAAGCAAAGAAAACCTCTGAGTACAGTTCAACATTTCCAAAATACAAAACTCAACCAAATTCCCCAAGAACAGTGCAGTCAATATTGACAGGGGAAATCCTAAGTCATACATACAGAGGCAAGGGTTTCCGTTCTGACCTTGGTCTGGCAGGACTCTCTCCACTGTGGTCATGGTCTCTTAGGCAGGTGAGCACCTCCAGGCACCAAGGCCATATTCAAGCTTACGAGTTAGGGACAAAAAGGCTTTCTCCCATTTTGATCCAGAAAGAAAATCATGTAGTCTTATGGACTCCTCCTAATCAGTTCTCTATTCCCAGGGAGAGTGAAGCACACAACCTAAAAGTAGTCAGAAAGAGACCCCACGCTGGGTAGGTGCCCCCCCCCCACAGGCCAGACCTATGAGAGATGTATTTAAGGAGAGTCTCATGGGCCTGAATACATCTTTCAGCCTCACTTCCAGTGGCTCTGAAATGAAGAGTGTGTTGCCTCACTCTTTTCCATCCATCCCCAAAGACACAGTATCAGGTGCTTGCACGTGTAGTCTGTGGGACCCTAAGTCGATGCCTGTGGATCCAACCTGAACGAAAAAGTATCTTGGTACTCCTGGCACCAGTAGGTGTGTCTGGCTCCTTCCTGTCCTAATTACCCACTTGAAAACCTGAAGACTTGGGCTCACATCCACTTGGCAATCAGACCATCTTCTTTGCCCTCTCTGCCAGTCACTGTACATCCTCTGCCTTTCTGGCCTTCATCCACTTTGTCCACGTGGAGGAAATCTGACTATGTGTACCTGCCCCATTACTCCCCCTACCACGATCCTAGAAAATTCTAGTCCCACCTACTCCCAACCCCCAACAACAAAAATCTGCCCCCAGAGAAAAACAACTGCATTCACTGGAATCCTCAGAAGCCTAAAGTCCCTCATCTTCTTTTAAACAAAGTCAGTTTTCTAATTGGCTTCTCTGCTGTCTCTATGGCACAAGCCAGAATCAGAAATTCTGCTCAAGCAAGAAAAAGGCATCTGGTTTGGAAATCTAAGCACCACCTCATTGTTGCTTTCAAAGATGCGATTCCAAATGATGCAGACAGGGGCTACATTTGTCCCCCAAATTGGTACTCATTGTTGAGAAGTACTAAATGCCCTCCTGGGACAGGATTCAGCCTTTCCCTCCCCCCTCATGGTTTTATATGGGACTTTCTGCGGCAGTTTCCTTTGGGTTTTGTCCAGGAGAGCCAAAAGTACTTGGCCTGAAGTCTACTGGGAAGGAACTTATCCCAACCTGGAAAATAAACAAGGTCCCCAGTGCTATCCACATACCCCTTTCTGGGGTTGCCTCTCTATTCCTCTGTCAAGGAGCTTTCTAAATTAATTCTAGGCATGTTCAGAGCAGTCCTATGAATCCAGCCAGGAGGGACAGCTCCTCTGCTCTGTTCCACTGCTCGGAAAGAAGTAACATAACGTGACCGGTTTGATGAATGAGACCCCGGGGTGCTCATCTCGGGGGCAGCGGCTGCTGAAGCCAGAATGCTTGGGTTCAAATCATGAGTGATCTGTGTCTTCTTGGCATTCCGAGTTCCTGTATCCACCAAGTGGATGAGAAGCAAATACATCAGTTTTTGGTGCTAAGTACTCAGGAGAGAGCCTTGTGCATAATTTTGTTTATAATTCATGTTTCATTATAATTATTATAATTATCATTATTATTTGTCTTGCTGGATCCTGAGAAAACTGAAAGAATGCATTTGGAACCTCAAGTTCCCATTCTAGAAATATTTATTTCCTTTTCAAAAAAAAAAAAAAAAGATGTTCTATCCAATTGCTCTCGATTTAAGCCTCATTTCCTAGTAATTCCATCAATCAACCAAGCATGCACCATGCAGAGGCAAAACTGACTCTATACCTGACTTACAGGCTGTCCCATTCTGCCCCACATGAGAACACAGTCCACATTTTTCCTTGAAGGAACACCCCAGCAGGCCCTACAGACCCATTAGAGCTCCCAGGGCCATGAAGCAATGCTAGAAGCCTTTCCAGCCCTAGCCAGACCCCAGATCCCCATTCTCAAACCTCATGACCAAGCAGGGAATAAAAACTAACAAGGGCTTTTCTTTCTCTTTCTCAGTGTCATTAAACTCACCTGAGTCCTCTGCCCCTTCTGCTGCTCTGAGTCTGCAGTGAAGTATGGAGTAGAAAGCTCAGGCAGGATTAGAACCAGAGGTGGTAAATTTACTCCCTAAGATATATCATCCCAAATAAAGAGCAAAGGGTTAGCAGAGTAAGGAGAAAGGCAGGGTGAACAGATAAATTTGAGCTCTGTGCAGGCCTTCCTGGATGATTCGGACCACCACAGCTCAGCTTCAATCTTGGAGTCCTCTGAGATTGTCCTCTGACAGCAACATGAAAAATCTCTGTGCCCTTCTCTTCCCACCCTCCCTGTCCCTTCCATTATTTGGATGAAGCCCACATCCAAGAGTTCCCAATTTTCTCCAATGTTCTCAACTAGACACATTCAACTAGCATGGAGAGCCCTGCAGGATTTTTTAGGACCAGGCCGGTTCTCTAGTCTGTAGATGTGTATTGGTCCATTTCAGACTCCTCAGCTGGTGCCCCATGTAAGCAAAGGGCAGAATACAGCATCAGTCCAGTGCAGCAGAATTTATGGTCTACTCAGGGGTCTCAAACTCAATTTACCTGGGGGCCGCAGGAGGCAAAGTCGGGGTGATCCTTGTGTGCAAAGTCAGTAGTAAGCCTTGAACACTGGGGGGTATGACCCAAACAACTAAAACAACAAAAAAAGATTCCTCCAGGGCAGGGCCACAAAATGTTGTACGGAGGGCTGCAAACGGCCCGCGGGCCACAAGTTTGAGACCCCTGGTCTACTGAGAGGTGGAGTGGGGGTGACACACAGGAAAGCATGGGGTTTTGATGCTGTTCACCTTGGTATTTCATTTCATGAAACTGCTAACAGGAAAAGCTTAAGAGGTACATAAAACTCAGTGGGTGGGCCCCATCCCCACCACCTGTATTTCAATCAGGGTTCACAGGAGGAAGGTTACAGCTCCATCCATTCAGAAGCAAACAGACCACAAATTGAAAAATAAAATCTGGCCTGGGACTGGAGAGATAGAAGACAACCTCAGCTCAGTCCATGACACTGCAGGGTCTCTGAGCACAATTAAGGTTCCCTCCTGAGCATAGAGTTAGGAGTAGCCCCTGACCACTGGGTATGGTTCAACCTACTAGCACTTGGAAAACACTTCGTAGACAACATTGTGGAGGTAATGCTTACATTTGTTTTCAGAATAAACCTCATGCAGCCTGTTTGAAAAGTTGTATGGAGGTTACTTAAGACTTTAATGTGCAATTACCATATGATCTAGAAATCCCACTTCTGGGTATATACATAGAGTTGAAATCAGGAGCTCAGTCTCTGTACACCACTGTTTATAGTGGCACCATTCACAATAGCCAGAAGGTGGAAATAGTCCAGATGTCCATCCATCAGTGAACAGATAAAAAACAACAAAAAAGATCCCTAGAGTCAGAACAGTAATACAGTGGGTATGGCACTTGCCTTACATGCTGCCAACCAGGTTCAACCCCCAGTATCCCATATAGCCCCCTGAATTCCACCAGGATTAATTCCTGAGTGCAGAGGCAATAGTAAACCCATAAGCAGTACCAGGTGCTGTCCAAACAAACAAACTCTTTTTCAGCACATCCTTTGGCCCATTGTGAATAGGCTTAAATCCTCAGAAGCACTTCATTCATTAATTCATTCATACAAGAGGTCCCAGCAATTTACAAGTAGTTACTGTTGGCATTTTCATTTTTGTGAACAGAAAACAGTGCACAGAGATTACATATAAGTTGCAGCCAGATATCCCTGATCATCAAAAGGGGCTGGGGCTCTGAAAAATAGGATTATACAAAAGGAATGTATAGCAGACTGTCCCCAAAGACTTTAATTCTTCAAAGCATGAAGATGAACTTGGAGACCAACCTCACATCACACAGATCACCTTGAAGGATTTCTCATCTCCAGTACAAAGCTAAACTCTGCACATTCATCACTGGTCAAATAAGACATGTGTGTTTAAAAAAAAATGGGGTGAGTGGGGGTCTGAGAGATAGCATGGAGGTAAGGCTTTTGCCTTGCATGCAGAAGGACCGTAGTTCAAATCCTGGCATCCCATATGGTTCCCCGTGCCTGCCAGGGGCGATTTCTGAGCTTAAAGCCAGGAGTAATCCCTGAGCGCTGCTGAGTGTGACCCAAAATCCAAACCAAAAAAAAAAAAAAAAATGGGGTGAGAGGAACAGGCTGCTGAAACAGAATCCCAAAAACTCCTTTTACTTAGAAAACATTCTGCAGATGGGGATAAAAATATACATTCCACCCCTCTCTTGCAAACAGATACAATGTTCTTCCAAGACACTGGGGCTGCTTTATAAGTCACTTGGAAGCTCCAAAGCCAGCTCATTTCATTGAAAATAAAAATGTGTGCTTCTGACCTGACTTCAACCTTCATTCACTGAGCAAGATTACCTTAATGGGAAGGTTCAGTTTCCAATTTAATTCTTCAATCTCTATCTCTCTCTCTCCTCTCTCTCTCTCCTTTCTCTCTCTCTATCTCTCTCTCTCTATCTCTCTCTCTCTCTCTCTCTCTCTCACACACACACACACACACACACACACACACACACACACAAATACAGTATTAAGCCCTGAGCACTGCCAGGTGTGGCACCAAAACAAAAAGAAGAAAACAATAGGGAAAAGATGTGGGAGGAAAGTGACCCCCACAAACACACACAAACACACACACATACTACACTCCCACACACACTTTCACACACAGGCGCAAACACACAAAATGTCAGAGAAATTCATTTTTTCAGAATGAAACTATGTCATTTTAAGGCATCAGAATTCTTCCTGGTTCTCCACAAACCATCCATCTGGAATCCTCACTGCCTCCAGTCCTCATTTGCTCCCTAATTAGGCAGGACTGAGCCTTGGCACTCAAGAAGTGGCCACTACCGGTTCACCCATTTGCAAGTTTCCCTCAGAGAGGGTCACAATCAGCCAATGGGATCTGCTTGTCCTAAGTCTGGCTCTGAGTAAGCCAGACTCAGAGAGGACAAGAGAGGCCTCGGAATCAGAGGTCTGCCCTGAAACGATGACTTGGGGCCCGTCACTTTCCCCCACATGCTCTCCCATTTGTTTTCTGGCAGTGCTCAGGGCTCACTCCTGACTCTGCACTCAAGGACCACTCCTAATGGGGCTCAGGGAACCATATGAGATTCAGGAAATAGAACAAAGTAAAATTAAGCCTCATGCAAAGTGAGCACCCTACTAGCAGTACAAACACTCCAGGCCCCTCTCCCTTCCGTTCTTTCCTCTGCAAAAATTTGTCTTCCCAGCTCCACACCCCACTTCACCTCATCGCCCTGGACAAAAAATAAAAATAAAAATGGTAAGAGATAAAAAAAAAAATGGTAAGAGATGGGCCCGGATAGATAGCATGGAGGTAGGTAGGTAGGTAGGGCATTTGCCTTGCATGCAGAAGCATGGTGGTTCGAATCCCAGTATCCCATATGGTCCCCTGAGCCTGCCAGGAGCGATTTCTGAGTATAAGAGCCAGAAGTAACCCCTGAGTGTTGCCAGGTGACCCAAAAACAAACAAACAAAAAATTGTGAGAAATAAGGACAGAACCAAAGCAAAACTTTTTATCTAGGAATTGATGGTTCTTGGCTAAAAGAGAGTTACTTTCTCTAAATCCAAAATATACTACCTATTATGGATTCTAAGTCAGGATACATTTTTAACACAGGTCAGTCTGACAGTAAGCATTATTTATGAATTTCGGTGATCTCTGTGCCTTGAGAACTGTTCAAAGCTACCAAGTGTCTCACTTTCCATTTCAGTCCATCATGCACAATTACAACCATCCATTTAGGAATATGAGGCAGTCTTTAGCTTTCCCTGATTGATGTATCATGCCCTGTGTAGCTTCCTCCATCCTTGCACAACTAAGCATCTCCACAGTCTTCCTGAGCATCCTGCTTTTACAAGGTAATCCCTACTCCAAACATTTCCTATTACTAGCAGGGGTCCTAAAAATTTTTAAACAGGGGGCCAGTTCACTGTCCCTCAGACCATTGGGGGGTCTGACTATAGTAAAAACAAAACTTATGAATGAATTCTTATGCACACTGCATATATCTTATTTTGCAATGGAGAAACAAAACAGATACAAATACAATATGTGGTCCGCGGGCCATAGTTTGAGGACCACTGTGTCTTAGGGATCTCAGTCCAATTTTTTTTTTTTTTTTTTTTTTTTGGTTTTTGGGCCACACCCGGCGTTGCTCAGGGGTTACTCCTGGCTGTCTGCTCAGAAATAGCTCCTGGCAGGCACAGGGGACCATATGGGACACCGGGATTCGAACCAACCACCTTTGGTCCTGGATCAGCTGCTTGCAAGGCAAACGCCGCTGTGCTATCTCTCCGGGCCCTCAGTCCAATATTTAAGAACTGTTTTTCCTCCTTTAAATCCATCTCTCTAAATTTAATTCATAAATTATAGCAGTTGTAGTTGCAAGTTGCAGTTATCTGATAAATACTGGGTTTGGTGCCTTAAATGAACTACTTTATAAAAATCTCTCAAGAAGAAGCACTAAGTCAGGACTAGTCCCAGTGTGTGTGTGTGTGTGTGTGTGTGTGTGTGTGTGTGTGTGTGTGAGAGAGAGAGAGAGAGAGAGAGAGAGAGACAGAGAGAGACAGAGAGAGATACAGAGAGAGACAGAGGGAGAAACAGAGACAGAGAGAAACAGAAACAGAAAGAAATAGAGAGAGAGAGAAAAACAGACAGAGAGAGACAGAGAGACAGGGAAGAAAGAGAAAAACAGTAATAAGAAAGGAGAGAATAAAAATATCTGCCACTGAGGCAGGCTACAGGGGGGCACAGTGGAGGGGGAGCTAGAGGGAAACTGGGGACATTAGTTGTTGTGTATGTAAATATTTTAGGGAATTATTATGTTACTGACCCTACCCTGATCGGTGATTGTGCCCTACCCTAGGGTGTGACCTGGCATTTTGCCCCCACCCTAGGGTAGTACCTGATTCTGCTTCCACCATTGGGTGGTATCTGATCCCACCATTGGGTGGTACCTGATTCTGGGGGATAAAAACAAGGGTCTGGGGAAGGCGAGAGGCTTTTGACTGGAACTGATGCTGAGGCTTTGGGCTTTAGTCTTATCCTCCGAATAAAGCTGAATGTTCACAAGCCTGACTGTCTGCTAGCTTTTTAACCTCCGCTTCACCTCAGAACCGTCAGCTGGATGGGGTGGCAGACACGTGCTCCAAGCTGGAGGGGAAAGACCTCATCCTACATCTCTCCATCAGTCAACCTCTTCAAGGGCTGACTTCCAAATTAATGACGCCCGAACAGGCTGAACCTGGACCCTCAATAACTGTAAGTGAAATACTTCATTGGAAATTTCCTCTGCTGACCATTAAATGGTTTCTGTGGTTAGTCATGTGGATTCTGCCACCTTTTTTCTTACACATTGGTTCTCTAGTATACAAGTGGATTATTCCATTTTGTTTAAAACTAATTGGTTTTGATCTAAGGACAATCACTGCAGTTGGATGGTTGTGGTCTATATTTCAAATGAAAATTGCAGTGTCTCCAGCCATCATAGTTTGTGGGATTTCTGTGTTGGCTCACGTTATTACTGTGAGCATAATTATTAGCTGGTATTTAGGAAACAGAAAGTGTGGAAATGGTGAGGCTAAAACCAGAATGAATAATAAGGAAATCTATCTGACGAAAACTCAGACCAAGATGCGGGCTGACGAATCCAGCCCCACCATCAACAATATAGAAATTTTTGCTGGAAGAAAATCAACTCGGAAATTTAAGCATGATTCTAGCAAATCGCATGACAGTAGTGACTCAGACAATGATCAATCTCCAGTACTAACTCCAGAAGTGAGGCCTCATTCTATTCACAAAATTGAATCGCACAACAGTGCAGATTCAGATGATGAACCACACACACGGCCTCAGAGCTCTATTCAGAGTAATTTTGCTAATCCGGCCTCATCCCCTTTACACAGGGTAAATGTTTCTAACTATGTACCCTATCAGATGGAAGAATTAGATCGGTTTAAAAAAGCATGTAAAGAGTATGGGCCAAAATCGCCATAAGTGTGGAGACTAAGACTTTGGAGTCATAACTCATCTTGGACTTCGTATGATTTTAAAAGAATCGCTGAAATATGCCTGTCGTCTAAACAGCCAACTGAATGAAAAACGTACTATTCAGAAGGTGTAAAAGCCAAATTATATAGCCTGGATGGTACAAAAAAGCAAGTGGCAGGTGTTACTCTATCGTATGAATTATTGATGTCAGAAAATCAATTTGCAAATATTCAGACACAAGCAGCTTTACCTAAAGAAATCTTAATTTTAATTAGGGATATTGCATTCTCATCATGGGAAAAATTGATTCTAACAGCATTGGTAGAGGAAACTTTTTAAAAATTACCCAAGACCCTTATGAGTCATATGCAAAGTTTGTAGGTAAGAGTAAAGATGCTCTGAAGTTACAAGTCGAAGATGAGGAGATGAGAAACTTCCTAGTAAAATCTTTGGCTTATCATAACGCAAATTCGGCCTGTAGATTAGTATTGAATACATTAAGTGAAAAGGCAGATGTGAATGATTTCCTTTATGCCTGTCAAATGCCTATGGGGAACCCCAACCCCCACCCCACTTAGACTCAGTACAAACCTTCCCAGTTACCAAGGGAACGATGCCTTACTCCCCTAGGGGACAGGACACTTTCCGTAAACCAGGTCTTTGCCCAAAATGCAAATGGGCGAAAGATTGCAGATCCAGAAACCTCATTGATAATAACCTAAGTAGAGGTTTCAACACAGTCCCCAGGAGGCAAATCACCTGCTACCACTGTGGAAAACAGGGGCATATCAAAAGAAATTGCCATTTCCTTATAAATTCAGCTCCTCAAGCACACACATACAAGATGCAGGGAAACGCCCATAGGGTCTCCCCCTGGGCCCTTCCAAATCAGGGGTAAAGCTCACAGACAATAATCCTTCCAAGCCCAGCCCAAGAAAATTCATGGCATAAGGGAATTATTCACACCAGGGAGTGCCGGATTAGACATATTATGCCCAGAGGACATTTCAATTTACCCAGGAGCATGCCCTAACATGTTAGAAACTGGCATTGTGGGTCCGCCACCCCCAGACACTATGAGTTTGATTCTTGCCAGAAGTTCCCTCAACATAAAGGGTATATCAATAACCACTGGTGTCATTGACTCAGATTCTATGGGAGAAATCATTGTAGTTATTACTGTACCAGTTACATGGACCTTTAAAAAAGGAGAAGTGATTGCCCATATAGTAATAGTGCCTTATGTCAAATTTGGGACTTCAGATAAGACTAGAATTGGAGGTTTTGGAAGCACAGATCCAGGTGTGCTAAAAACCCAATCGTGGCTCTAGTTACTAAATGTAAAGATGAACACCCAATGATCAAACTTCACTTGGAAGAGCAACCCTTTCACGGAATGATAGATACGGGTGCTCAGGTTACCGTAATTTCTGATAAAGAATGGCCAGAAAATTGGCCTCTTCAGGAAATTCCGTATTCGCTCGAAGGAATTGGAGGCCTAAGCTCCTGTCTGTTGAGTACGAGGACTATGATATTTTACGGCCCAGAAAATCAAAAAGCAATAATCAGACCTCACGGGGGCCCATTTTCACCATCACTGTGGGGCCATGACCTACATAAACAGTGGAAAGCAGAATTCCACATCCCATTAGCTCCAGAAGAGCCCAAACCTTCTTTTGATTTAAAAACCCAAAATTTTTAGTAGGGGCTACTACCTAAAAACACCAGCACCAATAAAAATAAAATGGAAATCTGACGAACCAATTTGGACAGGTCAGTGGCCCCTTAAAACTGATAAATTAAAGGTGCTGACAGAATTAGTGGAGGAACAGCTAAGTTTAGGACATATTGAACCATCTTTTTCTCAATGGAATTCACCTATATTCACTATAAAAAAGAAATCCGGTAAATGGAGACTTTTGATGGATCTTAGAGCTGTAAATTTATCCATGATACCTATGGGCAAATTGCAGACTGGTTTACCATCACCTGTAGTTATTCCAAAGGAATGGCCACTAATTATAATTGATCTGAAAGACTGCTTCTACCATATTCCTATCCACCCAGATGATAAAAAAACGTTTTGCATTCTCAGTTCCTTCTCTCAATAATACCCATCCCTGCAGACGTTTCCAATGGACTGTTCTCCCCCAAGGCATGCTGAATTCCCCAACCATGTGTCAGTTTTTTGTAGATAAGGTTTTGAGCCCTGCTCGTGAAAAATTTCCACAAGTCATGATATTTCATTATACAGATGATATCTTGCTCACAATGAACAATGAAACAGATTTACAGGACTTATACTCTTATGTTATTAACTGTTTACAAACATCAGGACTGAAAATAACTTTAGAAAAAATACAGATAATGCCACTGTATCAATATTTGGGTTTTATTTTGGACCGGACGTCTATACATCCACAAAAAATTTCTATCAAAGAAAAAAACCTCAGAATGCTTAATGATTTTTCAGAGACTTTTAGGTGATGTAAATTGGCTCCGCCCTGCACTAGGAATCCCGAATGCAGAGTTATCTAATCTGTTTAAAATGTTGGAGGGTGACCCTGCTTTAGATAGCCCAAGAAACTTAACAACAGCTGCCAAAAATGAATTGGACATCTTCTTGAGCAGATTACAAAAATTGTTTCTCTTAAGATTGTTCGGGATTCCCCTATTCCCAATGCCAAGGTTTTTTACATCGATGGATCCCAAATTGGAAAAGGAGGAATAACCGGAGATAGCATTAATGTGACCATAGATACCAAATATAAATCTGCACAGAAAGTTGAATTAGCAATGTTTATTTACCTATTAGAAAATGTATCTGAAGCCATGAATATAGTTTCTGATTCTTTGTATGTGGTAAATTTATGTCATGTGATAGCCACTGCTTTCCTTAATGCTAATAACCCGATCATACAGTACTTACTTAAACGATTACAGCAGCTTCTTCAAAAACAAACTGAGCCCATCTTCATCACACATATTAGAGCCCATTCAGGTCTTCCAGGACTGATGGCTCAAGGAAATAAAACTGCTGACTTGCTAGCAATGCCTATATTTAAATCACCTGTAGAGGAACATTCAGCCCTACACACAAATGCTCACTGTTTACATGTGAATTACCAAATTCCATGGAGGCAAGCTAGAGAAATTGTAGAAAACTGCAACATATGTGCACCATTAACAAAAAAAGACTCACATAGCTGGAGCAAACCCAAGAGGCTTACAGTCTAACGAACTTTGGCAAATGGATATAACTCAAACAGATTTATTTCCAAGAAAACTTTATCTTCATGTTGTGGTGGACACTTATTCTCGTTTTATGTGGGCAATTCCCATGTCTTCTCAAAAATCTAAGGCTGCTTGTAGTTTTCTTTTACAATGTTTTTCTGTGATGGGTATTCCATATTCTATAAAAACTGATAATGGGCCAGCCTATGTTAGCAAAACTTTTGAATTTTTTGTAAAGAATGGCAGATAAGACATCTTAACAATTAGTGGCTGGAAATGTGCACTGGTAAAGGGTCTTGAACATTGACTGAGACTCAATCATGAATAACTTTGTAACTGTGTATCTCATGGTGATTCAATCAAATAATTTTTCATTTGTTTGTTTTGAGGGCACACCCAGCAGTGCTCATAGGTTACTCCTGACTCTACATTCAAGAATCATTCCAGGCAAACTCAGGGGACCATATGATCACCATAAAGGTGATCAAGCCTGGGTCAGCCACATGCAAGGCAAATGTCCTACCTGCTATACTGTTGTTCTGAGCCAATAATTTATTTAAAAAAAAATTTTGTAAGACCTCACAGAGAGATAAATATTGCTAGCCATATTTGCTAGAAACAGAAATAGAGATGGCAAGCAACTTGTCCACAGACACACAGCAAGCAGCTACATAGTGATCCCAGCCCTGAACTATCTGTTATTACAAAACAAAGTGGTATGTGGGGCAATCAGCAAGTGCGGGTCAGCGGGGAAAAAACGGTTTAATCAATAGGCAGATAAGACTGTCTTTCCAAACTCTGCTGCCCGCAGCTCAGCTATGTAATCTGGGAGCCCCTCCCCCTGACCCTCTGTCCTCACACTCAATTCTTCTTCTAAATGAGCAAAGTAACAGTATGGGTAGGACTGGAAACAAGGGAGCTGACCCTCTCCCCACAAAGTTAGCTAGCCCAACTGACTCTTAGAGTTGAGGCAAAACAATCCGCAGATCTTTTTGGAAAGCAAGTAATCCCCCTCCCACCCACCCCCTGCAATTTGCAGTGGAGCTTGGGGATACCAGGGATTGATCAAACCTGACTCTACTACATACAGGGCACAAATGCCTTGCCTGGTGTATGGGTGTATGATCTCTCCATTACAGGGGACTTTAGTAAGAGGCAGGGTGAAGGGCCAGAGATATAGACACCCTGCATGCAATGGATTGGGTTCAATCCTCAGTACACTACATGGTTTCCTGAGTGCTTCCAAGAGTGATTCCTGAGTGCAAAGCCAGAAGTAACTCTTGAGCATCACCAGGTAGAACCTAAAAATCAAATAAATAAATAAATAAATAAATAAATAAATAAATAAATAAATAGATAAATAGATAAATAAATAAATAGAAGCAGACTGAAACTGAATAGAGGTATCTCAGGGACAGAAAGGTTTCCATCCTATCTGGTACACATTCCTAGGTGGGTGGCACTCTTGGCAGCACACACAATGAGAAAGATTAGGAAGGTTCAATCCCAGTGAAAACTGGTATGTGGGTCTGAGATACAGGGATGAGTAGATCTATGGTAAGGGGGAACCCTGACATTCTGAGTGAATATGACTTCTGTGGTCACCCAAACCTGCTCAGTCCATCCGCAAGTCCCAATCTCCCACCTCCCTAACTTCCAAATTGCAAGACCCACCCCCAAAAGCAGGAATATCTGATAATTGATCACTGTCAGCCACACATCTCAAGGGACATGACCAAATGCAGCTACCACAAAGGGAGCTGGTCAGGATGGAAGGAAGCACAGCAGTGCAAACTTAGGGAACTAGTGCAGCTGTCCTGGGGACAGACCCTTGAGATGTAAGAGCACCAAGGAAAATGGGGATCAACATCTCATCATCACTGTCTAGGGTTCACTTTTCTTTCTCTAAATCTCAAAGCAGTCCAAAACATAAACTGCATGACAATTAAAAAGTCAAATATTGGGGCCGGAGAGAGATAGAACAGCGGTCGGGCATTTGCCTTGCATGCAGACTATGGTTAAAATGCTGCCATCCCATATGGTCACCCAAGCCTGCTAGGCACGATTTCTGAGCGTAGACCAGGAGTAGCCCCTGAGCGCTGCCAGGTATAAACCCCCCCCCCCAAAAAAAGTCAATTTTTTCCCCCGCAGATCAGATAACTCCAAACTTCCAGGAGGGCCTGTGTGGGCCTGTGGTAGTCTTGTGCATAGGGTGAGGAGCCAAGAGGTCAAGCTGGGTCACCAACCTTAAACAAACAATTACTGGCTGGCCTCCTGCCCGTCATTCCTAAATCAGTGCTCACCCAACATGAGGCATGCATGAGGCTTGGGGTTCCAAATCCATGCCCACCACCCTGGGATTTGCTGCTTTCAACTCCTGGGGTCTCACAACCACACCCCAATACAAGATGCCATCTTCCTAAACTACTGGAAAACATAAGACCCAGATATGGAACTCAACAATCGAGTACCTGCCTTCATAAGGCAGGCCCAGGGCTTACTCCCTAGCACTAGACACACAAATAAACAAAATAAAATAAAATAAAACCAGGGCCAGGAAGCAGCTTAACAGAGCAGGACACATGCTTTGCATGCCAGAGGCTCCTGTGCAATCCCCGGCACTGAGCTAGTCCCTCAAGTGCCAACAGGAAAGCCCCCGGGGCACAAAACCAGGAACAGCCCCTGACTAGCACTTGGTGTAGCCCCACATCAAAAGCAATCACAGTAACAACAATAAAAATAAGTGTATTTGCCAGATAGGTGATGTTGCTCCGTGGTGGAGCACTTGCTATGCATGTATGAAACTCTGAGTTCAGTCATTGGCTGATGTATACACACACACTCACATACTCACATACACACACAGATACATATATTCATATGCACTCACTCACATTCACAAACACATACTCATCTGCATGCACTCACATATATTCACACACATACACTCCCATACGCATACTCTCACACATTCATACACTCACAAAGACTTTCTCACACACTGGAGCTCTCCATTTTCCATCCCATTCCAAAGTGAAATGATGATGAAAATCTCAACAACTCCTTTTTGCTCCCACCGTGTGTGTGACGTGCCCAGTAACCAAAGTTTGTTGTGGACTTGCCAGGACCCAACACTGAAAGAAAGAGTGGCCTCCAAACAGAGTCCCCGTGGACTTCTAGAATGTTCTTCTGTGGGACTAATGTCATTAGGACATCTGCCTGTGACTCAGACTCAATTTTCCAAAGATCTCGGATTTCCAGCTACAAAGGCTAGAACTAGACCCTTACTGCCACTGAACTATGTGGGGGCCAGAGGTGGGGCAGGGAGAAAAGCTTTTTTCAGGCCCTCTGACCAATTTTATTGTGGAGCAGGAGGGCCTGCATGGAGCCCTCACCCATGCAAAGTTACTCTCTACTACCAAGCTCTGTCCCCAGCAAAATAGCCACTATCAAAGGCACATTTCACCAGCAGGAGAAATGACATGAATGTCCTCATTATCCAATCAGCCAGTGGTTCCTCTACTGGTGCATGGACTGTACAGGCTCCTTAAAACTGAAAGCTCCTCTGAGCCCACTGCTACTATCTCCATTCCTGGAGGCAGCAAGGCACGAAGCAACATTCAAACTGCAGAACCAGAAGTGTTACCAAGATGGAGGAGGCCTCACAATCAAACAAAAAAGTAGGGATACATGATGTCCTGGGCTAATGTGAAGGTCCAGAGAGGAGAGGAAGAAGGGGAGTCATGATAAAGGAGACAAGGCCTCAGAGTCTACTCTTTAAGCATCCGGCACACAGTCTGGCTAACAGCATGAAGGCCCTATACCCAGGCAGGATGGACTAACCCCAGGGAAGGTTTTCTAGAACAGATACCAACTTAGCTAATGGCTGGGTGTATAGACTCAGCCACCAAAATGAAAGTAACTGTAATTAACAGTCTTCATCTGCCCCCAAAAGTGTAAGGAAGTAGCCACTATATTATTGAAGGCTTAAAGGACCCTATGGGAATCCTGGGGTCAAACCAGGGTTAGCCACATACAAAGAAAGTGCCCTACCTCTGTGCGATTGCTCTGGCCCCACTTTATCATTCTTTATCCGCTGTTGGAGTAATGAGTTTTTACACTATTTAGGATAATTCTTCTTCGCTTGTACTTGTCTCACCTCTTGATTGAAACACTACCCCTTATCCATGGGGGTGGTCTTACTCTACCAATAAAGATCTTGGGTCTGAGAGACTACTTTCTGTTTCCACTCTACAGCTAGCCTGTCTGGCTGCTGGCATCTGCTGCTTGCAGAGAGCTTATGGAAGTTTCTAAACCTGCTTTTTCTCCCTAACCTTGTGGGAATTATATGCTATATTGGTGTTGCTTCCAGACCCACATTCCCTAATCACCCCAGGACTGGGACATGAGACTTCCACTTACAGTCCACCTCCAAAGCTGTTTCTTTCTCAGTCTTTCTAAACCCATGTCCCTTCCCTGTTTCTTAGTTCTTCTTATCCTCAGCAAGATTTGCCCAGATTCACTCTGTGCATTTCATAGCCAAAATAAAATAAGTTGAATGAATATGTTTTACTAAATAATCTCTCACATTTCCAAGTCATTTCCCTTCTCCATGTTGCTGACATGTCATGTTAAAGTTGGACTGAGAGATGGTTTTAAAGGAGAGTGAATGTAATATAATAAAAATGATTGTCCTTTGCAAGCAACTACATAGGACTCTAGAATCAATCTGCTTATTATAAACTTTGTATCCCAACCTCTGATCTCTTGCTCATGCCCCTGTATAAATTATGCATACATTATATTGTCTATAGTGCCCTTGCATGATCCTGTTAGGGAAATAAAGCCCCAGTTTATAACTCTGTGGCTCTATCTGGTTAAGTGAATATTGTCTCAGACAATATTTTCCTTCCAGCCCACTCAATCTGCTCAGATCTCCCCAAATGGAGCTCACTGGGGAGACAGCCACTCTGACAATAGGGACAGCACAGAACTTCCATTGCCACCATTCACAATTGAAGGCTTATGCTCCTTGAGGTAAGCAACATGGGCTTCTAGAATGTGGCACAGTCACAATGCTAGGAGAGCTGGCTATGAGGTTTCAGGACACAAAGCCATGAAGGGAATGAGCAGATCATTTCACCAATCTTGCTGGGATGGTTGGCCACTCGAACCCAGGTGACCTAGCAGCCACCAGGGCACATGCTCGTACTCCCGTCAGGAGGGCACAAGTAGAAGCAGCCACAGGAAAGGAAAAGCATGATCACCCTGGAAGTTGCCTGGCAAAACAGCAGCAAGAGCACTGTGACAAAGGAAACTGACTGGAAACTACCCACCCCATCAGGCATGCGGAAAAAGGAGAAGGGGGCCGAGTATGTTCTTGTCATAGCCAGAGCTTCCAACCAGGAATGACCTCAGACTGGTGGAGTTTTCCTCCAGCATCCTCATGGCAGTGCCTTACACAGGTGCCATCCACGCTTCAGGTTTGTTCCTTTGCCAAATCACCTCTAAATTGAGTCATGAAAATGGGGCAGTGTCACTCCTCAGAAATGCAGCTTCTAAAATGTTTGCTCCAGAGACAGGCAGGAGGGAGAGTAGGTAGCAGGGTGGGAAGGAAAGTGGGACGTTGGTGGCAGGAAATGTGCATTGGTGAAAGGATGAGTTTTGTATATTGCATGACTGAAACTCAAACACAAACAACTTTGCATCTGTGGAAAAGTAAAAGCCAACTGTACTATAAACAACCTTATCACCAGGGTGTTTAAATAAAGTAATTTAAAAGAATAAAGAAAAAAAAGAAAGAAATGCAGGGGCCGGTGAGGTGGCACTAGAGGTAAGGTGTCTGCCTTGCAAGCGCTAGCCAAGGAAGGAACAGAACCTCCGGCATCCCATATGGTTCCCCCGAGCCAGTGGCAATTTCTGACCACTTAGCCAGGAGTAAATCCTGAGCATCAAACGGGTGTGGCCAAAAAACAAACAAAAAAACAAAAAAACATAAAACAAAAGAAAGAAATGGATTTTCCAGGGCGGGATTCAGAACATAAAAACCGGCCGGCAGACTGCTGCAGAAGCTGGATTCCCTGCTTGGGACATCAGGCGGGGAAAAGACACGAATCTAAGCCTGCGCAGAGGGGCCCAACTGTGAGTGTGAACTGTAAATATCTGTCTACTGTCCTCTTGTGTGAAACTCTTGGGATTGGAGCAAAAGAGGCTCCATCAGAGCACGGCCGCTCCGCTTCGCTACGCGGCCGTGCGCTCCTTCTAAGAAAAGAACACCATTGCAACAATAAGAAAAAATCACAATAAGAACTGTGCTATATCAGAGAAGCAAGCATTTCTCTCTGGACTGTCTTCTCTGTTGCATGCTCGGGCCTAAGATTTGACCCAGTGTGAGGCTTCATCCACGGAGGACTCCCCTCCCTTAGAGGCAAGCCAGCCCATCCAGAAAGGGAGGAGCCAGAGGAGTGTGCTGCCTACATCATATAGACAATGAATACCACCACAACACGTAGAAAAACCCACAATACAAGTGTGACAATGGGGAAACAACGCAGGCCAGCATCAGACATAGAGAATGAAGATGACAATTCTGAGGACCAGATAATGACTGAACAACTAATCAACCTCTCAGATAAGGACTTTAGACTAGCAATATGGAAGGTGCTCAACAGACTCCAAGAAACCATGGATCGAGTTGAACAGAACACTAATAAGAACCAAGAAAATATGAAGGCAGAAATGACAAAACTCCAAACTGAAATAACATGTCAAGTAACAGGACTGAAAAAGTCAGTAAACAAAGTGAATGACAAAATGGATAAGCTCTGGGACAGGGTATCAGAAGCTGAGAATAGACTTGGTGCTGTGGAAGATGAGATACATAACAATTCCATACAGCAGGAGAGATTGGACAAAAAACTTAAAGCAAATGAGCAGACAACGGAAAAATTAGTCAAAGAATGGGAACAGATGAAAATAGAAGTCTATGATAAGATCAACAGAAACAACTTAAGAATCATTGGCGTCCCAGAGACCCAGGGAGAAAAATCCCAGGAAGAATCAATGGTCAAGAACATCATTAAAGAGAAACTTCCAGAGCTAAAGAATATAGGTGATCAAATCCTGCATGCTCGAAGAGTACCAACCAAAAGAGACCCCAGAAAAACCACCCCAAGACACATCCTAGTCACAATGACAAATCCCACAGATAGAGACAGAATTCTGAAAACAGCAAGATCAAAAGGGGAAATTACATTCAAGCAAGCATCCTTGAGATTTACAGCAGACCTGTCACCAGAAACACTCAATGCCAGAAAGCAGTGGTGGGATATTGTGACAAGACTGAATGAAATGAATGCTTCACCCAGAATACTATACCCAGCAAAACTCACTTTCCGGTTTGACGGAAGAATACATGGTTTCACTGACAAAAAGCAGCTCAGAAACTTTACAGACACAAAACCAGTCTTAAGAGAAAAACTGAAAGACCTAATTTAAGACAAGACTAACCAAAAGACACCAAATTTCGATATAAAGATGGCATTAAATCCCAGGACAATTCTTTCTCTCAACGTCAATGGTCTAAATGCACCAGTCAAGAGACACAGAGTGGCTAAATGGATCAAAAAACTCAATCCAACCTTCTGCTGCCTACAAGAAACACACCTGAATAGTCAGAACAAACATAGACTCAAAATAAAAGGCTGGAGAAAAATCATCCAAGCAAACAACACCCATAAAAAAGCTGGAGTGGCCATACTAATATCAGATAATGCAAACTTTATACTCAGGAAGGTTGTAAGGGACAAAGATGGACATTTTATATTAATCAAGGGGTATATAGAGCAGGAAGAATTCACTCTCCTAAACATATATGCACCAAATGAGGGGCCAGCAAAATATTTAATACAACTGTTGACAAATCTGAAAAATAATATCAATAACAACACAATAATTGTGGGGGACCTTAACACGGCTTTGTCAACACTGGATAGGTCAACCAGACTGAAACCCAACAAGAATATACTAGACCTGAGGAGAGAAATGGAAGAAAGAGGCCTAGAGGATATATATAGGACACTCCACCCCCAGAAACCTGGATACACATTCTTCTCCAATGTACATGGGACATTCTCCAGGATAGACTACATGCTGGCACATAAAACATATCTCCATAATATCAAGAGGATAGAAATTTTGCAGACTACCTTTGCTGACCACAAGGCTCTGAAATTATTTGTGAATTCCAAAGGGACTCAGAAGAAAAACATTAACACCTGGAAGTTAAACAGCCTCATACTCAATAACCAGTGGGTCCGAGATGAAATCAAGGAGGAAATCAAAAGGTTCCCGGAAACAAATGACAATAAAGACACAAACTATCAGAACTTATGGGACACAGCAAAAGCAGTACTGAGAGGAAAATTTATAGCTTTGCAAGCACACATCAGGAAGGAAGAAGGAGCTTACCTGAGTAGCTTAATGACACAGCTAATAGAACTAGAAAGTGCTCAACAAAAGGACCCAAAAATAGGAAGACAGAAGGAAATAACAAAGCTGAGAGCAGAAATCAATGAAGTGGAAACCCAAAAAACAATCCGAAAGATCAACGAAAGCAGAAGTTGGTTCTTTGAAAAAATAAACAAGATTGATAGACCACTAGCAAACCTAACAAAGAAAGAGAGAGAGAGAAACTTGATAACTCGTATTAGGAATGAAAAAGGAGAGATCACTACTGATATGACAGAGATTCAAAGGGTAATCAGAAACTACTTTGAGAAACTCTACGCCACTAAAAATGAGAACCTGGAAGAAATGGATAAATTCTTGGACTCTTATAATCTTCCACGGTTGAAGGAAGAGGATGTAGCATATCTAAACACCCCCATCACCATTGATGAAATCAAAACGGTAATCAAAGGTCTGCCGAAAAACAAAAGCCCAGGCCCAGATGGATTCACTAATGAATTCTTTCAAACTTTCCAAGAGGAACTACTACCAATCCTGGCAAGACTCTTTCATGAAATTGAACAAACGGAAACACTTCCAAATAGCTTTTATGAAGCCAACATCACCTTGATACCTAAACCAGACAGAGATGCTACAAAAAAAGAAAATTACAGACCAATATCGCTGATGAATGCCGATGCAAAGATCTTCAACAAAATCCTGGCAAATAGGATTCAATGCCTCATTAAGAAGATCATCCACTACGATCAAGTAGGTTTCATCCCAGGAATGCAAGGCTGGTTTAACATCCATAAATCCATCAACATCATACACAACATCAATAACAAGAAAAATAAAAACCACATGATCATATCAATAGATGCAGAGAAAGCATTTGATAAGGTCCAACACCCATTCTTGATCAAAACTCTCAGCAAGATGGGAATGGAAGGAACCTTTCTCAATCTAGTTGAAGCCATCTACCACAAGCCAATGGCAAATATTATCCTCAACGGAGAAAAACTAAAAGCCTTCCCTCTAAATTCTGGTACAAGACAAGGCTGTCCTCTCTCACCACTCCTATTCAACATAGCACTGGAAGTACTTGCTATAGCGATTAGGCAAGAAAAAGATATCAAGGGAATTCAGATAGGAAAGGAAGAAGTCAAGCTCTCACTGTTTGCAGATGACATGATACTCTACTTAGAAAACCCTAAAGACTCCACCAAAAAGCTTCTAGAAACAATAGACTCATATAGCAAGGTGGCAGGCTACAAAATTAACACACAAAAATCAATGGCCTTTCTATACACCAATAGCAATAAGGAAGAAATGGACATTAAGAAAACAATCCCATTCACAATAGTGCCACACAAACTCAAATATCTTGGAATCAACTTGACTAAAAATGTGAAGGACCTATACAAAGAAAACTATAAAACTCTGCTCCAAGAAATAAGAGAGGACACGCGGAAATGGAAACGCATACCCTGCTCGTGGATTGGCAGGATTAACATCATCAAAATGGCAATACTCCCCAAGGCATTATACAGATTTAATGCTATCCCTCTAAAGATACCCATGACATTCTTCAAAGAAGTGGATCAGGCACTTTTGAAATTCATTTGGAACAATAAACACCCTCGAATAGCTAAAGCAATCATTGGGAAAAAGAATATGGGAGGAATTACTTTCCCCAACTTTAAACTGTACTACAAAGCAATAGTTATCAAAACAGCATGGTATTGGAATAAAGACAGGCCCTCAGACCAGTGGAATAGACTTGAATACTCAGAAAATGTTCCCCAGACATACAACCACCTAATTTTCGATAAAGGAGCAGGAAACCCTAAATGGAGCAGGGAAAGCCTCTTCAACAAGTGGTGTTGGCACAATTGGATAGCCGCTTGCAAAAAATTGAACGTAGACCCCCAGCTATCATCATGCACGAAGGTAAAATCCAAATGGATTAAAGACCTCGATATCAGCCCCAAAACCATAAGATATATAGAACAGCACATAGGCAAGACACTCCAGGACATTACAGGCATCTTCAAGGAGGAAACTGCACTCTCCAAGCAAGTGAAAGCAGAGATTAACAGATGGGAATATATTAAGCTGAGAAGTTTCTGCACCTCAAAGGAAATAGTGCCCAGGATACAAGAGCCACCCACTGAGTGGGAGAAACTATTCACCCAATACCCATCAGATAAGGGGCTAATCTCCAAAATATACAAGGCACTGACAGAACTTTACAAGAAAAAAACATCTAATCCCATCAAAAAATGGGGAGAAGAAATGAACAGACACTTTGACAAAGAAGAAATACAAATGGCCAAGAGACACATGAAAAAATGCTCCACATCACTAATCATCAGGGAGATGCAAATCAAAACAACGATGAGATACCACCTCACACCACAGAGAATGGCACACATCACAAAGAATGAGAACAAACAGTGTTGGCGGGGATGTGGAGAGAAAGGAACTCTTATCCACTGCTGGTGGGAATGCCGTCTAGTTCAACCTTTATGGAAAGCGATATGGAGATTCCTTCAAAAACTGGAAATCGAGCTCCCATATGATCCAGCTATACCACTCCTAGGAATATACCCTAGGAACACAAAAATACAGTACAAAAACCCCTTCCTTACACCTATATTCATTGCAGCACTATTTACCATAGCAAGACTCTGGAAACAACCAAGATGCCCTTCAACAGATGAATGGCTAAAGAAACTGTGGTACATATACACAATGGAATATTATGCAGCTGTCAGGAGAGATGAAGTCATGAAATTTTCCTATACATGGATGTATACGGAATCTATTATGCTGAGTGAAATAAGTCAGAGAGAGTTTTTAAGGGTTTTTAAGGGTTTTAAGAGAAATGAAAGACATTCTTGCAATAATAATTTCCAGACACAAAAGTGAAAAGAGCTGGATGTTCCAGCTCACCATAGGAAGCTCACCACAAAGAGTGATGAGTTTAGTTACAGAAATAACTACATTTTGAATTTTCCTTATAATGAGAATGTATGAGGGAAATGGAGAGCCTGTTTAGAGTACAGGCGGGGGTTGGGTGGGTAGGAGGGAGACTTGGACATTGGTGATGGGAATGTTGCACTGGTGATGGGTGGTGTTCTTTACATGACTGAAACCCAAAAACAATCATGTATGTAATCAAGGTGTTTAAATAAAAAATAAAAATTAAAAAAAAAAAAAAAAGAAGAGAGAAAAAAAAAAAAAAAAAGAAAGAAAGAAATGCAGTTTCTGCAAAACAAGGCCTAAGCACTCAACAAACTAAGACTGCAAAATGTTATTCCTCATGTCTAATACTTGAGAAACCAGGGTGCAAATAAAAGGAACCTAAACAAAAGCTCCCAAGAGATCAGTCTCCAAATTCATCCACATTTTGCAGCTGGAGCTGAGGAGAGTTTGAGAAATGTCATGTTTGAGGTGAGGACACAGCCTGCCCATTCCTTCCTTCTGAAGGGACATCCAGGTGACAGAGCAGTCTCCCCACTCCTTGGGGAGATCAGGAAAACTTCAGACATGCTTCCAAAGTGATGGAAACCAATTTAAATGTCACTCCATGAGGGGTCACAGCAATAGCAAGACAGGTAGGGCATTTGCCTAGCATCTGGCCAACCCAAGTTTGATCCCCAGCATCCCAGATGGTCCCTGAGCCTGCCAGGATTGATTTCTGAGTACAGAGCCAGGAGTAACCCTTGAGCACAGCTGGGTGTGCCTCCCCACAAATAAAAAGTCACTCCATGAGAAGCAGAAAGCTCATAAAATCGAAACAGCTGGAACCAGGGATTGCCCAGAGCATAGCACCTCAAGTTTAATGTCCAGTACCACCGCACATACCAGGTTTGTTCTTGATAAGAAAGTGTGCTTGAGTCAGGGTTGAGGCAAAACCTCAATACCGAGTTCAATTCCTGCATTGGATGCCCCATCTCAGCATTGCTGGGGAGGGTAATTCCCACACCAAAAAACTGTATGCCAGTACTTCAACCCAAATTCAAGCACATGAACTTCACAACCAAATAAGTCAGCTCTGATCACTCAAAGGACAGGGGACATTTTTTTTTTAATTATTTTTAATGTTAACTGCTAATTAGGAACCAAGAGCAAGGAAAGTCTAACTGCAACTTGGAAAAATGCTGCTGGAAAAATCTTCTTGCTCTCTTCCCTGGCTCAGAAGTCGAATCCTGACAATTGCTAAGGAAACTGCAACCTGCAGACCTGAAGGCCCCCCTTCACACCCCACAACCCCATCTCTGTGGGTAGGTCTTGGACGCCACCAAAGGTCTCTGAGGAGAGGAAGAATCCACGTGTTTATATCCCTCTGGTTTGATTATATATATACATATATATGTATGTATAAATATGTATGTATATATACATATGTATGTATGTATGTATTATTTGGTTTTTCTTTTCAAGCAAATCAATGAACCCAAGACCTTCCTCCTTTCATAATAGACTCACTCTTCCACTGACATAATCTTTTGTTTATTTATTTGGGTTGGTTTTCAGAACTTGTGGTGTTCAGGGATTTCTCATGACTCTGAGCTCAGGAATAATTCCTGGAGGGCTCAAGAAACCATATGGAACGCCAGGGATCAAATCCAGGTAGAACATGTGTAAAGCGAATGCCCTATCTGCTGTGCTTTCGCTCCTGCTCCATTCCTGCACCTTTTAATGGTTAGAGATGAGGGAGCTTTATAGCTACTCTCTAGAGAAATGCTTCCACACCAGAACCTTGGACCAACCCAGTGGGGATAACAAGGTACAGGACATAAGGACTACCCAAAAAGGCTGACACCCCCCCCAAACACTAACCTACCTAAAGGTCCTTTTGGGGTACTTTCTTTTATTTTGGGGGGCATTCTTGGAAAATTGAGGCCACATCTAGCTGTACTACTGGTTCTGCACTCAGGGGATCACTCTTGGTAGTGTTCAGTAGACCCTATGTGGTGCCAGGAATCAAAACTAGGTCAGCTATGTGGCAAGGGCAGCGCCCTCTCTGCTGTGTTCCCTCTTGGCTCCTGAGACTCTTCTCAGTGCTGACTGATAAGCTTTTGCTGCTGGGTCCAGAAACAAATCTGGGAGATGCTATTCACAAAACCAACACACCTTTAGGGGTGTGTTTTATACTGAATGTATCCATTGATTCCACAGGCCACTGGATTAAAATTTGAGTTGGTGGAATGTGCTCCAATATTTGTAATCTTCCCAAACCCAAGCCCTTTCCTATGGTCGTTTTGGTCAGAATGGGTGATTATTTAAATCGTGAGAGCACTCACTCATAGGACATAAAACTCCAAACTTATAAATGGGGGTGCCAAGAGGACCAAAGAGCCCCACAGTCCCACCCAAATGGACCTCTCCTGAGGAAGTGCCTAGTGGGAGGCAACTGAAAAAGTTTCTTTCCCTTGCCCTCAATTTAGGCTCCTGGCTTCCTCACTCCCTGCTCTACAATTTAGGGGCCATGCCAAACCAACCCCACACCCACAGTAGCACAAAGGTGAGAGAAGCAGGCCAAATGCATTGAGTGTTGAGGATCTGGGAGCTGACCAAGGGGGGGGGGGGGGGAAGACTAGAAGAGGCAAAACACACAGTGAGCTTTTATTTTTGTTCGAGGGGTGCCCTAAGGAGATGTTGCAACAGAAGAAAAGCTCTAATGGCAGGAGATCACCCAGAATCTTAGAGCCCCCATTTAGAAGAGGCCAGGACAGGAAAGTCCCAAGAGAGGAAACTCAGGCAGGATAAGTGGTGACCCCACAGCCAACTGATACACAACTGGGAACATCCTGTAAATGTCATGGCTCTGGCCTATAAATGTCCCACAGCTTTTCTTGGGCTATACATAGCAGGCAGGCCTGACATTACTGTGGGACTTTGTAGGACTTTCAACAGGGAAGGGAAAAGAATCAGTCATGGGTGAATTTGGAGTTTGGCCCCCACAGGTTTTTAAGCAAACCGTGCTTAACCTGCAGCAAAGAAATGAAAACTCATTTAATTCTCTGCAACTTGGGTGGAACTGGAAGGTACCATGTTGAGAGAAGTAAGCTAGATGAAAGAACACAGACATGAAGGATGATTCACTTATCCGGTTATATAGAATATATATATATAGAAAAACTGGATGAGGAAATGTAATGTAGTAAACTGAGGATGCCTAGATCACCTTTGACCCCAGAGACTAGGAAGGAGGATAGAGAAGAAATCAAGGCATTAAGCTGGAAAGAAAATGAGAAAGGGAAGTAATGGGGGACAGAGATCGAGGCTTCCATTATATTGATGATGTGGCAGAGTGGTACAGCAATAAATCACAGCTATAGCTAGATAGCTACAAAGCACACACTCAACAACATTGAAACCATGACCTCTGGGACCAGAGAGATAGCACGGAGGTAGGGTGTTTGCCTTTCATGCAGAAGGATGGTGGTTCGAATCCTGTCCCCTGAGCCTGCCAGGAGCAATTTCTGAGCGTAGAGCCAGGCATAACCCCTGAGCGCTGCCAGGTGTGACCCAAAAACCAAAAAAAAAAAAAAAAAAGAAAAAATAAAAGAAAACACGACCTCTAATCTAAGCTGCAACCACCAAAATGTCTTGTACCTGTCAATGTAGCAGGCAGAGGGTAATGGAGGGGAGGATGACAAGAGAACAGGAGCACTGGTGAAAGGAGCTGACACTGGTGGTGGGACTGGTGTTGAAATATCAGATGCCAGGGCCAGAGAGATAGCATAGCGTTAGGGTGTTTGCCTTGCATGCAGAAAGACGGTGGTTCAAATCTCAGCATCTCATATAGTCCCCCTCTTGAGTCTGCCAGGAGCGATTTCTGAACGCAGAGCCAGGAGTAACCCGAGTGCTGCTGGGTGTGACCCCCCCCAAAAAATGAAATATCAGATGCCTAAAACCCAACTACCAATGGCTTTATACACCATGGTTCTTTAATAAAAAAAAATTTTTTTAAAGAAAAGAAATGAAAGCCCAGAAAATACATAGTTGCTCATTTTGGCTCATGGTCGGGAGCTCAGAGATGGGAGACTTGTATGAGATCTTAAAGCTAAATGAGGCTACAGAGAGCAGAGGAAAGACAAGGCGCCCTGGACAAAAGGAATATAAAGACAAATGTGGTGACAGGCTGACCCACAGGTTCTTCTGGTCATGGTGACCAGACTGACTTTCTTAAGCCAGTGCATGGGGTTCAGGGCCACAATGAAAGAAGGAGGCAGCTGGCATAGGGCAAGGGGATATGAGGTCACATGCCATCCATGTAGCACTGCTGAGCTGGAAGAAGCACTAGAGCCAGAGGCCTACCAATCTCAGTCCTGCCTACTAGCAAGCAGGTACTGGGGGTGGGGGCTCATTTTTCTTCCCTTTTTTCTCTCCTCCTCTCCTCCCTGCCCCTCTCTTGGCTTCCTCTCTTCTCTCCTTTCTTCATTTCCCTCATATCTTGGGCACATTAGGAAGGACATGGAGGAATTTATAGGCAAAAATCAGAAACATAGGGGCCAGAGATAGCACAGTGGTAGGACATTTGCCTTGCATGCGGCCAACCCCGGATGGACTCTGGTTCGAATCCGGGCATCCCATATGGTTCCCCCATGCCTGCCAGGAGAGATTTCTGAGCACAGAGCCAGGAGTAGCCCCTGAGCACCGCCAGGTGTGACCCCCCCCAAAAAAAAATCAGAAATGGGGCCAGAGCAATAGCGCAGTGGTAGAGCATTTGCCTTGCATGCAGCTGACCCAGGATGGACCTGGGTTCGATCCCCACATCCCATATGGTCCCCCAAGCCAGGAGCTATTTCTGAGTGCATTGCCAGGAGTAAGCCCTAAGTATCACTGGGTGTGGCCCAAAAACAAACAAATCAGAAATGTTGGTTTTCCTGATAACATAGTTACTAGTGGTAATTGCAGGGCATAGTACAAGCATTTATTAAGCACCTCACTCTCGAGCAGGTACTAACTCTTCTCTCTTTGCTAAGTTTTTGGTTTTGAGTTTTGAGTTTTTAGTAGGGATTCCAAAATTTTCCTAACTCACTATTTTGGGTGAATGGTTGGGAAGTGTCAGGGCTACCTCAGGAGTTCTCCCTGGTCCTGCACTCAGGGATCTGTCTTGACAATACTCAGGGGACAATCTGAGGTAAACCAGAGTCAGCCACATATAAGGCAAATGTTTTACCTCTGGTACTATTTCTAGGGTCTCCTAACTTACTTTTGAATTATGTGATCATATGACCAGGCTCTAGGCAACAGGAGGCTACAGAGGTAAGAGATCTTTTGTTGTTGTTGTTTTGGTTTTTGGGTCACACTCAGTAGTGCTCAGGGGCTACTCCTGGCTCTACGCTCAGAAATTGCTCCTGGCAGGCATGGGGGACCATATGTCCTTCTGCATGCAAGGCAAAAGCCCTACCTCCATGCGAGAGTCTCCAGTCCCAGAGAGAAGAGGTCTTTTAAAAGCCATGTCTATCATTTTCCCTTTCTCCTTCCCAGATGGAATATTGAAATGATGTCAGGAAAGAAGACAGCCAATTTGGTTCATGAGGTTGAAGATATGCATTAAGGATGACATAATAACAGAAAGATGGCTCCCAAGCACTGCAGAACGTCCACAGAGCAATAGAGCTTGCCCTCAGCTTCCTACTCCAGCAGCACATCAGAGTGAAATACACTTTTTTCTTCCAGAAACCATAACCCTTTTGAATTTTTTTGTTAAAACAGTAGTGAAACTGTACCTAGCCTGTGCATAGATCTGGCATGCAATATTATCTCAGTAAAGACACAGAGTCCTATAAAGCAGGTTCTATCCATTAGCCATGAAGTTAAGTAATGGAAGGCCTAGTGGCACAAGGCAGGCATACTCCAGGGGTTAGAACAGGAAGTTAGAACTTCCAGCAAAAATCTGTGGAGAGAGCCTTTACCTTGCATGAAGCCTACCTGGGTTCCATTCCCAGTGTCCCACAGGGCCACACAACCAGGAGTGATTCCGAAGTGCAGATTTAAGAGTTAGGAGTAAGCCCTGAACATCATTGGTGTGGTCAATTAAAAAATAATAATAACCCAATATACTTCTCCCCTTCATTTGATTCAAAAGAACTTTCCCCACAATGTTAGATTTGTTTAACACTCTCCAGTCATGAGTATGGAAGCAGAACTCCCAAGCTGTCTGATTTCCAGGAGCTCAAATAGTCCTTGTGTCCTTTTGGGGATTCAGGAAGCTAATGGAGAATGTTATATACCCTTGCTTATAATTGCATTCCCTGCCCGGGGCTCATCTGAGCACCCCAATCAAGGTTACTCATATCTCTCTCCTCTCTCTTTCTCTCTCTCTCTTTCTCTCTCTTTCTCTCATCTGAGCACCCCAATAAAGGTCACTCATATCTTTCTCCTCTCTCTCTGCTCGCTCTCTTCTCTCTTCTTTCTCTCTCTCTCTCTCTCTCTCTCTCTCACACACACACACACACACACACACACACACACACACACACACACACACACACACAGGAATTACTCCTGGCGAAGTTCTGGGGACATATGGGATGCTGGGCATCAAACCCAAGTCAATTGCATGCAAAGCAAGTGACCTCCCCACTGTACTATTTCTCCGGCCCCAAGGTCATTCTTAACAACTATCAAGTCTCTGCTGAGTCTAGATCTTAGCCCTGTAAGCAGGGACACGCAGACTACCTTCCTATGCTTCTTTAGGCTTCTTGCTTCTGGTTACACACTGTGGATCCTGGCAGCGCACAATTCAGAAAGAATCGCAGGGTCAGCTCTGTGGGCAGTGGCACAGGGAAAGACTGTCAAATGCACTGAATCAAAACCAGCCAAGTCTTCTATCTTATTTCACACATTTTCAAAGCCAAGAATAATTTAAAAGCCCTGACAGTACCTCAAGCAAGAAACAGATTTAAAATTCTTCCTAAGTGGACAAAAAAGAAAGGAAGCAGAGTCTGGTTCACTCCTCAACTTTTCTTAGAACCTGATAAAGTCTCCTTAAACATCCTTTGGTCTTATTTTCCATGGCCCTGGGCCACCCCTGCTCCCAAACTGCAGAAAGTAGGCTGGGAAAGCAAGTCCCATTTTGCAAAAAAGGAGTTAAGGAGGATTTCTTTCCTTACCTGTTTCCCTGTAATGTCACTATGCAGGAAGCTTAAGAAATCTACAGGCCTGGAATGACAGCACAGCGGGCTGGGCATTTGTCTTGGATGCAGCTGACTAGGGATTTGATCCCCAGCATCTCATATCCCCCCCCTCCCCACTCCCCTAAGCATCACCAAGAGTGACTTCTGAGTGCAGAGCCAGGAATAACCCTTAAGTACCACTGATGTGCCCCCCCCCCCAAAAAAAAAGAAAGAAAAATCTGCTAGAAAGAAAGACAGTGGATAGAGCATTTGCCTCACACAGATGACCTAAATTCCATCTCTGGCACCACATATGGGCTCTCTGAAGCCAACTGAGAGAGATTCCCTGAGCCAGTAGTAAGCCCTGAATACCAGAAGGTGTGACTCCCAAAACCCATAAAGAAAAGTAATCTTGGGGAATTGAGGCCTCACAGAATGGGCCTAGAGCTAGAGATTCAATTTCACCCCTTCAGTTCTTGCTCACAGTGGTTTTCTGTTCCTCTGCAGATGTGTTTACCTTGCAGTATGGGGGGATGATGGTGAGATGAGGCACCAGACCAATAAGGGCCAGCAGAGATCACCAGGTGTTATCATTGTCACCTGCTTATTCAGGGCCCTTTACAGCATAATTCTACCTCCTGTCACATTGCTGAGAACTTCACAGGGTGGATTTACAAATGTCCCAGGGTGTCAAGGTTGGTTACCTCCTCTAAGGCATAAATGAAAGGGGGGAGCTGGTGACAGGCACTGTTCTAAGACCACAGAACAGTGAAGAGAAAATCTTAACTAATTCCATAAACAGCTAACTACAACACCTGGAGCAAAGGTAAACTTCTGGCCCTCAACTTCTCAGAACAGCTCCAGAATGATTCACAATACTGCTGTGATTCAGAAGTTTCCAGAAGTCTATAAGGAGGAGAGGAAGAGAACTGCGAAGGGTGGTCTAGGAGGGCCTGCTTGATTAGAGAGGCTCTAAAAGGGAGCCATGAAGGATCCATAACTTATCCAGTCTGGGATAAGTTTCATGACAAGGCAAAGGCCAGGAAGAACCAAAGTGAGCTGGTGGTGGTCCTTAGGCCTGAATAAGGGATCCTACAGGACAGACCGAAGATCTCCTCCTTGACTTACTAAGCACACACAGCCTTGATCTGCAAGGCACATTTTGTGTGTGTGTGTGTGTGTGTGTGTGTGTGTGTGTGTGTGTGTGTGTGTGTGTACCCCTCAAAGGAATGTGATCGTTCTGTCTGTCCCTCTCCCTCTGACTCAATACGCTCAACATGAAACTCTCCATGTCCATACATGTATAAACAAATTTCATGACTTTATTTTTTCCTCACAGCTGCATCGTATGCCATTGTACAGATGTAACAGTTTCTTTATCCATTCATCTTCCACTATGACAATGATAATTGAAAATTATCATTTTGGATGAGGATGAGGACAAGGACTGAAAGGAGGTAAAATGACATGCATGATATCTTTTCAGTGACAATATTGCAAACCACAGTGCCTAAAAAGAAAAGAGGGAGAGAGGGGGAGAGGGGGAGAGAGAGAAAAGGCAAGCAGGAAGAAGACAGGATGGAGTGTAGGAGGTAAAATGTGGACATTGGTGGCAGGAAATGTGCATTCGTAAAGAGTGTTGGACATTGTATGTCTGAAACTCCTAACTATCTCATGGTGATTTGATTAAACAAATTTTAAGTTTTTTTTTTTTTAATATTGACACTGACTAAAAATTACTGTTACCTGAATTATATCTTTATATTACCTCTTAATTACATCTGGAGGGGGAAGCACCAAGGCTTCAAGGGGAGGTTTGGGGGTGGGTGTGGATGGACTCAACCCACAACAATAGGAAAGAATAAGAAGAGGGACATAAATTAATATCTTGATAGATTGGAGGACAAGAGGTTTGGGTAGGTTTTTGGCAAAGCCAAGAACTGGGGCAGGTGGGAATGGAATCCAAAACAGGCTGCTGGCAAAGATGCTGGCAGAAGAGATAGTATAGTAGGCAGGGGTTTGCCTCAGACACTACTCAACTCTGCTTCCATTTCAGTCCTCGGCACCAATAAGGGGCCCTAAATCCTGTCAGGAGTGATGCCTGAGACAACCAGGAGCCATAATTATGCCCTGAGCACAGCTAAGTGTGTCATGTCTCCACTACCACCCTCCAAAAAAAAGCAGGTCGGCCCTCTGGGACCACTCAACCATCTCACCAATGCTCAGCCTACAAGGTACCAAGTCCCAAAAGTTTTGCTATCAACACCAACTCTGGTTTCCCAGAACACACCCAGCTGTCCCCTACTGAAAAGGACCGTCTTGTCCATGCAGATCCCCTAGCTGTGCCCCACATTTTTCTGGCTGACCTGAGCACCCACCCCCACTACTGGCAGGGCTTAGGCTGCCCCCAAAGCTTTGAACAAAATACAACAGTGGCCTGTGAGCAAAAACAGAAACATAGCCACAGATCAGTCCAGACCCAACCGGGGGTCCCAAGGACCCAAAGGCCTGAGTCAGTCCTTGTGAACAGGAGAACAAGGGCTTGGGTGTCCCCACTGGCCCATGAAGGCCCCTCTAACAAGCTCCCTCACAAATAAAGCCCCTGCAGGAAGCCCATTAACACCTCACAGGGGGAAACTTCAAAGACCCTCCCAGCAGCCCTCAAAGCCAGAAAATCATCCATCAAGTCCACCAGCCCAGGAAGCAGCCCAGTGACTTTGGGGGGGGGGGGGGAGCGGCAGGCAGACAAATTAAATGTCCCTGAGCCCCCATCTGGCTCTGGATTTATTACCAGTGAGGCTAACTATGCTTCTTCCATTTAAAAGGGATCATGGCCTCTGTAAACAGTGTACAGAACTACCTTCCACGAAAAAGTAAACAAAAACACAGAGAAACTCTGTCTTCTTCCTTAAGGAAAATGATTCTTTTGTGAAAATAACTGCTACTGCACTGAACTCTTGGCCTGAAGTGTTACTGTACAATCTAACTTACAGATCTGGGCCCCTTAAAAATGAGAATGGCAGGTCCAATGACCAATTTCTTTTTGATTTGTTGAAGGTAATTGCAGACTTCAGTTTGCTTTCCAAGTAGATGTCTGAGGCATGTGAGCTAAAAATCTCAGATTCTCCTTCCCCCACCTGCCCTGCACACACAACACACTGACCCTGAGCTACAGAGCCAGCACGGTCCCATTCAGCCCTATGTGAGAGCAGTGATATTCCCCTAAGGGAAAATCAGGACCCCAAAAGGCACTACCCTCTCTTCTCTCCTTCCATCTCAGATTTCTCTCTTCTCCGTTTGTTATCCATCCTACCACTTTGCTCCTAATAACAATGAGAAGAACAAGGGGACGAGCACGAGTGGCAGGGAGGAGAAGTAGGACAAGGTGGCAGACTTGATCAGAGAAGTGATTCTGCTAAACAAAGTACTTCGTGCATGGCAGGCCTGTGCTGGGCATTTTGTAAACTTTGATCTCACTTGATCCTTATACTGAGTCTCTCCATGAAAAGTATTCCTATTTCGGGGCCGGCATGGTGGCTCTAGAGGTAAGGTGTCTCTGCCTTGCCAGCGCTAGCCTAGGACAGACCGCGGTTCAATCCCCCGGCGTCCCATATGGTCCCCCAAGCCAGGTGCGACTTCTGAGCGCATAGCCAGGAGTAACTCCTGAGCGTCACCGGGTGTGGCCCCCCCAAAAAAAAAAAAAGAAAAGAAGAACTAACGTGAACATCAGAGAGGTTAAGGAACCTGCCCAAAGTCACACGAGAGTGAGATGATTCTCATCCCTAGACTGGTCAGACCTCCAGCCCATGTGCTGACTAATGTGAATGACCTGTCCCTATACTAATTTGGTTTGGTTTGGTCTTGGAGGGAACCTAGAGATGGCCAGAGGTTACCTGTACTTAGAACTCAAGAGTCCCTGGTGGGACTCAGAACCATATGAGACTTTGGAGACCAAACCCAGGACAGCCGCATGAAAGGCAAAAGCCCTGTCAACTGTGCTATTCCTCAGGGCCTTCCTGTGCTAATTTGAGAGAGGGAACTCTTTGTCCCCAACTGACCTTTGAGTATAATATATTTAGAAGGTTTATGGCACCTAAATTTAGCCAAGTTCAAAAAGCAGTGCTGAATCTTAAACATACTGAGACTTTTCAAAGCTTTTTAAGAATATCAATGAATATTTAATACACTTTCGCAGTCATAAGACTTAATTTTTTTCTGAATTATTATTTCTTCTCCCTTTTTTCCATTTAATAATACAACCACATTGTATTTAGAGTTGTGGAAATAGAAAATTCAACTCTAGAACTTAGGTTTAGAAAAATAAATGGAAATTTCACAATGGCTAAGTAAATTGGTGCAGAAAAGATGAGACCCAAAACAAAGCAAAAATAGGTTTTCATTGACAAGACTTTGCCAACTAAAGCTCAAGAAAAGAGACTCTATCCCAGACTGTTGATATCCTGCCTTATTTCATTTGTTACGGACAGATCCTAAAACAGAGGCAGTGCATGGTAGGTGCTTGTGGGTGGGTGGGTGATGAGTAAATGTCTAAGTGGAAAGGTTGATGAACAGACAACTGGATGGATGCTAAACAGATAGAAGGTTACTAGTATATGAGAAGGTAATGAGTAAATGGATGATTGAAGAGATTGATAGACAACTGAATGCTGAATGCTGGATTTATATGTGGATAGGTGGAGGAATGGATGAGAGGGTGGGAGAACAGGTAGATGAGTAGGCATTTAAATGAATGAGTGAACAGATAAGTAGATAAAAAGATATTTATATTAAAATTAGCTGTAAGACTTGTTGATTGGGACTGGTTACACACAGGCGACCAGGGTTCCATCCTTGGCACCACATAAGTCCCCAGTCCCACCAGGGGTGATCCCTCAGTGCAGAGCCAGAACTAAGCCCGGATCACTATAGAGTGTAGCCCAAAAGCCAGAAAAAAATTTTTAAGTGAAGCAAAAAATGTGTTGCCTCTGTGTTTCAGTGTCTTAGCAGCAGTTTTCTAGTGAAACATATATTTTCAACACTCCATCCCAAATTCTGATCAATGAAAGTTCCTGCTGCTGAGGCCACTAACTTGGTGATGACAGGGCTCTGTAGTCTCACAGCACTTTCATACATGAAATAATAATACATTTGGGAAGGCAACAGAAGGAATGCAAAGACCCGATTTACCCAAGAAAAAAGCAACGATGCAGTGATTTGTGTCTGATCAGTGAAGCAGGAAGGTAAACAGGACCGGCTTGGCTGCTGTCATCGACTTCTCCTGGTGCTACAGAGGCAAGGCTAGCCTTGAAGTACATGCCAGGCTGAACCCAGATAGGTTCTAAATGGAGACAGTCCCATCTTATAAAATTCCCAGTCACTTACGGGTTGGAGCCAGAATGGAAGCTGCTTCCTAAATTCACAGGCCCAGGGGATTCCCGGAATTCTCCCAGTTCCAAGCCAGCCAGGAGGGAGAAAGCCAGATCACATGTGAACACAGGCCCATAGATGAATGTACTGCTCTCCACCCAAAAGGCAGACAGAGCTCCATGCCTCTGAAGAGAGAAAATGTAGTGTCCTATGATGCAGAACTTCTTTTTTTTTTTTTTTTTTTTGGTTTTTGGGCCACACCCAGTAACGCTCAGGGGTTACTCCTGGCTATGCGCTCAGAAGTTGCTCCTGGCTTGGGGGACCATATGGGACACCGGGGGATCGAACCGCGGTCCGTCCAAGGCTAGCGCTGGCAAGGCAGGCACCTTACCTTTAGCGCCACCGCCCGGCCCCCTGATGCAGAACTTCTTAAGAAGCAAAAGATACGTTCCTAGTTAACCCAAATATCACAGATTCTCCTCTTACTAGAGTGTGTGTGTGTGTGTACGTGTATATGTGTGTGTATGTACGTGTGTGTTTGTGTGTGTTTGTGTGTGTGTGAAGTTAGGGACTGAACCCAAAGTCTCATACATGCTAAGCATGTGCTCTGCCACTGAGCCAAACCCCTGACACCTAACCAATTCTCTAGTGGTCACCCCCACCCGACACTACACATAGAAAACACCTGCTATGGGGCTGGAGCAATAGCACAGCGGTAAGGCATTTGCTTTGCACATGGCCAATGGACCCTGGTTCAAATCCCGGCATCCCAGATGGTCCCCTGAGCCTACCAGGAGCGACTTCAGAGCGCAAAGCCAGAAGTAAACCCTGAGCATCACCAGGTGTGACCCCCCCCCAAAAAAAAAACTAAAATGAAAAAAAGGAAAAAAAAGAAAATACCCAAATCCAGACACAAAAAAATTAGCCAGAGTGGAGAAATCAATGGCTCACTCACATCACACACCATCCTCTTTGCCTTGATCAAAGATGTTTAGAGAAAAATAAGACCATGGTGCAGAGGTTCCCAAATACAGCTAGGGGTCAACAGCAGCACCTCAGGGCCAGGCATTCGGCTCAGCTATGGAATGCCAGCCTTACATGAAGTCAGGTCATGGACTCAGCCCCAGCAGGGAAAGTAAGAGAGAGGGGGAAGAAAAGGAGGTATCCAGAGGGCCTGATAGACAGTACAGTACAGGGGACAGTGCTTACCTTACATTCAGCAGGCCTGGGTTTGATTCCCCAGCATCATATATGGTCAACCAAGCCCCAGAGGAGTGATCCCTGAACACAGAACCATGAGTAATTCTTGAGTACTGACAAGTGTGACCCCCCCCAATCAATCAATCAATCCATCAATTAATAGACCATCATTAGGTATTTGCTACGCTGCTGACCCTGGTTCGATCCCAGATGGTCCCCTGAGCACTGAGCCAGGAACAGTCCCTAGGCACAGCATCGTATGGCCTCCAAACCCAAACTATATTTGTAAGAGAGAAAGAAAGACTGGGCTAGGACCACATCTGGAGACCTAAAAGAGTGCACAGCCTGGGGACCATGGGTGTCTGCTACTGATGGTGCCAGAAATTAGAAGTAGACCCCAATGATCCTGCCCGGGAGAGGCTCTCTGAGAGTGAAGTCTGAAGCCCCATAGGGGAAAGGCTCAACTCCTGCAAAGAACACAGTATCCACCATCACAGTGCCCATCATCACAGCTTGCCTTCTTTAATACTGGCATGATATTTTCTTTTTTGGGGGGGATCTTGGGGGGGCCCCACCCAGCGGTGCTCAGGGGTTACTCCTGGCTGTCTGCTCAGAAATAGCTCCTGGCAGGCACGGGGGACCATGTGGGACACCGAGATTCGAACCAACCACCTTTGGTCCTGGATCGGCTGCTTGCAAGGCAAACGCCGCTGTGCTATCTCTCCAGGCCCGGCATGATATTTTCTAAGCCTTCACAAAAGTGTTGCACCCCACTTATTTTGCACAAAAAATAAGAATAAGAAGAAAAATGGCCATGAAAGTTGCAATGACGGTTCTACAAAATAAGGTCATCTACTGGGAAGCTTGTGCTTCTCCCCAGTAGGGCACAATCATGCCCATTTCCAGATGAGATCCAGGGCCCCTGACATTTACCTCTTTGTCCAGGAGCTATGAATTCCCAGGCCTTCCCCCAAGAAAGTGTGTTCTGTACCCTGTACTGCCCAGACAACCTGCTTCTGAGAAATAGTCAGACACAGCGCCCTTTAAAGATATGAGAAGCTGGTGTTGGTTCCAGGAACAACTTGATTCTGTTTCCTTTTTACTGATTCATGTAACTGGGAAAGAGACTTGGAGATAGAAACCCGGTTTTATAAGCCATAATTGGCTGAACCTTGGGAGGTGCTACGAGTTACCTTGGAGAGCTGAGTTTAGCAGGCAGAAGCACATGGCTGGCATAAAGGAGGTCCAGTTTCAATCTTAGTATCTCATAGTCCCCTGAGCACCACCATGGAATGACCCCCCAAAAAAAAACAATAACCTTAAGTACCCCTTGTACTCCACTGGTGTGGCCCCAAAAACAAACCAAAAAGGATCCAGAGGGATATTTCAACAGGCTGGAGTGAGTGCTCTGCATATACATAGATATTTCACACTACCTGAAATTCCCTACTCTCTCCCAGCAGAAATTAGGCCACAAAGGCATTAACCTGCAGCAGCGCACCCAGCTTGCAGGAGCTGGAGTAAAGCAAGGTCAGGCCCCATACAGCACACAGAGTTTTGAGGACAGTCAGTGGACAAAAGTGCATTTATTTTCCTTCAAAGGTTGAAGGACCAGAGGATCTATCCCAGGCCTAGAGACTTTTGCCCTGAAGGAAATTTCTGTAGAAAAGCTTTTCTACCCAAATGCCCAGAGCTCGAAAAGTATAGCAGACACTGTTGAAGTTTCCTGCTAATTCAGAGCCTTACTGGACCAGCTACTTGATGTGGGCTGAACTACTCTGCTAACACTAGGAAATGGGTCCTGAAGTAGCAGCAAGGATGGCAGGACAAGGTGGTGCAGGGTAGGTTCCAGGCTGCTGAGTACACTGAGGTGGCAGAAGGGAAGAAAAATATGCTGCTAACACTCCATGGAGGAAGAGAGAGAGGGGAAGGAGAGAGACAAGGGAGAAAGGGAAGAGGTGAGTAGGGCGTTTAACCTTGATTAAGACCCATCATTCCATATGGCTCCAAAACCCACCAGGAGTGATCCCTGAGCACAAAATTAGAAGGATAAGCCCTGAACACATTGAGGGGTGGTCCAAAACCTACACACACACACACACACACACACACACACACACACACACACACACACACACACACACACCGCACAATTGGAGGTGGACTATGGCTCTCAAAGAAACAATTCTTTTTTTTTTTTCTTGTTTTTATTTTTGGGTCACACCTGGTGGCGCTCAGGGGTTACTCGGGTGACCATATGGAATGCCAGAATTCGAACACTGTCCATCCTGGGTCGGCTGCATGCAAGGCAAATGCTCTATTGTTGTGCTATTTCTCTGGCCCAAAGAAACAATTCTGAACCTGCAGAATTTCTCTTCAGTGCAACCAAGTACAAGTCTCTGCAGAAATCCTCCTCTAAACAGCTGCTCCCAGTCTGTGACAACAGAGAATCTTTACTCATTAGCAAGCCCCACTGTCCCCACGTTTCTCTGCAGTCTCAGATGCATAGAAATATCCATTGCATTACACAAACAGCAAGTCCAACAGGCTATCAAGCTCCTGGCTGGTGTCAAATCAAACCTTGGAACCACCAATTATCCAGCAAGCTGGGCTGTCAGAGCAGATTCCTTGGGGCCCCTTTGCTGAAAGGTGGGGGAGGGAGAGGGGCAGCTCAAATTGAACAAACACAGAGACAGTGCCAAGGATTCTCCTCTATGAAGAATCCTACCCAGCCTCCCCCAGTAATACAGCAGGCACATGGCTTTAAGCCAGCCAGGCGTGATCCCTGAGCACAAAGTCAAGAGTAAGCCTTGAGTACCACCCGGTGTGGCCCTCCCCCAAAACAAAACAAAACAAGAATAAAACTGCCCTAAATAAAATAAAAATAAAACAAGAATAAAACTGTCTAAGGTCAAACTTGAACTCCAGGCTGTCCTTCAACATGAGTGCTGGAGGGGTGCTGACTTACATTCATCATGATGAACCCTCAGCTGACTTAGTGGAAGTCAGTTGTAGGTGATCGTCCTAAAGGTGCTACCTTTCAAAATTGCTGGAATGAAGTTAGGAAATAGTCACATACCCCTCAGGCAGGAGCACTTACTCCCTGGAACCTCCCTGAAGAAAGCTAGTAATTGATGGAGTGAGGACTTGCTGACCAACAGCACAAACGCCCCAGTCCCCGAGGAGACAAACCACACTTATGTCCACAAAAAGCATTGTGTTACCCTCATGTAGGGCTGGCACTGCTACAGGAAACACACAAACACATTCATGAGCACACAAACACACACACCTAACTCGAGACTAGCAACCTTGAAGTTCAAAGCTCTTTACAATATTAGTGCCAACTCTAGTTTGATTAAAGAGAGAAAAAACATCAGAGGGAAGAGATTTTTTTTTAAGAAAAACAATATATCCTATTAACATGCACAACACTATTCTTGAGAAGATGAAAGGACGCAGCAGAAACACAGTAGAGTGTTTCTTTTGTTTAAGGCAAATTAATATCAAATCACTGATGAAAAATAAATCCTCCAGAAGGCCCCACTGGATGAAAGCTCATTTACCAGGCAGCCTGGGAAGCTGCAGAGTTCTGTAGGGAGGGAACAAAGACCTGATTCCAATCACTTTACTTCAAAAAGCCTCAAATCTGGCTCATTAACTTAAATACCACCGAATTACCCACTGTCAACAAGTGCCACTTTCTTGGCTCTTTGCAGCAGCAGCCACCAGAAGTAGAGCCAGGAAGAGAAGGGACAGGCTGATTCCTGGGACACTGGGACAGGACATCTGCCTGAGGCCCTGAGGGGTTAGTGGCAAAACCACCCTGGGGTTTAGTGGAACAGACACTGAAGTCCTTACTCACCCTATGTCAGAGCTCATCCGGGACATGAGCCACTGGCAAGCCAGCCTTACCAGCCTCAAGGAGCCCCTGAACATATGTACCTAATGGAGGAAATGCAGCATGAAAACATTTGTGCCTTGCAGTCCTCCCCTAACCTGAGCCTCCTGGTATGCAAACAGACCAGCTGGAGGCTCGGGAATATTCCTAAGGGCTGGAAAGACACTGCAGCAGGTGCATGGCCCATGTGCACCAGCAGGTGCGGCCCCTGTGAAAAAAACAGCAACCCCACACCTCCAAGGGACCCAAGGGATCTTGGGTGTCCCTCCAATATCATTAACTCATTCATCCTCAAAATCAACCAGGGAGCTTGGTTATTTGCATCCTCTTTCTGAGGTTCCCACTGGGAAACCTGAGGCCAGGTGTCACTTCTCCAAATCCTCAGAGCTTTGACCTTCTGACTTCCCTGTCATAAGTCAGACTGTCAGAGAAACTTTTTTAAATGGGGGGAAGGGTATGCAGGGATAGTGATAGTACACGAAGGACACTTGCCTTACATATAGCTAATCTGGGTTCAATTCCAGGAGTGATCTCTGAGTCAGGAGTAACCCTTGAGAAACCCCAGGTGTGGTCTCCTCCAAAAAAACAAACTAAGATACAAAATGAATACAAGAGCCGAAGAGATAGCACAGGGGTTAAGGCGTTTGCCTTGCTCAAGGCTGACTCTAGTTTGATCTCAGCATGGTATGTAGTCTCTTGAGCCCTGCCAAGAGTGATCCCAAAACTCAAAGAATGCAAAGCCCTCAATTATCTACTCATTACTTTCAGAGAATGAGCATGGAACATTCCAGCCAAGTGAGCATCAGCACCAGTGAAGAGTCTTGTACTAGAACACAAATACCAGACCAACCAGAGGGCACCCAAGCATCCGCCAGCTCTCAGCACAAATGGCAGTTCAACTTGCTGTGGAGAAAGGAAATGTCGGGTACCAGCAGCTCCTTGTCCTCTGGTGCTATAGGGAAAAATTAATGACACAGAAAATTGGTTGTTCTGTCCAGGACTGCAAATGGAAATTCCAATGGCAAAGGCTTCATAATAAATATACAGGGTGATGTTTATTTATTTGTTTGTTTGTTTGTTTTTGAGTCACACCCGGTGGCGCTCAGGGATTACTCCTGGCTCTGTACTCAGAAATCGCTGCTGGGTGGCACCGGAGACCATATGGAATGCCAGGATTCGAACTACCTTCTGTCCTGGGTCAGCTGCATGCATGGCAAATGCCCTACCGCTGTGCTATCTCTCCAGCCCCCAGGGTGATATTTTAATACCTAGGCCAGGGTGATTCTTTTTCCACCTTAAGTTCACAAACATTTTCCTTTTGTTTGTTTGTTTGTTTTGGGGGGCCATACACAGAGGAGCTCGGGTTATTTCTGGCTCTGTGCTCAGAAATTGCTCCTGGCAAGCACAGGGGACCAGAGGGGTGCCAAGAGCCAAACCCGGGTCTGTCCCAGGTCAGCCGTATGCAAAGCAAAATCCCCCTGCCACTGAGCTATCACTCTGGTCCCTCACAATCACTTCTGAGTGGTAATTAAGATACTGGGAGCAAAGGCAAATACTCAGGTATGAGAGTTAGGGAGGAAGGGTGGGTACTGGGACTTTGCTTATAAAGCCCAAAAAGCCTGAAAACCACATTTCTCGGAATTCAGCTTAGACATAACCTGTGGATAGCTGTGCACTGCATTTTCTAACTCTGCCCTAACCTACTGTTATCAGTTGCCCTCTTAGTATACAGACTCAAAAGAGCACCAATTTCAAGGTAGAATTAATGAGCAGACAAGATTCTGCCCACCACACCCACCCATGATGGCTCTTTGTTCTGTTTTGGGCTACACTCAGCAGTACTCAGGGCTTATTTCTTGCTCTGCACTCAGGGATCAGTCTTGGGTGCTTAAGGGACCATATGGATGCCAGAGATCAAACACAGGTCAGCAATATATAAGATAAACATCCTACCTGAGGACTATTGTTCCAGCCCTATAGCCTGTCATTTTAAACCACAATTTAAACGGGAATGCAAAAGCAGGGGCCCAACCAGAAATATAGTACAGTGTGTAAGGCTTGCATGCAGCAAGTATGTATTAGACCCCCAGCACCATATAGCCCCCCAGGCCCTGCCAGGAGTAAGAAAGGAAGGGAGGGAGGAGGAGGGACATAGGGAAAGGAGGAAGAGAGGGAGGAGGAGGGAAGGAAGAAAAGGAAGGAAAGGAGGGAGGAAGGGATGGAGAGAGGGAGAGAGGAAAGGAAGGAGGGAAGGAGGGAGGGAGAGAGGGAGGGAGAGAGGGAAGGAGGGAGGGGAAAGCATTCATTCAGGTTCAGATAGGAGAAATAGTTCACATAAGGCACAGACTCTGGCTACTTCCCTTGAGTAGAAAATTTAAAAAACAGAACATTTCAATGTCCAAGGGTTAGTTCATACAGGGTTTGGGATAAGGTAGAATAACATTCCACCAAGCCAGGAGACAGAACAACAGTGCCACTCCCCCAGGCGGCAGAGTAGCCTCCAGGAACATAAGGTGGATTCAGGCTAAATGAAAGAAAGAAGATCTGGATGAGAGCCAGCAAGACACACTATCGAGAGACAGCACAAGCCTTTCCTGGAGAGAAAGCAGAAGGTTTCACGGGCTGGTCCTACAAAGCCACTAACAGAATTCCCTATGTGACATAAGAAGTACATCATGGCTTTTTTGGAAGAAAGTACAGAGAACATTAGAAACAGATTCAATTACTGAACAAAATCAATGAAAAGTGCTTTTACAGAGGATGTGAACTTTGGCAATCAACTACGGAGTGGGAACTGATTCATTCCTGAGCCCTGTTGGCATTTTGTCCAACTTCTTCTGAGTCTGAAAAACTAAATCACTGATGATAATATTTGCTTTTTTGTTTGGTTTTGGTTTGGGGGCACACCTGTGGTTACTCAGGCATTACTCCTGGCTCAGCATTCAGGAATTACTCCTAATAGATTTAACATAAGATGCCAGGGATTGAATCCGGATTGGGCACATGTAAGGCAAGCACCTTACCCACTATACTATCTCTCCATCTCCATGCTTTGCATTTTAACCGATGTATAACTGACAAAATAATTTCTAGTGCAGAATACCATGATTCACTCCTTGTCTGCACTGTAAAGGCATAAAAGCTTTGATTTCTGGCCACTTCACATCTTACACGGAGGTTGTTTTAATTTTTCTTTTTTTTTTTAACCAAGATGCTCATAATCTTAAAAGTCACCCCCTCTCCACTCACCACATTTGAAAGTTCATCTAGTATACAGTGAGTAGGGCACTTAACCTTGCATGCAGTTGACCTGAGTTCAATCCCCAGCATCCCATATAGCCTTGGACATCATAAGAAGTAATTCCCAGGCACAGAATCAGGAGTAATCCCTGATTATCATGGGGATAAGCACTCATCCCTGCCCCAAAATGTTTAAATAAAGTACATCAAAATCTTCCATATCTGTATGGAGAAAAACGATGATTGTAGCTAATAGTCTCCAAATTATAAGCTACTAAAATATAACAGAAGGTTGGACTCTTCAAAAACTCCAGTTACAAAAAAAAAAAAAAAAAGCACTAAACATCCAAGACCTTCACAGGTAAGAATCACAATTGACTTCTCATAAACATTCCCTGGAAATTAGCTGAGCGCCTCTCTCCAACAAAAGTGCAGCTTTGTCTGCCCAATAAGAGGGCTCCCTCCTATCAATTACGGAATATACAGTGTTTCCGCCAGGAGGGGAAAGCAATAAAGTTTTGCTGCAGTAGCTAAATTCGATAACTTCCATCTCTGAGGTTTGTACCATTTTGTTTTATTTGGGGGTAGGATATGCCCAAGTGGTGCTCTGAAGGCCTGGGGGTTCCCTCCTGGCAATTCTAAACCAACCTAGTTGGTGATTCTATAAAGGGTCAAGAATACGGTGCTCCTCAGGTTCTCAGTGCCAGGGACACCCTAACAATACCAAAGTTGCACCCAGTAATGCTTGGGGAGCCATATATGGGGCTTGGGATCAAACCGGGCCATCAGCATGCAAGTTACATACTTAAACTCCAGATCCCTGTTTTCTCTGTCTCTGTCTCTGTCTCTCTCTCCCCCTCCCCCCCTGCTCAGTATCTAGAAGAAAAAAAAAACCACTTCGTAGTATTTTCACTTGCCTCTTTTTATAAATGTGAACCTGTTCTTCAGATTTCTTTCAGGTCATGGAAACAGGTACAATGTAGGCCTTTCATAAAGCAAAGTGGTTACAGAATGCTTCCCAAAGAGCAAGGAGCCTATAAATGCTTCGCCTACAAATTCACTGGATCTGAGAACAGCACAGAAAACCATCTTTCTTCACCAGCATAAAGTAGAAACAACTACCTGCATTCTCCAGCCCCACCTTCCTGTGTCAAAGAGCCTCACTGAGTCTCAGACTGCAGCCCAAGACCCAATGTGGCATGAAATAGAAGCGGGATTTGGTTATGGTTAGCTAACAAGTGGAAAATCACAAGTGGAGCAGGGGGCAAGAAAGAGCTACATTATTTCGTACATAAAATCTGTCAGGGTAGGTCTTGCTGAACAGAAAATAAATATGAAGCTTATTACACTTCACTGCCTCCCTGAGCCCACAGCTGGCTGGTGAGAGAAGAGCAGACAGAAGCCATGCTAGGCCTGGGCCTGAAAACTTGGGGCTTTTCTCTCTGCCTGCCTAATAGAGGAGATAACCTCTTGAAATCACACTGAATGGCAGATCAACAGATGGAAAGAGACCAAGTCCTGGAAACACCAAGTAGAAAAGAGTTTCTATCCAGGGGCCAGAGAGATAGCATGGAGGTAAGGTGATTGCCTTGCATGCAGAAGGACAGTGGTTTCAAATCCGGCATTCCATAGGTCCCCAGAGCCTGCCAGGAGCGATTTCAGAGCGTAGACCAGGAGTAACCCTGCGGGTGTGACTCAAAAACCAAAAAGAAAAAAGAAAAAAAAAGAGCATTTCTATCCAAATAGAAACTCGCCATTGGCATCAGTGAGAGATACACTTGTCTCCTGCTCATCCACCAAGGTTTCTGCATTGGCAAAGCAAGTGCCATCTATAACAGGCCACCTATAAGCAGCCAAGGAATAATTAAAAGTATCTCAGTGGAGCCCCTGCAGAGCTAACTCTAACACTGTTGTGTGCCTCAGAGCTCTCAGCAGTCTGCAGACCTTCTCCCACAATCTCTCATTTTAGGACCACGCTACCAAAGAGGGAGGCAGAGCACCTCTATCCATAGTCCTGAGTCCCCCACACACATACTGTATGCCAAGTCCTTCCTGACATTAAGGTACACAGATGCTAAGGTTGGGGTTTCTACTCCCTTTATGAAAAAGCACATGGAAGAGCCAACAATAAAGTTTACTTCAAAGACAGTCTCGTCTAGCAGAGAGGGTACAGACACAGACCATTGAGGAGGCTCCTTACGTGAATTGTCCTAGAGAAGATGACCTAGCAAGGCTTCAAAGGATAATAATCATGCTGGTTTTATTAAAGGTGGTGGTGAAGACAGTCAGGGTGAGGTGTGATGATGTGGGGTGGTAACAGTAGTAGTGTGTGAAAGTAGATGATGATGGTGGTGATAGTGGTGTGCTGACAGCGATGGGAGTGGTGATGGTGGTGGTGGTGGTGGTGACGGCAGTGGCAATGTGATAATGGTGGTTATGAGGTCATGGCGATAGTGGTTGTCATCAGAGTATTTTGGGGGGGGGTCACACTCAGCTGCGCTCAGAGGTTCCTCCTGGCTCTACGCTCCGAAATCACTCCTGGCAGACTCGAGGGACCCTATGAGATGCCAGGATTCCAACAGCCGTCCTTCTGCATGCAAGGCAAATGCCCTATCTCCATGCTACCTCCCTGGCCCCAATCAGAGTACTGATGATGGTGGTGGTGATAATGATAATGTTTGTGATGGTGGTGGTAATGCTAATGACGATTGTGGTGATGACGGTGGTGGTAATAGTAATGGCGGCAATGATTTTTAGCAATCATGCTAAGTGTTGATAGCAGTGACCATGATGGTGATGATGGTTGAATCAGTGGTCGTGATTATGGCTGTGATGTAGTCTTGGTGGTGATGATGGTGGTGATGAGGTAATGGTGACAGTGGTGGTAACCAATGGTGATCCTGGTTTTGCTGATGGTAGAAGTGATGGTGATGCTGTTAGTGATTGTGGTGATGATGATGATGATAGTGGTGACAGTGGTAGTGATGGTAACGATGACCATGGTAGTGATGACAGTGGTGATGGTAGTGGTGATGATGCTAATGGCAGTGATTATGGTAATAGTGGCAGTAATCTGAATCAAGATGGTGATAATGATAGTGATGATAGTAGAGGTAACGGCACTGATGTTGGTGGCGGTGGTGATGGTAGTGGTGGCGGTCAATTGCAGAGGCGATGATGATGGTGGATGTAATGGTGAAATGGCTATTAGGACTGTTCCACAAAAAGATAACAAAAGACAGACAACCTACCCCTCACCTTTCCCAATAATCAACACATCCACAGAACCACCACTGCTCTATGTCCTAATAACAAGTACTGAGGGAGAGTTTGCTTGTATCAGAAACTGAGTCAATGGGCCAGAGAGACAGCATAGCGGTAGGGTGTTTGCTTTGCATGCAGCCGATCCAGGATGAACCCGGGTTCAATTCCCGGCATCCCATGTGGTCCCAAGCCTGCCGTGACTGATTTCTGAGCACACATGAGCATCTCTGGGGAGAAGGGAATGGGGAGGGGGAGGAAGAGAAGGGAGGAGGAGGCGGAGCAAAAAGGAGGAAGAGGAGGGAGGAGGAAGAGGAGGGAAGAGGAAGAGGAGGAGAAGGAAGAGAAGAAGGAAGAGGGAAGAGGGAGGAGGAAGAGAAGGAAAGGAGAAAGAGGAGAAGGAAGAGGAGGAGGAAGAAGAGGAGGAGAAAGAGGAAGAGGAGGAAGGAGGAAGAGGAAGAGAGAGGAAGAGGAGGAAAGGAGGAGGAAAAGAGGAGGAAAGGAGGAAGAGGAAGAAGAGGAGGAGGAAGAGGAAGAAGAGAAGAAGAGGAAAGAGGAGAGGAAGAGGAGAAGAGGAGAAAGAGAGAGGAGAAAGGAGAAAGAGGAGGAGGAAGAGGAAGAGAAGGAAGGAGGAAAAGGAGGAAGGAGGAAGAGGAGGAAGAGGAAGAGGAGGAAGAGGAAGAGAGAGAGGAGAGGAGAAGAAGAGAAGAAAGAGGAAAAGAGGAGGAGGAAGAGGAGAAGAGGAGAAAGATGAGAAGGAAAAGGAGAAAGAGGAGGAGGAAGAGGAAGAGAAGGAAGAGGAGGAAAGGAGGAATAGAAGGAAGAGGAGGAAGAGGAAGAGGAGGAAGAGGAAGAAGAGAAGGAAGAGGAGAAAGAAGAGGAGGATGAAGAGGAAGAGAAAAAGGAAGAGGAAGAGGAAAAGGAAGAGGACGAGGAGGAAGAGGAGGAAGAGAAGGAGGAAGAGGAGGAAGAGAAGGAGGAGGAGGAAGAGGGTGAAGAGGAGGAAGTGGAGGAAGAAAAGGAGGAGGAGGAAGAGGAGGAAGAGGAGGAAGTGGAGGAAGAGAAGGAGGAGGAGGAAGAGGAGGAAGAGGAGGAAGAGGGTGAAGAGGAGGAAGTGGAGGAAGAGAAGGAGGAGGAGGAAGAGGAGGAGGGGAACAAGAACAACAACAACAACAAAACTGAGTCAGTAACTGGATAAAGTTATAAAAATGGCCCCAACTGGTCAACACTCCTTTTTACCACTGCTCTCGCCTAAACTCAAGGGTTATAGTGAGAACATTCTGCTCTGTACATGGCCATGGCCCCTTTGCAGCCCTGGAAACTTGCCAGTGCTTGCTTCAGCCACATACTTACAACAGCACTTGCATGGGAGGCTCACTGGCTCAGCTGCACACGCACATCCATGAGCACTGTCCTGCCAGAGTGGATCAAAGCCACACAGCTGGCATGTGCCCAGGAACCCTGGCACGCAATCAGTGTCCCTACACTCTGCCGTACTCATTCCATCCCCCTTAACTTCGTTCCATCAAGTCTAAGCTTTAAATCTATCAGCAGGAGGCAAAATGCTCTGCCTGATCTCGCAGGTGGAACCCTCCAGCAAGGAGAAAGGATCTGGGGAGTTTGCTAACTGGCAGCCTTGCACCAGTCATTGATTGACTGTGGGCAGTGAGGAAGCCCACGGGGCTCTGCTGCTGGCTGAGTTCCCTCACTCTCCCCAAAAGTGCTGTCACTGGCACTGCCCTGAGCTCTCCGGCCTCCTCCCAAGCACACTAGCCCTCTCAGTGGTTCCCTCCTAGCACCAGTCCTGCAGCCTTAAGCACTGCCTCCTCCCCATGCTCACCTGATTCCTGGCTTCTCTCCCCACTGCCTCTGCCTCCATGCTCAGCTCCATCACCTCCTCTCCTGGTTTCAGTTCACCCCTGGGGTGTCCTCCCTTCTGACCAACAGCTGTCTGTCTCCCTTCTCCAGCCAAGAAGGATGATGGTAAAGGACAGTGAAGAGGCAGGAGATGCTAACCACCCTCACCAACCAACAAATCCTCTACCTTAGCTCCAGGTCACTTTTGTCTAGTCTCAGGAGATCCCTGGAGTGCTTGTTTGAAAGGCAGATTCCTGAGTCCCACCTTGTTGCTAAGGACCATGAAGATGTGTTGGAGGGCTGAGACTTGCCTCCTGCCTTGTTCCCAGTGGTGCCAGGCACTGCTCCTGGAAAGCAGCAGGACATTGCTGACAGTCAGCGGGCCCTCTGTTGCTTTTTCGCCTCCCTCATCTCCAGAAGTGGGCACAGGTGTGTGTCCTTCACGTCCATCTCACAGATACTACAGTGTATGGGCACCTACCCGGCAAAAGCATGCAACTCAGCGAAGGAACAGGTGATTGCAACCTTTTTTTAGTCATCAAATAAGCTTTAATTAAGGTCTGCATTTGGGGAGGTGGGCAGGGCTTGAGAGGCCAGCAGGACCATGATGGAACTTGAGGCCTCATACATGCAAGGCACATGTCTGGCCCTTTAAGCTATCTTCCTGGTGTAAGGCATACTTTTATTTTTTAAATCCATGATGCCACTGCACACACAAAAGGCTACAGTAGAGGAGGCTGGAGAGGTAGCATGGAGGTAGAGCATTTGCCTTGCATGCAGAAAGATGGTAGTTCAAATCCCGGCACTACCCATATGATCCCCTGAGGCTGTCAGGACAGATTTCTGAGCAGAGAGCCAGGAGTAACCCCTGAGTGCTGCCGGGTGTGACCCCCCCCCAAAAAAAAAGCTACAATGGAGTGTGAATGTGATTTTTATGTTCATTAGTAAAAAGTTTTATAGTCAACATGTATATTGTGAAACTTTTATATGTATTAGGAAACCATTCCTACGACGCACTTTACTGTATTAGTTATTTCCTTTATTGTGATGATCTGGAACCAAACTCACCATCTTTAGAGTGAATTCTCCTTCCCTCCCATTTTAAAGATGAGGACAATGAGTCTCATATTATATCATGCTCTAGTCAATACACTGCTAGGATATGAGCAAAGTCCAACCCCTGTCTCCCAGTCTGCTCTGAAATACTCCTCTACTCAATGGCCAATTCTAAGCGAATCAGACATCCCAGTTTAAGTCTCCGATAGCCATAAAACATGGTAAGAATCAAACTTAGAGGGGTCAGAAAGATAGCACAGTGAGTAGGGTGCTTGCCAGCATACCATATGGTTCTCTGAGCCCACTAGGAGTAAAACCTTGAGCACTGCCAGATATGGCCCAAGCTATCCTCTGCAAAATAAAAAGAATCAAACTCAAGAATGAAACATCTTGTGTTCAGGAAATTTTATCTTCACTTTTTGGGCAGAATAGGAAGAACAACAGAGTTAATTTTGCAAGTCAATTCCCACCCAGTACCTGAGGAGTAAAACTGCCACTAGACATCTTTATCGTTCAAGACCATGATTTCTTGATCAAGAATGCTTTGCTTCTCCTTCCACAGAAAGCAGAAAATAAGATGTGTTTCCTGGTCTGATTCTGTGAATCTCCTATCCTATTCCATAAAGCATTAGGAACCACAAGGTAAATAATGAGACACTGGTTTACTAGAACAAAACTGCTAAGGAAGCAAAGAATAATGGTATCGTCTAGGGTTATAGAATCTTTTCAAGCCAAGAATCACACCAAGTTCTTTACAGAGACTAGCTCATTTGATCCCCAGTCATATTATCTCCATTCTACAGAAGAAGTGTCAAATCAGAGAAGTTAAGCAGCTTGCCCAAAGGCATACAGCTAGTTCAGCAGGCAAGCACAGTCCAGGTCCCATTTGAGCTGCTCTGGAATCAATTGTTCTGAAAGCATGAAGCAAGGCGCTTGCCTTATGTGAGGCCAACCCAGCTCAAGGGCAGCCACCCACTCTCCAGCTTCAGTGGAAACCCTTACATCTAGGTCCCTGGCTGGCAAGTGTGATTTCAGCAGCTGCTGCCCTGCAGGGAAGCTAGGCCTGGGCAGTAGAGAAGGGAAACAAACAGCATCCCTCATTTCTACCCTCTGGGTGCTAGTAGTACCCACCTTTCCTCCTGAATCCTGACAACTATAATAGGGCCAGCACTGCCCACATCTCCTGGGAGAGCCAGTTCTCTATCCCCCACAACCCCACCCTGAAGCTGAGGATCCTCAGGGAAGGGCAGCTTTTCTTTGAAGTTGGCAGAAACACACTGCTAAGGTCTATGTGTCTGGGGTTCAGCATGGAAGTCAAAGGAAACACCCAAAGGTGTGAATTCCAAGGCCAGGTCCTCTGAGCAACAAGAGGAGATGGAACCAGACTGGCACCTGCTGTGTACCGAAAGCCCAGATGGGAGCCTGAGCTTTGCCAGACATTGCTGCACAGGGGCAAAACCCCAGAAGAGCTTTAAAAATACTGATTTGGGGGCAGGAGAGATAGCACAGCAGTAGGGTGTTTGCCTTGCATGCAGCCTACCCAGGACACATGGTGGTTCAAATCTTGGCAACCCATATGGTCTCCTGAGCTTGGCAGGAGTAATTTCTGAACACAGAGCCAGGAGTAACCCCTGAGCAACACTGGGTGTGGTCCAAAAACCAATCAATTAATAAATAAATAAACTGATAAAAAATAAAATTAAATAAATAAAAATACCAATTTGGGTGGTCCCTGTCCACCTTCTACATCTAAACAGGACCCCAGAATCTGCTTCTTAGAGACCTGAAGGTACTCTACCTTGCCCCTCATACACATCCATGTGTGCTGCACACAATCAGAATTCAAAATCAGTGATTCTTGGGCAGGAGAAATAGCACAGCTGGTAGGGCACTTGTCTCACATATGGCCAACTGGGTTCTAATCTCTGGCACCACCTATAGTTCCCTGATTCCTGCCAGCAGTGATCCCTGAGCACAGAACCAGGAGTAAGGTATGGTGAGAAGGGTGTGAGACAAAGAAAAAATAAAATAAAAGAAGAGAAACCAGGGCTCTTGCCTCCCAGGGACCCAAGCCGCCTCCCCACCCAGAGTGTGTGTTGGGGAGGGAGTAGAAGCCCGGGTAGAGCCGGGCTCTGCCAGGGGCAGCAGCACCGTGCTTTCCTGAACACAGAGCAGGATTAAGATGGCTGCCTTCTTTCTTGCCGAAAATGTGGTTCCTAGGGAGCTGAACCCACAGGGGCCTATTCCAAACCCAGGCAAAAAGTGCTGCTGTGTCATCGAAATGAAACCCTCCAAGGCAAAGGTTCTGTGATGCTTCTGCTAAAATGGGCTGGGTCCAGGGATCTGTAACTTCCATAGAACAGTCATCATCTTTTGGTTGATTTCCGGTTGAATGCTCCAGTTTTAGCTCCTGTAATTCTTTCTCCTTTACAGAGAACCACCAGGTAAGAAATGGATCCATCTAGTACTTGCTATGAGCAAGAGCAGGCATAGGTCATCTTCCCCTCTCATTAATATTGTCTGTTTTCCTTTGGGGACCCAGAAGTGCTTACTTGGGGGCTTGGAGTCACTCCTGGCTGGTTCTTTATAGGGTGCTGAGGATCAAAGCTATTTTAGCTTCATGCAAGGTAAATGCCCTCCTCATCTGGACCATCACTCTGGTCCCTCTTATTCACTTCAAGCATCTTGGGTTCCTTTTGCCCTAGGAGACATGCAGCTTAAAACACCCTCCTAAAGTTGTCTATGCAGTTATCATAACAAGGCTGGGACTGAAAAATGCAAATTCCCAAGTATGGAGTAGAGAGTAAGCAAGGATGAGTGAACATCGCAGCCACCAAAAGACCCCCAACCTGAGGGAATCAGAGAGCCCAAAGAGTGGCTGCCAGAAAGGAAGGCAACAAACTAAATCTGGAGGGTGCACCACAGTCACATTTTATGGAGATGAATGTTTCCAAGGAGGATATAAAGGCCAGGAACTCAGCTTCTAATAGAATAAATCAAAGGGGAGAAACACATTAAGGAGACCCAGGAACTATATCTGAAAAGACAGCTGCAGGGAGAAAGAGAAAGCCCTCAAAGTTCACCTGGGGGTACTGAATTACAAGTCCCAGTCAAATTCTGCCAAACTGTCACAGAATCTTATTTAGCATCATCAAAACAGATTTAGGAAGCACCCTGAAGAATGGCACCACAGGGAGGGGCCTCAACAACTTTCCATGGCCACTGGGACCAAAGGGGAGGCAGAGGTATCACTGAGGACTTGGCTCAGGGGTCTTGTTTCAAATCTTATTTGCATGTGCGTGTGTGCCATGAGCGAGCACACATGCGTGAGTGCATGTGAGTGTGTCCTGCACTCTCCAGCACTGAGCTGTCCAGATTCTGGGGGACCAGAGAGGAAAAGTATGTGTGCCCACGAGTGTATGTTCACGTGCATGCATGTGTGTTTGAGGTGTGTGAGCATGTGTTTCTGTTTATGTGTGTGTGATGTGTGCATTGTTTGTGTGTGAGTAGACTGTGTGTTTGTGCGAGTAGACCACATTGTGTGTCCACGTGACTTTCATACTCAAAAAGTGCTGACACCAGGGTCAGTCTCAACCACCATGAGTCAGGAAAGCCTGTGCCCATCGCCCTGTCCCCCTGGAAGTGTGCGAGCTGAAGATATGGCTAATGATGCACTCTCATCCTTGGTGCTGGAGCAACAGAACAGGGCCAGGGTGTGAACCACACAGGCAGCTGAGCCCAGTTTTGATCCTAGGCACCACCTGGTTCCTCTCAGAACCATCAGATGTAACCCTGGAGACCCGCACTGATGGACGGTGGTCCTGACAGGCATGACAGAACTGAGCAGCAGAGCACCCTCATGCCCAGGCATCCAAGTACCCTAAGAACCACTAGGTTTAATCCCACCCCTAAAATAGGGAATGTATCATCTGAGCCAAAACCATGGGAGGTCAGGGGGCTAACAGTCTGACAAACAATTACAAACTAGGAGGGGTCCAGTGGATAATCACAGGCTTTACTCCAACTGTAATCCACCCTTCCCCAGACTCTGAACAAGGAATTCATCAAAACTGTCCACTCTCAGAGCTGCAGGAGCAGAGGTGTATGTGTGAGACCCTGAGTTCAATCTCCCATATCACGTGCACCCCAACTCCACCAGTACCACCCGGACAGCCTGTGGCCATCCCCCCAAAATGAGCCTGCACAGAAAGGAAAGCATTATCAGGAAAGGCCCCTCCAGAAAGGCATGCCTTCAAAAGAGCTACTCCTCTTTGTCTATAAGAATGATTGATATGTTGTTGGATGAAAACATAATTACACCTGCACCTGACCTGGGTTCCAACCCCGGCACCTCCTATCATCCCCAAGTCCCTCTAGGAGTGATCCTTGGGTGAAAATTTTAAAAGAAAAGAGAAAGAGATATTGAGATACAAGTAAAGTGGAAAATTAAGAACCATTGCTCCTACCCAAAATAAAATTAAATTCTAACCAATGAGACCAAAATCATAAGAGAAATTTATGAAAATTTGGGAATGAGGGAAACTGGCAAAGATTTACAAAGGGGAGTGGAGGAAGGTGGTGAAGAATTCTAAGCACAAGAAAGGCCTGAATCACCAGAGTATAAAAACTGAAGCAAAACAGTTTAGTGCAAATCCCTTTGAGGCTGAGAGTTGAAGGTGTGAAGATGAGGACAGGCAACCTAGTAGGGTTGAAGAGGGGGACAATGGGAGTTAGGTTGAATGAGGGTTAAAAATAATAAAGAAAAGAATTTCAAAGCAGTAACTGTATATGCTCTCTTCTTTCTACTGTAAATTAATATAAACAAAAATAACATCTGGCATCAGGAATGTGACTCAGGACTGAAATACTTGTCTCCAGTCATGAGGCCCTGGGTTCCAACCCAGCATAGCCAAAAAAATACAGTCAAAAGAAAAACCCTCTCGGGCCCGGAGAGATAGCACAGCGGTGTTTGCCTTGCAAGCAGCCGATCCAGGACTGAAGGTGGTTGGTTCGAATCCCGGTGTCCCATATGGTCCCCCGTGCCTGCCAGGAGCTATTTCTGAGCAGACAGCCAGGAGTCACCCCTGAGCACCGCCGGGTGTGGCCCAAAAACAAAAACAAAAACAAAAACAAAAAAAAACCCTCTCCTTCCAATTCAGGTTCCTAAAAATCATGATTACTGATATTTTCAGCTGCAAAAGACTAGGAAAATCTACAGTTAACTTGGGTACCCAGATTAGGTCTCTTGCCCTGATCTTCCTCATATCCGCTTCATGGGTTCCTCAGAAACCAGTAAGAGCTACACAGGGAGCCCAGAATCTCTTCAGAACAGCCAAGCTACCCAGGAATGAGTTTCGTGCAAGCCTTTCTCACGGGGGTCTCTGGGGAAGTTTCCCATAAAAGCATCTTTGAAGGATCCTCTGGCTCCAATTCCCCACCCTCCCCCGCCTTCCTGCACACATCCCCTTTGTTCTTCTGGCTTCTGACCCTGTGCAAGTGTAGCCTGCTTCCCAGTCATGGCTGGCTTGCAAGTCTGACAGCAAAACAGCACTAACGAAATAGACCAGACTGGACATAACACTGAAAGAAGAGCCCCAGGCAATGAGTTTCTGGGGGGTATTGAGAGGCTACCTAAAGGAAGATTCCTAAAGGAATCTCAAGTAATGAAGGCAGCTGCAGGTTTTAGAGGGGCCTTTGGGGACTCCTAACCTGAGCCTGAGGAGCCTTGTTCCACACTGGACCCCCTCAAGAAAGAAGCTACTAGAGAAACAAAGGCTGTGATAAGGACAGAAGAGAGAAACCAGAGAGAACAAATATCAAGGGGAGATATTTGGATCCAAATATCTGGATCCAATCTGGCACAGCCCAAAGCATCTCCGGATACCCCATCCCTAAAAAACGAAAGGAAGGAAGGAAGGAAGGAAGGAAGGAAGGAAGGAAGGAAGGAAGGAAGGAAGGAAGGAAGGGAGGGAGGGAGGGAGGGAGGGAGGGAGGGAGGGAGGGAGGGAGGGAGGGAGGGAGGGAGGGAGGGAGGGAGGAAGGAAGAGGGAGGAAGAGGGAGGGAGGAAGAGAGAGGGAGGAAGGAAGAGAGAAAGGAAGGGAGGAAGGAAGGAAGGAAGGAAGGAAGGAAGGAAGGAAGGAAGGAAGGAAGGAAGGAAGGAAGGAAGGAAGGAAGGAAGGAAGGAAGGGAGGGAGGGAGGGAGGGAGGAAGAGGGAGGAAGAGGGAGGAAGAGGGAGGGAGGAAGAGAGGGGGAGGGAGGAAGAGAAAGGAAGGGAGGAAGGGAGGACGGAAGGAAGGAAGGAAGAAGGAAGGAAGGAAGGAAGGAAGGAAGAAGGAAGGAAGGAAGGAAGGAAGGGAAGGAAGGAAGGAAGGAAGGAGAGAGAGAGAGAGAGAGAGAGAGAGAAAGAAAGAAAGAAAGAAAGAAAGAAAGAAAGAAAGAAAGAAAAGAAAGAAAGAAAAGAAAAGAAAGAAGAAGAAAGAAAGAAAAGAAAGAAAGAAAAAAGAAAGAAAGAGAAAGAAAGAAAAGAAAGAAAGAAAGAAAGAAAGAATTTCCAAAATTTAAACCTCTTCCCCATAATAGTACTTTAGCAACAGACTCTTTTTTGAAGGGCCACAATCCCCAGCAGTGCTCCTGGCTCAGGGGTCACTCCTGATGGTGCTCAGGAACCATCTGATGCTGAGGACTGAACCAGAGTCAGCCATGTGCAAGGCAAGTACCTGAACCCCTGACATTACCTGTAGGCCCAGAGCAACAAGAAAAAAAATCTCTATAAAATCAACTCTGTGAAGCAAGTTATTCACAGCCTCATCCTGGGCTAGCCCACATTGCAACATGAGGTGTGTAATTCCATTCTTTGATTCTATGGAGTACCTTCGGCTCTCTCCAGCCAGGAGAAGCCCACATTCTCTCTCAAACATATTACTCTCCCAAATTCCTCCCCAAAAAGTCTTTCACTGCACTATCCATCTCCTCTGCAAATTCTTTTCTGTGACTGTAGACAACCAACCTGGGGAAAACCTGAACAGAGGCCAGGAGGACTGACTGTTTTTCCTACAAACAGCTGCCTACCTGTCCCTTACTCCACCCTGAGGCCAGGATCTTAAGAACTCAGCTTGTAGGGTGTAGATCAAGTGAGCTCAGGGGCAGCTCTGACAGTTGCTGAGTGGGGCTATGGAACCCAGTGTCCATATTTACGGGTGCCCCTGGTAGTTCCAGCAGTCTGAAGTTCCTAGGGAGAATAGCAGTGGATCAGATCAGATGAGGCAGGGCTCAGAAAGGTGGATTTGGAAGGTACCCAAGAGTGAGAGTGGGTCGAGGGTCAGTCACCTTAACAATTCAGCTGGTAAGGGAGCTGCTGGCCCTATCAGGTATGCCCCTCTTCACTCATCAGGACCCATAGCCCCCAAAAGGGGTGGAGGGAGGGTGTAAGGGGAGGACAGAAGTGGGTACGGGATCTAAAGTGTTAGTGAAGGCCAGAAGATTTCGGGTCCTCATTGACAAACCCAGAGAAGAATCAAGGAAGAAAAGTTCCTGAAAAAAAATTGTAGACACCATGAGATGTGAACTTCTTTTGCCTAAACAAGACACTCCTCCAAACACAATAAAAACAGTTGCCTGCTCTAAGTGGTGCATTACTGACCATGAAGATTAAGGGCTTCAAAACCCTCCCTCAAAAAGGTGAGGGTGTAAATACAAAAATCTGCAATTTTTCCAATCTAAGGAATGATTGGATGGATGAAAGCTGAAAGGAAAATGAACAAGTGAGTGAATGAATGAATGAATGGAGGGTAAGGGAAAACTTGCCTTTTCCCCAAGTCCTCCCCTGGCTGCTAATTTGAGGGAATGCACCCTGAGTCTCAGGGTCTAAATCTCCTCTTACAGGGGTCAAAGAGGTAGAATAAAGGGCTAAGAACACGTTTTCGTGAGAAACACCTGGGATCTAGCTTAGCACATATTTGTGCTGAGCTCACCAGCAGTGGACCCGCCTCTCCTACATCCAGCACCACTACAGGACCCCAAAACCAAAATTATAAGGAAACCCAAATCTATGGACAAAGATGCGGTCAGGTGAATCACTTAACCACCTCTTCAGAGAGCCCCTTTCCCCACCCATCACATGCTCAGTCGTGGGAGTCAGGAATTAATTAATTTTATGGACTTGAGGGGGCATGAACCACAACTGAGTTCCCAACAAAAGACAACAATAGTCAATTTCTGTCATGGTAGAAGCTATAAATTCCTCATGCCCATCCTTGATACACCTCAGTTGGTTCAGTCAGTGCAGGGATGTCTGAGGTGGGACAGTCTGTCATTCACCTGTCAGAAATCAGAAAGCAGGGCTTCTGAAACACATCTGGAAAGTGCTGGGTTTTGTTTGCTGTGTTTGGGTTTTTGTTGCTTTTGGGTTTTTTTTTTTGAGGGGGGGTTTTCTTTGGTTTTGTTTTGTTTTGGGGGCCACACCCAGTAGTGTCAGGGGTTACTTGTGACTATACTCAGGAATCACTCCTGGCAGTGTTCAGGGGACCATATGGAATACTGGAGATCGAATCTGGGTTGGCTATGTATAAGACAAACGCCCTGCTGTACTATTGCTCTGGTCACAGCAGCTGAATCATTCTCAGTGACCTTGCAACAGGAATGGAGGGGAGCAGAGGACGCTCTCCTGCCTAAAGAAAGGTGGTTTGACTCCTAGGAATATACCCTAGGAACACAAAAATACAATACCAAAATCCCTTCCTTACACCTATATTCATTGCAGCACTATTTACCATAGCAAGACTCTGGAAACAGCCAAGATGCCCTTCAACAGATGAATGGCTAAAGAAACTGTGGTACATATACACAATGGAATATTATGCAGCTGTCAGGAGAGATGAAGTCATGAAATTTTCCTATACATGGATGTACATGGAATCTATTATGCTGAGTGAAATAAGTCAGAGAGAGAGAGAGAGAGAGAGAGAGAGAGAGAGAGAGAGACGCAGAATGGTCTCACTCATCTATGGGTTTTAAGAAAAATGAAAGACATTCTTGCAATAATAACTTTCAGACACAAAAGAGAAAAGAGCTGGAAGTTCCAGCTCACCTCATGAAGCTCACCACAAACAGGGATGAGTTTAGTTAGAAAAATAACTACGTTTTGAACTATCCTAATAATGAGAATGTACAAGGGAAATAGAAAGCCTGTCTAGAGTACAGGTGAGGGTTGGGTGGGGAGAAGGGAGATTTGGGACAATGGTGATGGGAATGTTGCACTGGTGATGGGTGGTGTTCTTTACATGACTGAACCCAAACACAAGCATGTATGTAATAAAGTTGTTTAAATAAAAAAATTAAAAAATAAAAGAATAATAAAAAAACCAGTATGGATAAAAAAAAAAAACAAAAAAACGAAAGATGGTTTGAGGACAGCAAACCTTTCCTGTACCTCAGAAGACTCATCTTTCAAGTACCAATTTCATGATAGGATCTAACACACCAGGCTTTCATTGTCTTTTTTTTTTTCTTTCATTGTCTTATTTCTTGTTTTAGGAGACCCTGACCTTGAGTGGAGTTCTTCATGAGAATGTGGTTTTAGGGTGCCTGTATCAGAATAGCACAAATCAAAGTGAGGATGGGTCACAGTTTAACTGGCCCTGTTGGAACAGTTGTGCCAGACTACCAGCTGAAGGGAGTATGAAATCACCACCCGCACCCCTTCAAATCATGTTTTTTCCTAATGAAACTTGAAGAGTTTGCTAATATGACAAAACATAAGAAGCAATGAAAGGAATTTGGGCCCTACACATGCTTTATGATCACTCCAAACGGAAGCTGGACTCATATTGGTCATCATCAAAAGAACAAGATTAAATAGAGAGACTAACAAATACTAAACCAAACCTTGGACACTTATTTTTCATTTCAGAAGCACTCTAGGGCTTTCCAGAAAAATATGGGAGTTCTAAGAATAAGTCCTCTAATGCAATAACAATAACATACTGACTCAGTACCCCTACACCACACATAGCCCACACACACACAGAGCCATCAAGTTCAGGAAGAAGTATTCAGTTATGGGTGAGAAAAATAACTGGAGGAGCTGAGCACAGACTTTGCATACAGGAGGCCCAGCACCCCTGTTGTCCCCCCAATACTGCTGTAAGCAATTCTGAGTCTGAAGTTGCCCCATAAGAACTGCTCAGGCTATGCCCCCACCCAATAAAAAGAACTGATTTTAAATATTCCAAGTTATGTGTTTCTTTCCTTACTTTTTTCCCTATTATTTCTTTGAGAGTTAAGGGAATTCCATCCAGCAAATGAGTAATTTCAAGGAATTGAGAGCCTTGGCTATTGTTTGTGGGGCTAGACTATGAGGTTTCAGCAATGACACCTGGTACCATTCTGGAGCCTTTCTTCCCAAACCCACTAAGAAATGCGGGAAGAATCTCTGTTATCTACCAGATCTTTTGTGATAAAGCTCTGTTCAGGATGTAAATCTACCTCACTCAGGAAGAAGGAAGGAGTCAGAATTCTCTGGAAGCCATATAACTAGGCTAATCAAAGCACAGGCCTCTATTTGTTGTGTGATCTTAGATAATTACTTATATTACTCCAACCCTTAATGTCCTGATCTGTAAAATGAGGTAAAAAAAATGGAAATTTTCTCACAGAGTTATAAAGATTAAGTCATGCAAGAAAGGACTTAATAAACACATAGGTGGGACCAGAAAGATAGCATGGAGGTAAAGTGTTTGCCTTGCATGCGGAAGGATGGTGGTTTGAATCCCGGCATCCCATATGGTCCCCCATGCCTGCCAGGAGCAATTTCTGAGCATAAAGCCAGGAGTAACCTCTGAGCACTGCTGGGTGTGACCCAAAAAAACAAAAAAGCAAAAACAAAAAACACATAGGTGATAGGAGTTACTATTTTTTGAGGGGTTTTGTTTGGGGGGGGGGTCACACCTGGCAGCACTCAGGAGTTATTCCTGGCTCTACACTCAGAAATCACTCCTGGCAGACTCAGAGGACCATATAAGATGCCAGGAATCGAACCACCATCCTTCTGCATGCAAGGCAAACACTCTACCTTCATGCATCTTTCTGGCCCTGAGGAGTTACTGTTTGTGCTAAATTATGTAACCTATCCATCAACACAGTAACTGCCTTTATATATTGTCTACTTAACACTTGTTGGCAAGGATGTAGGAAAGTAGGGCCCTATTTCAGTGCTGGTGGGAATGTAACAGGGTACAGCCATTATGGAGAGGGTCAATTAGCAGCACATCCTACAATTCCACTTCAGGAATTTGGCCTTCCAACAGAAGGCCAGATATGTACCCTTGAGCCTAATACCACAATTCACAGTAGCCTAGAGCAGAAGCAACGTAGTGTCCATGGATGGGTGGACATAGGAAGACAATCTGGTACCTGCTGCAGACTCTGGAGTATTACTTGGTCTTGATCAAGAGGAAACTCCAACAGCGTGCTACCATACATGAGGTTTGAGGACTCCAGTCACAAAACGGCAAAGGCTGCATCTTATTGCGCTTTCTGAGGCATCTCTGTTGCGCAGACAGATCCACAGTTATAGGGCACGAAATCAGGGCTTCCAGCACAGGGGGTCAGGGGGGACTGAAACTCAAAAGCTCTACAAGCGAGGACAAGAGAACCATATAATGCATGCAAATGGGACCTTCTGATCAGCATTTATTTTGCCATGATTTTCTTTCCAATTTTCAAAAATCTGCATACATACACACATATATACACAGACACGCACACATTATTGTTCTTCAATTGCTTTTTAAAACTGAGCCTTAGGGGCTAGAGCAACAGTACAGCTGGTAGGTCACTTGCCTTATATTAGGCCAACTCAGGTTCAATCCCCAGTATCCTATATGGTCCCTTAATTCCTGATTGCAGAGTCAGCAGTAACCCGTAAGTATCACCAATGTGGACACCCCCCAGAAAAAACTGGGCTTTAGATAACTGTGTAACTGTGTTGGTCAAGTCCCTCAGTGCTCACCAGCCCCAGTTGGATCTGGAATTCTTGGATCTTGCCTACAAGACTGCCCCTGGGAAGCCAGGGAGCTAAATAAGGCCCCAGGAAGAGGATCAGGATTTGGAGATTTTTAAACATTCACTTGAAAAGAAGTCTTCTGGCTTAGAACAGATTCTATTTTAATGCTTTGAGACAAATTCCTCCCCCTGGGAAATTGCCTCCAACTCACTTATCACAGCCTCAAAGGTAGAGACCCTATTTTTCATTTCTGAGACATCAGCCCTGAGCTGTGGAAATAGGAGCAGAGATGAGGATATTAACTAGGCATGGGACACTTCCTGGCCCAGGGGCCAGCCAACAAGCTCTCAGGATCCAGGTCTCTGGCCTTGCATTTTCTTTTTAGTCCAGCAGAGAGCCCCTTGGGGATAGGAGAAAACCAGCCCCTTTCACCTCTCTGCAGCCCCCAAGTCTAGCATAGCAGTTGACTGAAATCAAAACTGTCAGTTCATGTACAAAGAGCTCATTCCTGGGGCCAAAACAATAAAGCAGTGGGTAGGACACCTACCTTACATACATCCAACCCAGGATTCAATCCCCAGCATCCCATATGGTTCCCTGAGAAACCCCAGGAGCACAAAGCCAGAAGTGACCCTGAGCATCAGCAGGTGTGACCCAAATACTAAAAAAAAAAAAAAAATTGTGAATAGGCAAACAATAATTTCTACCTGGCCCATGCTAAAATAGAAAACAAAAGAAAAGATCAAAAGGCAGGAGCATCATGAGACTTGTATGCCTGAGACCCCAAGTTTACTCTCCAGCACCACTTGCCCCTGAGCACCTCGAAGAGTAGCCCAATGGGCTCAGCTCCACAAGAACTGAGTACCAAACTGTCAGCTGCACCATGACAAAGCATCCTCCAGAATGGCTCCCAAACTCCAAAGCACAGCTGGAAACAATCTCCCCCAAAAAATAAAAGGTCAGAGCCCACCCCTAACAGCCAGCAGCAGAGCCTGGTCCACAAGCAGGTTCCCACTAGAGAATGAGTCTAGTGTAAGCAGCACAGCAGGTCTGCACTGTGTGATCGATGTAGGAGCCTCAAGATTTCATTCTTTCAGAGCTAGAGCAATACACAGGACATTTGCCTTGAATATAACCGACTCAGGTTCAAACCCCAGCACCTTATATGGTTTTGCAAAGCCTGGAGTAACCCCTGAGCACTGCTGGGTGTAGCCCAAAACAAACAAAAAAAAGATTTTATTCTTTCTCTAGGGCCACCAGAGAGACAATACAGTGGGTAGGACACCTGCCTTGTACACAGTGGCTGGGATTCAATCTGTAGCACCACCTATAGTCTCCCCGAGCACCATCAGTGCGGCCAAAAACTTACTTTTATGTATTTCATTCTTTCTTGAATCTTACTCTAGAATTCTGCAGTTCTAAATGCAGGTTTCATCCTCCAGCTCTAAGTGTCTTTTTAGACCCATCAAACAAGCTGAAGCTTTTGTTCATTTTAAATGTCAATTCTAGTAGGAATACTTTCTTCCTGTTCTTGAGGTGGGAGATGCACAGCGTGAGAATTTCTACTTCTCAGATTCCTGGCTGGTACAGAGTCCAAATATCACATTAAGGCAACATCATAAAAATGACAGGGCCAAGCAAACAGTACTGCAGGTAGGGTTCTGGGCTTGCACACAACCAACATTGGTTACATCCCTGGCACTGCCTAAGGTCCCCTTACACTGCCAAAAGTAACTCCTGAGCACAGAGCTAAGAATAAGCTCAAAGTACCAACTGTGTGACCTAAAAAACAAAACCAAAATTTCAGAGTTCAATCCAATTGTTTTCTTGATTTTGTTGAACATTTCAAGAAAGGCAATCCCTTTCTGGGATGAGTGTGGGCCCAGGTCTAACAGGGTAAGGACATGTTTTCAGGAAAAGGCTCCCATGTCATGGAGCACTTTGGCATCAGCCAGGGAATACATGTCCATTTCAGTGTAGTTGAGCACCAGTAACATCTATGGTACCTCATGGAGATATTATGTACCAGGTCTCCTCCCGAGTGGAAGGACAATCATGAGAAGCCTCCCATGGATGCCTGTATGCAGCTAACAGCTCCCCCCACCATCCACATCTCCCAAAGTCACCAGAAATGTAGCAACAAGAAATTGGGGCACAGCAGGTAGGGCATTTGCCTTGCACATGGCTGACCCAGGTTCAATCCCCAGCATCCATATGGTCCCCCAAGCCCACCAAGAGTAATTCCTGAGCACAGAACCAGGAGTGAGCACTGAGCACTGCCAGGTTTGGCCCCAAAACCAGATAAAGATGCAGATATATAGATATATACATATATTTATATGACTATTATATGACTATATATATTTGTGTGCTTATATATTATATATTTATACATTTTACATATATATAAATATATGTATAAATGTATATATACATTTACATATTTATACATACAAAAATTAATGTTGCATAAAGTAGGCAGAACTCAAAAAAAACTAAACAGCTAGGTTTATGTGCTCTTCTTCAACAAATCATGGTCTATTTCACGCACACATATACACATACATGCACACACATACATACATACATACATACATACATACATACATACATACATATGCTCACATTACTTTTCAGACTACCAGAGGCCCCAGAAGATCATCTGGACATTCTCAGAGGACTCTCATCAGACCCAAGAAAAGTCCATCTGCCCCAGAACTCACCGAGAAACTTCCCAGCTAGGGACCATGGGTGCACCCAAGAGGACAGGTGACAAAGAGGAACTTCCCAAGGTGCCCAACATGAGCTGGAATAAGGGGTCATTAGGTAGAAAATGAAGAAGGCAGGACTGGAGCAAAGGCCAGATTTCCTCTTTCCAGTCCGATGGCCTTAGCTACTGTGTAAAGCAGTACCAATGAGTCACATCAGCCAGTGATAGGTTGAGACACTGTGTCTCCTAAAGTTCCCATGTTGGCATCTTGACACTCAGAACGTCAGAATGTGAACACATCAGGCCAGAAAAGGCAATTCAATGCCAAAAATATCCTTTTGGTCCAATTTCACTGGTGATCTTATTTTATTTATTTTTAGGCTAGTCAAGTGAAGCAGTGGGAGTGGAGAAGGAAGAAAGAAATCTATAATCAATTAATTGTAAACACCATTGTACTCGGACCAGCCGGTGATCTTATTTTTTTAAAACTTTATTGATTGATTGATTGGTTTCTGGATCACACCCAGCAGCGCTCAGGGGTTACTCCTGGCTCTGCACTCAGAAATCACCCCTGGCAGGCTGGGGGACCACACGGGATGCCAGGAATCGAACAGGGGTTCCTCCCCAGTCTGATGCATGCAAAGCAAATGCCCTACTGCTGTGCTATTTCTCCAGCCCCTCACTGGTGGTCTTAAAAGGGGACAACTGAATACAAGGAGAGACAAAAAAGGAACTTTCACCTATGGAGCCCAGAGAAAACAAACCTGCAAAGGTGAGTGAGCTCAAGCACAGAGACATGCACATATGCATGCACACAGACACACACATGTGCATACACAAATACATGCACAGAAACATGAACACATGCACAGATATACAACCATGCTCTTAATATGCAGCTCCACTGCTCAGATGGACTGACAGCAACTGCTCTCTCTTCTACATTTGGGTGAATACAGAGATGAATAAGAGTCCCCCAAACCCAGTGTGTCATGGGACCTAAACAAGTTTTGTTATATAAACCAGTTTTGATATATAGCAGAAGTATATATGTGTGTATACATATATACATATGTATACTTATATTATAATATATATATTTCTTTGAATTTAGCTGGAACCATAATATATCAGTTAGGGTACCTGTTTTGTACACGGCTGACCTGCCTTCAATCCCTAGCATCCCATATGGTTATCCCTCAACTTGCCAGGAATAATCATTAAGCACAAAGCCAGGAGTAAGGCTTTAAGCATTACTGGGTGTGGCCCAAAAAAAAAAAAACAGAAAAAATTCTCTGCATTCCTCACGTGCCCATATCTGACTGGGTGTGGAAGTGGGACTGACATCCCTCCTCTTGAAGAGAGAAGGGAACAGAGCAGGGAAAGGGAAAAATCTCACTTGTCTTTTTGGAATCTTCCTTGCCAAAGTGCTCCATGGGACTGGAGAAAAAAGCAGTCCAGAGGTTTCATTTTGTTTCCGACTGAACAAATGTCACTGCCAGGAATTCTGAGCAGCCATCACACCAAGCCTTATTCCCTTCCTCCAGCACACACTCTCTCACTGAGCTATATCTCCTCACACACACTTGCTGATGCACAAACCCCACCTCTACCTGAAAGTCCCTCCTAAGGGAGCAGCAAAGACCCTTTCCCTAAAAAGTTTTATCCCACCTGCAAGGCCCAGTCAGGCCCTGGGTCTAAGTAGCCAGCCTTGGG